>NC_089249.1:171695519-172001644 GCF_963930625.1 Muntiacus reevesi
AAAGTTAGTGATTCTTAAAGAGTGGAATAATAATAATAAAAGATAAACGTGACGCTTCACAGAAGCCATGAATAAGGAAATATACAAGCAGAGACAGAAAGCAATCTTCTGATTGTTCTTTAAGTTTCAGGAAGACCCTGCTAAAGTACCAGAGCTTCAGACCAGAGAAGCATTGTAGAGAGCTAAACCAAGTAAAAGCATGCCTGCCTGCCCTTTTGAGTCATATAATGGAACTGAAAGAAGAGCTTGATGCTGTTAATCATTTCTGAAGAAATGAACACAGAATTGTTGAGATGTCCAAGGAAGAGCAACTCAAAAGGAAGATATGGAAGAATCACTCCTTTTGAGCTACCTCACCGCACAGTGTAAAGCTACCTCTGTGTGTGATGTCAATGATAAACTTAAAAAGGAAACTGGAAATAAATACTTCATGCATCAAAGACTGACAATAAATCCCGCCTCCTAGAGAAGTGCCTGAAATCCGACACTGGCTGAGCCAGACTGAGGAGGGCCTGCAGCAGGCATGGAGGAGAGCAGAGACACAGCCCCGAGGCAGAAGCAGAGCTGCACGGAAGGCAGGAGCACTTGCTAAGGCTGAAGAGAGACAGGCACCATGGGAAACAAAGGCTACCACAGAAGCATAAGTGGAAGGAAAAAACCAGGAACTACAGTGGACGAGGCAAAGAGAGAAAAAAATGAACTATATAATAACTGTTTATGAGACCTGTTCACAAGCTTCTATGAGGCTCTAATAAAAGGTTCAAATTCATCTTTTAGAGAGAATGAAATAAAGTTAATATAATTGTTTGAAAGTGGGAGCGGCGGCGGGGGGAGAACAGCTGCTTGGAGAGAAAGATTCACTTATCATGGGGCCTGGAAGACAGTGGTGTGAAGGAAGGTAACAGGATAAGAATCAGCAACTAAGGGTGGAACATGGAGGGCAGAACTAGACCAGAGGAGGTAAGATGTGCGTCACTCTATCTGACTGAAATGTGCCCAACGAGCTAGTGTCTTGGCAAATAGGCACAAGCATTTGAGAGATGCTTGTATGGCTTCCTAGACCCAAAACTGGATAAACCCAGTTCTAGAAACAAAAGAAATGGGAGGTTAAGGATAGGAAAGAGTGAAACAAAACTGCCTTTTTCCAAAAGCAAGATGGTTGATTATAAAGTCAACGTACTAAAAAGATAACTGTATTTCAATATACCAGACATAAGCAGTCCAAAAACTACACACAATAGACACAGTACCACAGAACATCTCCCTGGTCAATATATTCCCTATAGAACAGTTAGATTTTAAATATCCAAACTTTACAAAGCACAAGTATCTCTCAGTACATTCTATGTATAACTGACAGAGCATCAGAAACACAGGGAGATGTTCTGAAAAGCAAAGTGAATGTCAACAAAGGGAACATGGCATTTTTCAATACTGCTAGCACTCAGAGGGCTTCCCAGGTGGCTCAGTGCTAAAGAGTCCACCTGCCAATGCAGGACATGCAGGAGACCCAGGTTTGATCGCTGGGTCAAGAAGATCCCCTAGAGGAGGAAACTGCAGCCCATTCCAGTACTCTTGCTCCCAAAATTCCACAGACAGAGGAGCCTGGCTACAATCTATGGGGTTGCAAAGAGTCGGACGCGACTAAGCACATACCCGTGCGTGCACAGCACTCAGAGAAGCTGTTACCTCAAGGGGACCAACTACTCATTCATCATGATATTAACTGTCTGACAATCAGGAAGGTATGTGTGAAGTATGCCACATCCTAACATGATGGGTTAGAACTTATATATTGGTGTTTTAGTTACATTTTAGGAAACTGGTTCAGAGTTTGGGGCTAGCATGTAATATATTACAATTTTTTCCACTGCAAATAACTGGAACTGGACTCTTGATGAGTGCTTTATTTTCTAGAGAAAATTACAAAACTTTTTTTAGACGACACTAAAGAAGCTCTAAAAACCAAAAACATATGTCTTATTTACACATGTAGATTCAAAACCCTACTACTTTTATGTGTACATATGTGTGAGAATATTGACAAGGTGACTCTAGAAATGTTCAGAAAAGCATAAAAACCAAAACACTCCTGAAGAATAACACCACAGAGAGAGACTTTCCCTACCAGATAACAAGACTTACTAATACAGCTACAGAAATCAACAGTGTAGCATTTGCCTAGAAATAGAAAAAAAGGAATAACAACAACAGAATACAGAGCCCCAATATGGACTAAAATAAAAATAACAAATAATATAACAAAAAAGAAAAAAAATAATATAACAGAACTGGCAATGTAGATTGGTGGGGAAAGAATGGAATATTAAATGAATGGTACTGGGAAACTGGGTTCCCAAACAGAACAAACATCATGCCATTCACAGCAAAGCACTTCAGGAAGACTGAAGTCTCATTTGTAATGCACAAAGAGGACAACATAGAAGGACTATCTTTGTTTGGTGCCATGAAAGACAAAGAAAGCTGAGGAACGGTTATTGATGGCTGCCTTGGTGGCTCAGATGGTAAAGAACCTGCATGCTAATGCAGGAGATGCAAGAGACACAGCATTCGATCCCTGGGTCAGGAAGATCCCCTGGAGAAGGAAATGGCAACCCACTCCAGTATTCTTGCCTGGAAAATCCCATGGGCAGAGGAGCCTGGCAGGCTACAGTCCATGAGGTTGCAAAGAGTCGGACATGACTGAGCACCTAACACTCTCACTTTTCAAGACATGGTAGCTAAATATAATGCACGTTTCTCAACTTGACACTACAGTGGGAAGAAACTGCTATAAAGGATTTGGATGAAACAGGTTAAATCTGAATATAAAATATGTATTAGATAATAAATAGTATTGCATCAGTGTTAAAGTTCTTGATTTTGATCTACGGTTATGTAAGACAATGTCCTGGTTCTCTGGAGATAAACACTAAGGAGATTAGGGGTAAAGAGGCCCATGAAACTTCAAGTGGTTCAGCACTAATAATGATAATGTTAACTCTGTGTGTGTGTGTCTGTATACAGAGGATGGGCTTGCAGAAATGTGGCAAAATGTTAACAACTGGAGAACCTAGCTGAAGAGCAAACAGGAGGTGTTTAAAAAATTTAAACTTCTATCTGTATTAACTTTTAATGCCTTTAAGAGTTTTCTACAGAGTGAACATATAATAAATGACCAAAAAATAGCCTCACCAAAATAAGGCTAGAAAACAGTTGCAAAGATACTCTTAAACTAATTTCCATACTTACTTGAAACTGCCAGTTTCCCAAATGATCGACATCTTTAATATACACGTGATAATGTCCTCCATAGCAACCACCTTTGTGTATAATAACTGAGAAGAGGTCATACATATATTCCAAGTCATCTAATTCACTCTACAAGAAAGAACATAAACATTATTATAGTCTACATAAGACAGAAAGATATATAATGGAAGAGGAAAGAAGAATTTCAACTATTAAATAAGAAACATCACTGGTTAGTATTATTATTTAGGGTAAATAAACATACATTTAAATAACCAGTTTTAAATTTTGAAATACATAATTCTTTGACTGAAAATACCAATCATACTACACCAACCAAATTCTGCCTGAGTTAAACATAAAAACATATATTCAATCAAGATGCTATTTTTATGTACTTTGGCTAAAATCATGGAAGTCCACATTATAACACAACACATACTACCCTATCAGTGAGTAAGACAGTATTTTAGCAAGAGAAAATCATCTCATGTTAAACCTATTACACTGGTTTATAAAGGAGTTCTTCAGCAGTTGAATACATTTTAATGAGATTGTCATGTGCCTCAAAGTCAAAGCTATAACTACTATGCATATCTATTACCCCTCCAGACACTTCAGTCCTCTGCATAAAACAGGAATTTAGCAATTATGAATACTAGCTGGTTTTGTTTAGAGGCAGTTTAGTGGAATGAAAAGTTTTTTTTTTTTCAGTTATCAAATCTGTGATCAATCTTCTCTATAAGTAATGTGTTCTATAACTGTGTAATAAACACCTATATGTGCATGCTCAGTCATGTCTGACTGTGTGACCCCATGGACTGTAGCCCACCAGGCTTGTCTGTCCATGGAATTTTCCAGGCAAGAATACTGGAGTGGGTTACCATTTCCTACTTCAGGTATGAACACCTACATGGGCATTAAAAAGTAAAACCTACTTTAGGTTTAAAGATACTTGGCATATGTGATGTTACTTGAGGAAGTGTCAATTATTTAAGGAACTCATTTTCTTAAATTATACTTTTTAAGTGAGCATTTTTTAAATGTGATTTTTCAAATGTCTGGTTCAGGCAAAAAACAAGAGAGATGTAAACAAAGATGATAATGATTTTCATTAATACAGACATCAAAAAGCAAAATTACTGTGAATTTCTTAGATGTTCAATGTCTTGCTTTTTTCAGTTTTGTTATTTCAACATACGTTAAAATCATGCGACAAACTACTTTTTGTAAAAGGACGAAAAATTTTCTATATGAGATAATGGAAGTTAACTAAACCTACTGTGGTAATTGTTTCATATTATATGTAAACCAAGCCATCAGTCTATACACCTTAAACTTACACAACTGATGTGGGTCAATTATTTCTCAATAACACTGAGACAGGGAGAAATAACTCAATTATTTCAAAAAGAATTTTTTTTTCTGGCAGCAAATAGAAGCAGGGAAAAGTACCCTGGAAAACCTGTTTATTCTGTGTATGCTGGTAACAGGCTCAGAGCCAAGACGTTAGAACCTTTCAATGCAAATTAGTATAGTTATAAAACCCAAAAGCTCAGTAACTAGGCTGAGGAAGGTCCACCCGAATTTAAAACCCCATTTAGAAAAAGATTACTTTGATACACAGAAATTCTATAGCTGGCTAATTAATGTTCTGGTCTCAAACACATAAAGAATGGTTTTTAATAAGAAAAGCATCAGTCTCATCACTCTAATCTTGGCAAGTATAGCAATGGCACAGAAAACATTTTTAAACAGCTTGTAAAGTAGGCTGATTATGTAATTAATTTGTTTTTAAACTTTCTTTTCCCCTAAGTCTTAAGGATTACAAATTCTACACTAGTGACATTCCAATTTCTCATTCGCTTTCTAAATGTGCAATTCATTTTTGCATCTAAAGTAAACTAGATCCAAATAGGAACATACTACTGAATGGTAATTTTTCCTATTGCAGGGTGTTTTCTAATTCTACTCTTAGACTTTCATTTCAAAGATTTTTCAAGGAGAGTTTAGGGGGAAAAAAAAACTAGAAATAAATCCCTACTTGGACATTAAAAAGGACTTTAATAAACTAGTGGTTCTCAACCAGGAGCAACTTTACCCACCTTTCCTCTCCTCAGGAGACACAGACATGTGGCAAAGTCTGAAAACACGTCTGTCACTTCTGGGCACAGAAGCAGGAGATGCTACTGACACCTACTAGGCAGAGGCCAGGGATATCACTTAACATCCTAAAATACATGGCACACCCCACACAACAGAGAACTATGCAACTCTAAGTGTTGTGGGGGCTTCCCAGGTGGTGCAGTGGTAAAGAATCCAGCTGCCAATGCAGGCAACATAAAAGATGCTGGTTTGATCCCTGGATCAGGAGGATCCCCTGGAGGAGGGCATGGCAACCCACTCCAATATTCTTGCCTGGCAAACTCCACGGACAGAGGACCCTGGCAGGCTAGTCTTTGGGACCACAGCGTCGGCCACGACTGAGCAACTGAGCACACAGGTTTTAACAGCGCCAAGGCTGAGAGGCTGCGCGCTAAGCAAACTGCAAACCAGGCCAACACAGGAGAAGAAAGAATTTCAAAACAGAATAGTTCAAACCTGTTCACAAAAAGGCTTGAGATTGATCCAGAGAGGGAATGTGTAACAGCTTGTTTCCTTGTATCGTTCACACTTCACAAAATCAAAATTAAATCTTAATAACGAAATTGTAAGAAAGGGAGGCAGCTTACGTAGTTTGGCCGACTGTCAAAAGAAAAAAATTTAAATTTTAAAAGCTGAATTATATAAAAGAATAACACTTCTTAAGGTATAAAAAGGTAACCTATGACACAGTTTTAAGAGAAATATGTCCTTAAGTCACATAAACTAATCATTGTGGATTCAATAGAGCTCTTGACATAAACTCATCTATTTTATGGTGCTAAAAGTTGACATCGCTCACTTATGCTTACACCTAAAAATTTACAATGCACTTGTATGTTTTAATGTTGCTATCCTAAATAAAATTAAAGCTACATGATGAGGGTGCTTCCTCCCAAACAGTGCTTCTTTCCTGCCCGAGCCCCGACCTTTCACCTTCCCCCTCGGTCACTACCTCGACTTTACACAGCTCTTATTTACTGAAGAGCTGGAGCTCTTTCACCTTCGACCTAGGGACTGTTTCAATGGATCTGAATCCTTTAAATTATATGAAAATTGTATGTATATTTGTGTGTATTCTGGGGAGAACATCCACAGCTTTCATTAGACTTTCAAAAGGACTCTAACTTCCCAAACACTGAGATTCATTGACTGGGGTTTTATAGTTACTGTCCTTAAAAGCAGATAGTAAAATATTTTTTATTTAATGTCTTGCTTTAAAACAAAACACTAAATTGAGTTGCTTTTTATTTTAAAGGCATGAGCTTTTCCCAAATTCCTTATTAATGGCAATGTGAGGGGGCAAAAAAAATCCTTCCCCATATATAAAATTATCCATAATCATAAATATCTAACATTCCTAAAAATATATAAGACAGCAATTCTAGAAATCTAGTGGGTGAAAAAGAAATTAAATGAAAAAGCAGCAATCTAACAACAAGGCAGATATTCACATGAGCTCAAAAAAATGCATCTAAAAAAAGTGAGTAACTCAACTATAATGTGGTAAGGAGAGAAAGACTGCCCAGAACAACCAAGCCTAACCTTAGAATACAGTAAATCTAATGCAACTAGAAGGCAACTTTAAAAATATCAAAATCAAAAAATTTTCACTGAAAATGAATTAAACCAATGACATAAAAAGTGCATACAAGAATTACTTTTGTTTGGCACAAGGTGCTTATTTTACTAATGTGCAAATTAGGTTCAACCAAAACTAAGTATGTGTTTGTCTTTCCATGATGCTCCATCCTCTAAAATTTATATTTATTTTATTAGGTTGTAGTTGTAACACCAAGGAGGAAATACAAAATAAATAAGCAAAAAATAAGCCTTTCTCTTTGGGTTTATAAAAGGGCAAAGGCTAGATGGAAATAAATATTAAACAATATAAAATTGTTTTCAAATCCTGGTTTCAGATCCCACTGTGAAAGATACAGGCATGGTTTATTGTTTTTATCACATTTTCACCTACAATCTCCAGGATCCAAATCTATACCGTGTGGTGTCTAAATCAACCCTCATTTTCTTTGTTGGAAAATTCAATATTGTCAGCTCTAGGAATAGTGCTATCACTCTGTCTTAATAGAATAACTGCAAAGATACAACTTTTGTGGTAGTTCTTTAAGTCAGGGCTCAATAACCACTGGTTCAACTGAGTTCAAGGTTATCAGGTTAATGAATAGCCTGTCATATCATCCACAAGCAGTGAAAGAGTTCCTACTACAGGTAATAATAGCAGCTGAGTTGATGCCACATTGCAAAATAAATCAGTTGCTTAAATCTTGTTTTCTTTTTCTTCTATATTTTGCTTTGTTGTATGAAGAAAAACCCTGATGTACTCTGTCAAGTTAGGTACTTTCAATTGGGGGAGAAGGAAAGGCCGTATTAATTTGTTAGCATCAAGGAAGATATCTATCAACATATATATCAATATTGTACAATAGCTGCATATGGAAAAAATAAAGCTCTCTGTTTTCATAGTGGCAGACCAAAAAACTGAAAGCTTCGTAGTTGGCAGAAAAAAAAAATATTGACTTCTTCATAATAGTAACTTCCAAAGGAACAAAAAAAAAGGTTTATTTAAGAAACACTGAGTCACAAATAAATTTTTCCTGGGAGAGAAAGAAGTTGAGTGAACTGTGAGGTTGAAAGCTTAAAAAATACTGTGAAAAAAAAATTAAAATACAAAGATATATACAGTGTAAGAAAATGTCTTTTCAATCCTTAATACTGACTAAAAGCTTCATGTGCATCTCATACAAGGTGACCTCACTTGACAGGTGTCCCTGCTCCGAGCACCACACACACAGCCTCAGAAGGGGCAGGGGTCTGTCTCTACCTTTGCTGCTTTAACCAGCCTGTCACAGTTTCCACAGCGGTATAAGTTGTCATAGTCAAAAACCTCCTCCTCTACATACATGTTCCAGAGCGCGTCTTCCAAACCTGATACATTTTTAACTGCTACTGTTAAATCTAGGAAGTCTTCCTGAAATACACATGAATATAATATTGAAAATACAATTCCACAAAGGTTCACAAACAGATCACCAACTCAAACATACACTGGGAATAATCACACATATATTTTTTTCTAAAACACATATATCTTTTCTATATATGAAGGCACAGATATGGTGAGATTCATAACAATAAATTATTCTTTCTCAACCAAATTATAACTCAGCTTAAAATGTATCAGGAGCCAATTTATGAGTTCACTGGAGATACAATAAAACCTATTTTTATCAGGAAATAAAACAAACCACTGAACTCATGAATTGAGAAGAGTGTATGTGCAGTTCATTAGTACTATGGTAATCTTCAAGCAGGCACAGCAAGGCCATGGTTGGACTCTCTACTGTAAACTCTGCTTCCTCCTCTTCTGTTAGGGTTAGTTTAAGAAAAATAATTATTTTGAGCCTGGACACAAAGGTATTTTCATGAAAATTAAGAGGAGGATATTTTCTAAAATGTGAGTCTACTAATTCTACTAAAATTACCTTTGAATTACAACATATTCCAATATTAAACAGACACAATTTGACAAGTTGAAAGCACATTTATAATTTTGCATGTGTGTTTGTGCAATAGCATTACCTTGAGGGATTATGGGGATCGTAAAATACCACTAGTTAATTAGTTTATGGTGGAATTCTAAAGCAGTAAGACTAACATTCCTACATGGTTTACAAGATAGATACATGAAAAGTTAATGCCTAATTTATAATGTGCCTTCACGTACATTATGTTTTAAAATTACTTTGTGAATCATTACATTATAGTGGTCAATCATATAGTAACCCACATACCCATAACATCGTAATACTTCCAAACGGGCTGGCCAAATCTTTTATGATACACAATAAGGGCTCAAAAGACTTTTCATTAGAAAATATATATATATACATATATATATACTTCAAAAAGGCAATTAATGCAACATTTAGCAAATGGCATTTAATTTTTTACTTATACAAACATATAAACTTTCTATAATTCTTGCCGTAAGAAAAGAAGGTTTTTATTAAAGGACATGGTTCAGTGATGAAATCATTTGTTATATAAGATATGTAGTGCAAGCAGTGATTATTAAATTTACATAAGCAAATTTCTATCTAGATAAAATGGACAATCTGTTAAGACAAATAATTGAAGGTTATACCAGTTTAAACAGGATTATGATAGCTTTATATATATAATATTTAAATATAAGCACACACATACAAACGAGCTTTCTGAGGGACATCAATATACTAAATCCAATATTTAATTATAGATTTAATTGTTAACTTATACATCCCTCAGTGTTCTCTGTTTTTATTACCTAACTGACTTTATGATATTCCAACCACTGACCCATGACTATATTGGCTTTTCTCATGATGCCACAGGTCCCTACCGTAAATATTCCCCAAATCTACTTTCTAAATATTAGAGCACTAAATAGAAGATTTAAGCTATATCTTAAGGTATCTACTTCTTTCAGTTTACATGGAGAAATCTGGATTATAAACTTATAATCTGGGATCATCTAGAATACAAGAAAAAAAGTGATAGCTATTTACAGTAATAAGCATGTTAATGCTCACATGGTACAGATCACAGATTAATTACATGACTTATAATTTATGATTTAACTTATTGCTAAAATACTCTTGCATATTCACCTGCTTTTCACTGACATTCTTACATTCTTTACAAACAATCTGGTTAACAATGGTTCCGTGATATAGACGGTTGATGAGGTCATGGCCGGAGGTTCCAACTAAAGAAGTTTCCAAAGCACTAAAGAGAATTCGATTCAGTTCCTGCACATCATGTTGCCTCATTTCCTATAAAACAGGTAACTTTGAAATGTAATTTTGTGCTTCAGAATTTTAAAAACAGATTTTTTAAAGTGATATTAGTTAAAAAACACAAGACTTATTTAGAAATCCAAAGGCAAGCCTCCATCAAATGTAAGGATGACTAAGCTAAATGAGCTGAGAGCAGGTTAAGAGATCACCAACTGTTCTCACTTTTACTACAAAATGAAAAAACAAACAGATGGTGTTCAGTGAGTACATGTAACTCAAGTCACCTGAGAACAGGAAAGTGCATTTGTTCAGCAGGAAACCACGCACATGGCCATGCCAGAGGAGAGGAGAGGAGAGGAAGGAACAGAACAGGCAGAAAAGTCAGGCAGCGTGTGCACAGAGAAATCGCAAATCAGAGGGACGGGTAAACACTCTGAATCATCGTTTGAGAACTAGAGCTTACTGCTTTGACGTGTAGATCAACAAAGCAAGACTAACACACTGCTATGGAGAAAAATCCTGATGGAATCTGCCTTAACCTGCAGATTAATTTGAAAGCCACCGAGAAATCACTGCTGTATGAAACTGTGTGTGAAGAGGCTGAGAACCATTCATAAAACCAAGATCAGGGGCACCAACATACAGGAGTGGAGAAAACAAGGAGGAACCGGCACAGGAGCCCGAGAAGAGCCAGGGAGGGGAGAGGCAGGACAGTGAGGTCACGAACATCAGCAGGGTGGGGAGCGCCACTACTGAGGGCTGCGGGGAGCGGAGCAGCGTCTCCCGGACTGGGCACAAGGACGCCGTGAGTGACTGTGACCGCAAGGGTAGAAAGGAGGGAGAGGAGCAAGTGGAGGGTGCAGAGGAGAGGGGTGAGAAGATGATTCTGAAGCTGTTTCATGGGAAGAGAAGCTGATAAAGGGATGAAAGCTGGAAAAAGTTGTGGGACTTCTGACACACAAGACACTAGGTGATATAAATTTCTCCAATATCACTGGCTCTGATGGGACAGAAAGTTTGCGGAAGTTTTCAAGCTCTGTTTCTGAACAACCTTAAGTTTGGCAAAGGAGACCTCCCTACCACTGCAGGTCAGTCTGAGAGGGTTTCCTACAAGATTTTATTTAGAAATCAATCAATCATGTTTTCACAGCTTTAAGAAGGATAAAGCCAACAAGAGGAAGCTCTTTGTCTAAACAAAGAGAAATCCATCAACTGATGACTAGGTTAAAAGAAGCCAAAACACTGAGGCATATCCATCTGATAGAATATTATCTGGTAATAAAAAGGAATGAAGTGCTGAAACATACTACAACACGAATGAATTTTGAAAACTTTATGTGAAAGATGCTAGCTACAAAAGTTCACATGTTATATGAAACTATTTCTGTGAAGTGTCCAGAAGAGGCAAATCTGCAGAGACAGAGAGGAGAAAAATGGTGGCCAGGGACTCAGGGAAAGGGCACGCAAGGCCGGGGAGGAATTGCTAGTGGGTACGTGGTTTCTTTTGGCGGTGAAAAAATGTCCTAAAGTTGACTATAGTGATGCTTGTACAACTCTGAATATACTAAAAAACTGTACCCTTTCAAACAGTGAATCTTAGGGCATGTGAATTATATCTCAATAATTTAAGACAAGACAATACCTTTAAAACAAGGACAGAAAAAGGAATTCACCCTAAGCACCTGCCCTACACCAGAAACATAATATACGCTCTTCAGGGAATGTATTATACCCTATTTTACTTCCAAGTCCAAACCTGACTTCTTCAACCACATAGCATCACCCAGCTAATTAGTGTTACTGCTTAGAAGACAAGAGTTCACAGTTTATTTCTGAAGGCAACATAACCTTATTCTGATCATTGCCTCTGTGGTGGTCTCCCATATCTTCGTCTCTGCAAGAATACATCTATGCCATAAAAAACTACAGAAGTGATTTTAATTTTGTACAGCAAACAGCTCATCAGTATTGACAACATGCATCTTCACTTAGTGCTGACAAAGGTTTAGTGTTTGCATATAGTGAAATACCCTTTAGGAGTGCAATGAAAATTAAAAAAAAAAAAAAAGAGGAAGTCCATACACACAGTAGGATACAAGAAGAAAATGAAGCGAGACAGGAGAAAGGCAAGACAGGAAAAATGAAAAGACCTGCCAAGAGTGGTTTCACTGTTTTGCTTGAAGAAAATGTTCAAAATTGGAATACCCAGATTCAAACACATAAAGGCAGATATATTAACTGCCAGTCAGCTTTTTAAGTTGATAAGTGGTTTGCTATAAAAATGGCAATTTTCTATTAACATTACAGGTATTACATCTCAACTACACTATACAAAGGGTAGAAATGATAAAAACCAGCTCTTATAAGTATTTCTCCCTGTATCCACAACCCCTTTCCCCAATCCCAAATAACATCTATTCATAAAATCCTGGGTAACAGCAAATGACTAAAATGTATTTCTGGCTTGTAATTGTGTAGTATTAGAAGTAAATATTTAAACAATATCCTGAGACCATAAGATAAAATTAAAGGAAGCTAGATAACATTAAGCCAGTGTTCACTCTTTACTGCTGGTAATATTTCCCTGGAAAGCTGACCTTCGTACCTCATCACTGGTCCACCCAAAGCTGTCAGTGAGGTCGGCTGTGGATGCAGCTTCCTGGTCTAAGAGCAGAAGCTGTGCAAACAACCGCTGTAACTGCAAAGGTATGATTCGGACCTGAATGAGAAACAAACGTGCTCCTAGATGAAATCTTCTAAATGCTGGCTGGGTCTGTTTAAAAGAACTGTGTACTAGTGTTCTCCTATCTCCTAGTCGATTTAGTTCACTCAGGAGAAAATTTACGAATACTGTGAAGGATGAACACATTTATTTTTCTTTGAAAATTCTAATTCAATACAATTCTTAGCTACCTGGAACTCTCTACCTTGGCATAGTACAGAGTAATATTAAAACCCAAACCGGCCCTAATAAACCACCCAATTAATCACAGATTGACAGGAACTTCAGTCTCCAACAATTCATCCTTTCTCCAAAACAGCTCAGATACAGACATACTCCCTATGAAGAATTTTCCAGCCACAAAAATCTCACAGGGCCGGCTGCACCCTGCCCTTGCTTTCTTCCTGCCAGCACCACACCCGTTCTGCCCCTGTGGTGTGGGCTGGGGCACTAAGAATGCTGCTCAGAGCCTGCTCTGTAGACTGGACTTAGGTATCTATAAAGTGAGAATATGCCAGAAACTTTATGGCAATTTTGCACTGTCATAACGTTTTTTTATACCCAACAAAAGTCTGATCTGCAACAGATTGAGGAAAAAAAACAAAAAAACAGACTCTTTGCCATACATGGAGTTTGAGAGACACTGGGCTATTCATGAAACTCCTACTAATATAAGTACAGATTGTAGTCTGGGGGTGATAAATTTCTGAATGATATTTAATCAAGGGAGGAACATGATTAGATATGCACTTATAGTAAGCCAATTCCTCAGTTTATCTCCAGAATACCAAACTGAGAGACCACTGGTCTATATTTTTGTTCTTGCTACATGTAACTGTATTAAGTGGGTTTTTTGGTAAGCTAGTGGATGATTTGCAAATGTCTCCTTAGTGGAAAGTGAGGCTGTCTATAAAACAGCAACAGCATTACAATTGCAAAAGCAATTCTCTGGAAGGGAAATTCCCTTACCAGTAAGGTACAGGGCAAGGTGCTCTCTAAAATAAAGATCATAATTTGGTAATGAATTACTGATTTCTATGAACAAGGAACTTAATTCTTTCCTTAAAATATTTCCTTAATATTTAAAAAATCCCCTGTAAATCATGGATTTAATACCTTTGCATCAGGTTTATCCTTGTCCTCTAAGGAACCAAGCTCTTCCGGGCCAAGAGAGAATAAAGCTTCTAAACAAAAAAGTAGAATCAAGAAATATAAATGAGATTATTTCATTTTTGAAAACTGTTTTAGAAAGCCAAGGCCACCAGTAAGTAAAAATCAGCTAAAGATTCAGAAGTAAGATTATGACAATATTTATATCCCTACACCACACATTTTGCTTTCTGGTAACTTTACTTTTGGGCTTCCCTGGTGGCTCAGTGGTAAAGAATCTGCCTGCCAATGCAGGAAATGCAGGTTCGATCCCTGGGTCAGGAAGAGTCCCTGGAGAAGGAAATGGCAACCCACTACAGTATTCTTGCCTGGGAAATCCCATGGACAGAGGAGCCTGTAGGCTACAGTCCACGGGGCTGAAAAGGAGTCGGACAGGACTTAGTGACTAAACAACAGCAACAACAACATTACTTATAACCACTGACTATAAAGTGGAAGCTAAGGTTTCAATACAAGAGAGCAGTAAAAGGAAAATCATACAATTAAAAACCCTGCAACATCATAAACCTTTGGTGGCTTCCAACTGCCTGTGGCAATGGGCTCCAAAGGCCACATGAGTAGAATCAGGAAATACGGTTACAACATTTACAAGCCACAAGTGAGACTGCCAACCACTCTTTCATAAGAAGGAGCACCTTTAACTCTGAGATCATGCATTTCTCCTTTTTGGCATGAAAAAATCTTTTCTGCGTCACGGGTGATAGCAGATGGTAGTGAGCTTACCTGGAAAAGAAAAGTTGGTAACCCACTGCTGGTCTCCAGAATTTTCTTTTAATTCAGTGTCTAGGAATGTCACCCAATGGGGCACATCTGAATCGTTTGGGAAGTCTGTATTCAGATAGGAACTCCTACTCTCCTACTGTATCAGAGGAGACTCTGATATACTTCAGGGAGAAGGGATGAAACAGATTTGTCTTGCACTGAAAACCACTACTGCCTTAGTGATTACTGTTACATTCTTCCTGAGTTCCCAGCAGGAATTGGGGGAAAAAAAATACATGAAGGTTGTATATACAAAGGTTAAATCATAAAAACCACAGAGAGACTTTTACAATCATCTCCTACTATTCCCAGCTACACTGACCTGGGAGTGCGGGGGAACCAAAGTTAGTTCTGCTCCTTTAAAAAGGATTCCAAAAAGTTGCCCTCCATTCTGTCAGTCCTTACCCTTTTCCAAATTACGCTTCCCCATCAATGAGCATCAGGATTCATGCTAAGCCTTACAAGTGCACAAGGCACACTAACGTGTCAACCCATGTGCTTGGCCAGCCACCTGCTTTGCTAAAGAGGGCCTGGGGTTTTCAGTCCTATCCTTGCTTAGCGGTACTCTCAACGACCTGCCTGCCTTCCAAAACAACCACCTTTCTCAGTCTTTTTGGATTACTTACGAAAGGATTTTTATATTTTTATTGAGTATAGTCTATTTACATACAACTGTACAACAGCACAACAATGTTGTTAGTTTCCACAGTACAGCAAAGTTAACCAATTATTTAGTCTCTTTTAAAGGCTAATTTTCTACTTCAAGTTGTTCTTTTACTTTCAATTATACTAAAACTTAGGAAAGATTTAACCTCCCTAAGAATCTACTTATTCATCCTGCAAACTTTTAGTGGTGGAATTACTGAATGCATTGGGGGGGATATTCTGATGGAGTGGATGGAGTCCAAGATGAGAAGCTACACTCTTAAATCCCAAATTCAATTCAAACCATTAGAAGGCCCTAGGAAGGGGTGGATGATAATTATACACTAAATCTCTGAAGGCAGGAAGTCTTTTTAAGCTTTGAAACAACAAAAAATATAACAAAACTTTGCTACATTTAGTAGTGGGGAAGGTGGTGAGATAGTGAATAAAAGCCAGGATGTCTATCCTCAGAATACGGAGACATATGAGGAGCTGAGCTACAGTCATGGAGATCTGTAGCTGGGGACCCTCCAAGGTCATGTGAAGGTAGAACGTTAGCAGTAAAATCAAGGGAACAGACTGACATCCCTGCAGAGGAAGCCAGTTGGCAAGGAAGGGATTTGGGGACAAACATGTGGAGAAAAACAGGGACAAGGAATCAAGGGTCCAAGGAGGTAAGGTAGCTTCCTGTAGATGGTTTCTAGGAGATTTCCCCTAGATTCTTAAAGTAAATCTGTTAATTGAGCTATTTTGACTGGGTTTCTATTCCTTGCACATGGTTTGTTATCTAATACCCTGTATCTCTGGAATTCAAAATTTCCAGATTTTATAAAGTTATTATGAAAAAGGGTTATATATGTTAACATTACATCCCCAGGAGGGTGTGGGACTAATGGTATCTATTAACCAATGTTAACCTTCATATTCCTGTAACAAACGTATGACCCACATGAGATAATTAAGACTAGAAACAGTATCACATCAGGTCAAGGTCTGAGGCCAAACAGGTTCAGATTATTAGATCACGTTGCTAGAATTTTCTGGATTTCAGAATTGCAGATAAATGACTAGAGTTTGTATGAATTAATATGACAACACCTCCCCACTCCAAAGAGAAGCATATAACTGCATTGAGTAACTCTGGTTTAAGTGTTTATTACTTTGAAAAGATAAAAAAAATACAAATACTGAAACAATAATGAAGACTGGCCCTCATGACAAAATTGTCTTTATGTTGTATTTTAAATTACGCTATTTAGTCTCTTAAGTCAGGTCCAACTCTCTCGTCACCCCATGGGCTGGAGCCCCCCAGGCTCCTCTGTCCATGAGACTTCTCAGGCAAAAAGACTGAAATGAGTTGCCATTTCCTTCTCTAGGGGCTCTTCCCCACCCAGGGATCAAACCTTCGTCTCTTGCACTGGGAGGCAGATTCTCTACGACTGAGCCACCAGGGAAGCCCCATATCCTAAATTACAGGAAGGAGTTACAAAAGAAATACATTGCTTAATTTTTAGTTTGTTACTGAACAATACTGTGATCATACAGAAAACATTCATAATTTAAGCTGCACATTTCTCTGCAGACAATTATCAACTTATGTCCCTCACAGGAACAGTTAACACATACTGTGGAATACACATTTAAAATAATTCATCTACTTGTGATTCTGCATGATTAACTACATGTAGAGATGAGGGTACACATTACTAGCCAAACGCATGTAACATATCATACCTCTGAATTCAGGTGTGAAATGAAGAGTCTGAAGAAGGGAATTGAGGTAACAGGTTCCACCCTGATTTCTGATTCCACTTAAATTGGTGAATTCTCTAGGAGCAGGTGGCTCCAAAGCTTTGGTCTTTAATTTCTTCCCTTTTCCATAATGATTATTTGACACACTGGAATAATCTTCTTCAAATAGGTCCCCAAACATTGTGAAACTAAATACTACCCTTAAAAAAATATGACATGTTATATAAGTGCCTTTATTTTTAAAACAGAATTTTTCCACATCTCCCCCTTGGGAGTATTTTAAGTTGCTCCTTAAGAAGTCTGGGCTTTGGAGGCAGCAAGACCTGAATTTTTTTCATCCCTGTTCCACACTACCTGTGTGACCTTGGGCGAGTTCCTTAACCTGCGTTCCATGTAAAAATTGAATACCAACTGTCATCCAGGGTCACTTTTAAAAAACCAAATAATGAAAGAGAGGCATTTAGTCTACAGGGTTTAGCCCATAATAAATGACAGCTTTTTTTTTTTTTAAGCCATACGGATATCACTAATGAAAAAAGAAAAAAACCCCATCAATACACCTAATCCGCTGAGGTGGCAAAGTCAATCCTAGATTCTAAGCCTTGACAAGAGCCTGGGGACCGTGAATCACTTCCCCAAATCTCTGCTTCTCACACTCCTTGTACCAGATTGTGACAGCTAAAAAAGTTAAACAGAACAAACTAATCCGTACAGGAATTTAATACCGGCCCCAAAGCTGGAGAGCCCGGAGTTTCACTGGTGGAAAAAAATAGCCATTTAAGTCGTCGGGCCTCAAAGTCTCACAATATTTATCCAGTGATCCCGACATTAGCTCCTGGGACGTCAAGCATCAGCTCAAGGTCTCCCTCACATCGATTGTGGAGAAGGGTTCTTTGGGAGATGAGAAACGCAAAGGGCCTAGCCCAGTACCTAAGTGACAGGAAACGCTGAAGTAAAATTATTTTTCTTTTCAATCCGTTCCTCAGAAAAAAATCACAAAAAATTGGAACGTGAAAGTGTGGCCTCGAGCGCGTGGTCTGAATTCTGGTCTCCCCCACGCCACGGCCGAGGCCAGGCCCTCAAGTCCTTCCAAGCCACCACGGTGCCTACGGGCGCGAGAAGGAAGCGGTCCCCGCGGCGGGGAACCGCAGACCCCCCACGCCAGGAGGACGCCGCATCTCGGGGCCGGCCCGAGCAGCCTCTCGCCTAGCCCGCCTCAGGCAGTGCTGCCCACACAGTCCCTACGCCCGCTTCGTCCCTCCCGAGAACCCCGGCCGCCGACCCCACTTACAGCCTAAAGCCCAGACCCCCGCCCCGGACAAAATTCGAAGCAAAAGGACGCGCCGCAACGGGGCGCCGCCATGATGGCGTATGCAGCTCTCCCGCCGCTCCGTGCGTGAGCTATTTATGGAACGCGCGGACTACTTCTCCCAGGATGCCCTGCGGGACTGCTGGCCTGCCGCGCAGGATCTCATGGGTAATGTAGTTCTTTTGCTCCGAGATTTCGGACATCTGATACGGTGGACGGTGCTCGCTTCTAGTCTACTGGCACGTTCGGGGATTCTCTGGATCAGGCGGCCACTCATTCATTCAGTTTTTTTTTTTTTCATTCAGTTTTTTAAAGTTTGTATTTATTGCTATTCGCAATTCATATTAGTTAGAGAATACAAAGATCGCTTGTCTTTTGGCTTGGCTAATGGCAGGTTACTTCAACCTTGGAAATATTTGTGTAGAGCTTTAAGGGTGCCGTATACTTTCAAAGACATTTTACAAAGTGTATCTCCAGTGAAAAGTGTTCCACATAACTTTGATCCTTTATAACGTCCTCAGTATTTGTTTTGTCTGCACCAACTCTCATACGCAAGAAAAGAAAGAGGAAAGTGTTAGTCGCTCCGTCGTGTCCAACTTTTGTGTCGGACTCTGCCTGCCTATGGGCTGCAGCCCGACAGGCTCCTCTGTCCATAGGATTCTCCAGGCAAGAATACCGGAGTGGGTTACCATTCCCCTCTCCAGGGGATCTTCCCAACCCAGGGATGGAACCCGGGTCTCCTGCATTGTGGGCAGATTCTTTACTATCTGAGCCACCAGGGAAGACCCTCATACCCAAAGGTACACTAAAAATAACTCAAAATCATGCTCTTTTGCCCGCTTGAGCACGTTTGTTGGGCTCTTTGGGTAGTTTTTTTTGGCTCTTCTGGCATCTCTCCTGTCCCATCCAGTTTCCATCCAAGAACGAATGAGGCCGAAGGGAAGAAAATCATTTTGACTTAAGCTAAAGGTTTCAGAGATTGAGAACAGCAATAGTGATAGACAAAGTCGAAAGGCAGAAGTCAAAGTGAATGCCAGCCTGAGGGGTTTGTGTTTGGAACACAGGAGGGACAGTTCTGTGGTTGCAATGTTCAGGATTGTCAGGAGGAAAAGCACTGGAGGCCAGGGACCAGCCAGCAGGCTGAAGGTCTAGGTCAGGAAACCACAGTGGGAATTGCTGGTTTTCAGGGTCTCATTTCTCTTGGCAGCCTCCTCTTCGTGACTCTCCTCCCTGGCTCTGAGGCAGTCTATCCTGCCATTTCCCTTACTGCCTTTTGATCACTTCTTTGCCTTCTGTGCTTCAATTCCCTCTTCCTCAAATTTGAGTAAATATTCCTCAAATTTCCATTCTCAGATCAAGAATGAGCCCTGGAAGATTAGCTCCTGAGGATACAAGCTCACCCTTGTGCCCAGCTCTATCCCTGCCATCTCAACAGTGACTGGGTCAGTACAGGATCTTAATAGATATGCGTTGAATGAATGAATGGTTTATTAACACCACTGTTGTTCCCAGGTCTTGGAGCTGTATTTGAAACTTCATCTTTTTCACATGAAGCAAATCATTTGTGACTCAGAGTATTGCCTGGGCAATGCTTGTTCCATGGTTCCCTCTCTTCCTGTCAGATCCTTTATCATTATAAGTCTCATCCACTTTAGGATGACAACCTTTTAGGGTGGACTGCCACTTTATCCAGCCCATCCTGCGAGTCACTATGAGATCTGTCTGAAACTTGCCCCAAGCTTATGTTTCTTTACCGAGGAGGCTTTGGTGATTCCTTGGTATCTACTGCAGAAACTCCTCCATGGTCCAAACACTCTTCATACTGTATTTCTTATGACTCAACTATTCTCCAGTTAAAGTGCTTCCAAATATACCATATGCCTTCGTGCTTCTGTGACCTGAATCGTGTCCTCACTGCAAGGGACATCCACCCCCCCCCCCCCCAGATCCTTGTCACTCCGTTCATTATAAAGTGAAAACTAAAAGTGAAAGTTGCTCAGAGTCAGTATTGTCTGACTCTTTGCGACTGTATGGACTATACAGTCTGTGGAATTCTCCAGGCTAGAACACTGGAGAAGGTAACCTTTCTCTTCTCCAGGGAATCTTACCAACCCAGAGACTGAACCCAGGTCTTCCTCATTGCAGGAGGATTCTTTATCAGCTGAGCTACCGGGAAATCCCTCCTTCATTATAAGTCCATCTCAAACTCTAAATCATCCATCTGAAATTTCCATCTTAAAATTTTCAGAGCTCTCTAAACAACGTATGACCTTCTCTTTCATCCAGGCTTCAGGATGATACGCTCCTCTCTTGTAACCCATGTCTCTAACAAAGTCAGATACGCTCTTTCTGTCAGTATCTCCAAGATGGAGATTGATCCCAATCTGCCCTGTAGCCCCTGCAGCAGTCCACACTAAAAATATTAGTTGTGTTTTCATTAATAACACTAACATATGGAGATCAAACCAGTCAATCCTAAAGGAAATCAACCCTGAATATTCATTGGAAGGACTGATGCTGAAGCTGAAGCTCCAATACTTTGGCCACCTGATGCAAAGAGGCGACTCACTGAAAAAGACCCTGATGCTGATTGAAGACAGGAGGAGAATGGGATGACAGAGGATGAGACGGTTGGATGCCATCACCGACTCAATGGACATGAGCTTGAGCAAGTTCTGGGAGATAGTGAAGGACATGGAAGCCTGGCATGCTGTAGTCTATGGGGTCACAAAGAGTCAGACACGACTTAGTGACTGAACAACAACCTGACTTTTTAGTTTATGGTGAAAATTTAAATCTTTTATTTGCTTGACAGAGAATTGAAGTTGGGTCTTTAAAGCCGTTGACTAGACTCTGGGCCATAAAAGTTTCACCCAGGTGTTTTTAGCATGTAGAGTGCTGCTCAAGGAAGATTAATGATGCTTTTTAAAAGCGTGAGCATTTATTCTGTGCCAGGTAGGTGCAGAGGGTTTTCAAACACTATCTCATTTAATTCTCATAACACTCCCACGAGATGGGTAGTGATGTCATTCCCATTTTAAAATAAGGAAACTGAGGTACTGAGAGGTAAATAATTTCTGCAAAGTGACACAGCATGTAAGTCTCAAATCAAGACTTGAACCCTGGTGATCTGGCTCTAGGAACTGTGCTCTTAACCACTGATCCTAAAGCAGTGAAAAGGATAAAAAGAGTAATGAATTTTTCTTTTTTCTCTTTCCCTTTCCTGAGAACAAAGAAGACTAAAAGAACCTTGAGCAGACCTGATTATTCCTAGTTTTTACTTTAAGTGTTCCTAATTTATAGTTGGCAAATAATTTGCTTTCCTCCAAACTACGTCATGCACTTACTACCCTCTAACACCATGCTAAATACATCCTGTCCTTCACGATGCTGTCTTCAGACCACGCTTGGTAGCTTTTTGCATTCCAGAAAGGAGGTTGCAGTGCGATAAACCAGAAGCAAACAGACCCAATTACCTGTCAGGGCTACCTGACAGCAGTCATGACTGTTTTTGAGACAATGCAAAAGGAAGAATTCTATTAATATACGATCCCCCAGATTCCTCATGGCGGGCCACAGTTCTTGGGGCACTAAACTGCCGTGTTTCCCCTTCAGTCAGCTGAGGGAGGGACCCGGGTGAGAGAAGATGAGGAGTTTTTAGTCCATGGATTGGGGACCACCAGGTTGTGTTGTGTGTGTTCTGTAGCTCAATTGTGTCTGACTCTTTGTGACTCCCTGGACTGCAGCACACCAGGCTTCCTTCTCCTTCACTTTCTCCTGGAGTTTGCTCAAACTCATGTCCATTGAGTCGGTGATGCCATCTCATTCTCTGTCACCCCCTTCTCCTTTTGCCTTCAGTCTTTCCCAGCATCAGGGTCTTTTCCAATGAGTTGGCTTTTCCCATCAGGTAGCCACAGTATAGGAGCTTCCAATGAATATTCAGGGTTAATTTCCTTTAGGATTGACTGGTTTGATCTCCTGGCAGTCCAAGGGACTCTCAAGAGTTTTCTCCAGCACCACAATTTGAAAGGTTAGCTGACCTTAACCCTCTCACCCTGAGGTTTCTGATTCTGGGCCTGATGGAAGTTTCTCTTCTGCCGTCCACTTTCCCCTTGGTGCTCCCCTTCATGAGCAGGGCCTGCTGATGCAAGCATCACACCCAGAAGCCTATTCCAGCAAGAAGTCCCCCAGAGATCCCACAGATGTCTGGGGACTCACTTCTGAAAGCGTTAATTGTTTGAGGCCAACTATTCTGAGGCTCATGGTTACTTTTGCACATTCTTTGGGATTTTTGCCGCAAATGGTTGGAGGGAGGGGAAAAAAACCAGGACCCTGGCCTGAAAAACTTGCAGTTTTATTTATCAGTATTCTTTGTTTCCCTGTGTATGCTGTGTTACTTAATATATTTACTATATTGATCTCTACCCAATACTATAAGCCAGAATTTTTCATACTGAAGGCTATGTCTTATTAGTGAGTTACAAAATCTATTCAGAAAGGGTTGTAATCAGCATTTAAAAAGAGAGAGAACGGACTCCCCCGGTGATCCATGATCCAGCAGTTAAGAATCTGACTGCCAATGGAGGCGACGTGGGTTTGATCCCTGGTCCAGGAAGATTCCACATGCCCCAGAGCTACTGGAGCAGCTATCCTGGGAGCCACAGCTATAGAACCTGCCTGGAAGCTGCACCTAGTTTGGTCTGTGCACCTAAGGCCTGTGCTCCAAAACAAGAGAAGCCACATCAGCAAGAAGCCCTCACCTGGCAATGAAGAGTAACCCCACTTGCTGCAACCAGAGAAAGGCCACATGCAGCTGTGTATTAATTAATTTTTAAAAAGAGAAATATAAAACAGACAGGATTGGATGGGATTAAAAAAATCAGAGTAGTAAGAATGAAGGTTGTTATGTTGAACTTTTGTTTCTGATACACAGATGCCCAATTGTGTAGAGTAGTTCTCCCTTATCTAGGGGATATATGTTCCAAGATCCCCAGTGGATGCCGAATGCCGTAGATAGTATGGGACCCTAAACAACGTTATTTCCTCTGCATACGTGTCTATGATAAAGTTTATTTATAAATGAGACACAGTTAGAGAATATCCAAATTATCAGCATCACTAACTACTCTTGCACTTTGGAGCCATTATTACATAAGGGTTATTTGAAAACAAACATTGCGGGACAACAGTGGTGTATCTGATAACCCAAACTGGCTGCTAAGTGACTAATAGGTAGTGTATACATGTGTGTACAGCATGGATTCTCTGACCAAACAGATGATTTACCTCCTGGGCAGGACAGAGTGGGATGGTACAAGATTTCATCACGCTGCTCAGATTGGAGTGCAGTTGAAAACAGGAATTGTTTATTTCTGGAATTTTCCATCTAATATTTTCAGACTGAAAACTCAGAAAGCAAACCCACAGGTAAATGGGGACTTCTGTTCTGAGTTTCAGAGTTTGTGTAAAATATTGCTGAGGGTCCTGCCCCAAGTTGTTTAAGAGTCACTGTCTTCAACCACCTGTAATATAGACCATGCAGCAGCATCTGCAACACAGTCAAACTTTGCCCACGGTGGGCTCCAAGTAGGGAGGCAAGGCTATTTCGGAGTACTAGAATAAGAGCGTAGAGCTTCTATTCATTTTAATTTCTTATTGCCTAACAGCTTTATTGAGGTAAATTGGCCCATGATAAAGTGCACAAATGTGGCACACAGAATTTGAGGAATCTGTGGGCTACAGCCTGTGGGGTTGCAAAAGGATCAGATGTGACTTAGAGACTAAACCCACCACCACCACCACTAGCAAGCATGCAGGAGAGGCTCAGGCAACCAAAGTTTTTTATACTTACAGGTCCTAGAGACAAGGCCATGGCACCCCATGCAGGGCCATATGCAGAAGCACCAGGTTTGGTCAGGAGGCATGGCCATTATTGCAGTTTTCGCGGCAAGACAAGACGGGGAAGGGCAGACAGGTTAGGACTGGCAAGTCTGAATGATTTTTACAGGCTCTGTGGTACAGGGCTGGTCTCTGGTTGCCTGGTCCCTGTTCCTAGGATGGTGAAGGCAGAGGAATAGTGCCATCTATGGCTCTGGATTGGTTAGTTTCCCCATATCAAAGGCATGCTCCCAACTGGGCCTTACGCTGTCTGAGAATTGACCAGCCCATGGAAGGGTAGTTTCTCCTCAGCCCGAAGGGTTTTCAAGATGTCCAAACATCATAATATACAGAAAATTAAAATTACAGGAAGCATTGTATGTAGATAGGGTAGGGCGTCCCCAGAAAGAGGGAGCAAGGCATGGCTTTCTTGACATAAGAAAAGCCATTCTTGGCCTTAAGCCTGGCTACAGTGTTTGTCTCGCTTGAACAGGTCTCAGTAATTAATGTGTGTGTTAGTTGCTTAGTCATGTCTGACTCTTTGCAACCCCATGGGCTGTAGCCCACCAGGTTCTTCTGTCCACGAGATTCTTCAGGCAAGAATACTGGAGTGGGTTGCTGAAGGAAAGCTACACGGCTCAAAGTAGCCTGGAGTAAAAACTCCCCTTCAGGTCCTCCCCCCCATTCTGTACAGAATAAAGAACTTTCTCCCCCGAAGAAAGGAATGGATATTAAGACTGGTTATGTTCAGCTCCCAGCCAATCTCAGTTTCTGACTGGTCTCAGGAATTCCTTGCCCCAATTGTTGAAAGCTGCTGCTGCTGCTGGTAAGTCGCTTCAGTCATGTCTGACTCTGTGCGACCCCATAGACGGCAGCCCACCAGGCTCCCCCGTCCCTGGGTTGAAAGCTAACTAATCAAAAATAATCATGAGGAAAAATCAGTCAGTTCAGTTGCTCAGTTGTGTCCGACTCTTTGCGACCCCATGAATTGCAGCACGCCAGGCCTCCCTGTCCATCACCAACTCCCGGAGTTTACTCAAACTCATGTCCATCGAGTCGGTGATGCCATCCAGCTATCTCATCCTCTGTCATCCCCTTCTCCTCCTGCCCCCAATCCCTCCCAGCATCAGGGTCTTTTCCAATGAGTCAGCTCTTCGCATGAGGTGGCCATGGAGTTTCAGCTTCAGCATCAGTCCTTCCAATGAACACCCAGGACTTATCTCCTTTAGGATGGACTGGTTGGGTCTCCTTGCAGTCCAAAGGACTCTCAAGAGTCTTCTCCAACACCATAGGTCAAAAGCATCAATTATTCAGTGCTCAGCTTTCCTCACAGTCCAACTCTCACATCCATACATGACCACTGGAAAAACCATAGCCTTGACCAGACGGACCTTTGTTGTCAAAGTAATGTCTCTGCTTTTTAATATGCTATCTAGGTTGGTCATAATTTTCCTTCCAGGGAGTAAGCGTCTTCTAATTTCATGGCTGCAATCACCATCTGCAATGACTTTGGAGCCCCCAAAAATAAAAAGTCTGACACTGTTTCCACTGTCTGAGGAAAAATAGACCCCCTCAAAACGATGTATCTCCTCATATACCTGTTTTCTGTATATATCTACTCTCTTCTTGACTTAGCACAGCAGTTCACTAATCTGACTGCTGCCCCTTCTTGCCTCACTAAAGATGATGTGTTCCTGTAAAGTGCCAGGCTCATTCTTTTTCCGAACCTCACCTTCTCTACTTCCCTTACCTTACATTTTTGGTGCCGAAACCTGGGAGGCTGAGGTTCCTTCTCATTCTCATTCTTCACAGCCAGCTCTCCGGAGCGTGGAAGCCTGCCAGGCTCACTTTCCCACCCGGGCTTTCAAGACCTCCTCAAGAGGACGCCCTGCGCCTTCCTGAGCGGTACAAGCCCTGGCTGTGTAAGGACTTTATTGGTTTTCCACGTACCCCGAAGAATATTGGCCTCTCTCTCTTTCTCTCTCTTCCTCTTTTCTCTCCACTCTCTTTTTTTTTTTTTTTTTTTAATTTTTTTATTTTTCAGTGGGTTTTGTTATACATTGATGTGAATCAGCCATAGAGTTACACGAATTCCCCATCCCGGTCTCCCATCCCACCTCCCTCTCCACCCGATTCCTCTGGATCTTCCCAGCCCAACAGGCCCGAGCACTTGATACATGCTGTTCTTTCGAAACTTCCCACCCTCCCCTTCTCCCACAGAGTTCAAAAGTCTGTTCTGTACTTCTGCGTCTCTTCTTCTGCCCTGCATATAGGGCCATTGTTACCATCTTTCTAAATTCCGTATATATGTGTTAGTATACTGTAATGTTCTTTATCTTTCTGGCTCACCTCACTCTGTATAATGGGCTCCAGTTTCATCCATCTCATTAGAACTGATTCAAATGAATTCTTTTTAACGGCTGAGTAATATTCCATGGTGTATATGTACCATAGCTTCCTTATCCATTCATCTGCTGATGGGCATCTAGGTTGTTTCCATGTCCTGGCTATTATAAACAGTGCTGCGATGAACATTGGGGTGCACGTGTCTCTTTCAGATCAACCCACTCCAGGACAGAAGCCTTTTGCCATTCGACCTCCCTCTATCCACCACGAATTCTCACCTGACCCAGTAGCCCAGGTGAGCTCAGACGGTACTCTAGGGCGCCATAGACCATTGTCCTTTCTGGGCCCCCAGGGGAACCCTCCGGCCTTTTTTCCTTTTTGTACATTCTTGACAAGGACACGCCTTAGAGATTCTGTGCCAGAAACGAGGGGACATATGGGGACCTCTAACTTACTTATTCAAACAACTCGATCTAATCATGCTTGGATGGCCACCTTGTCTCCAGGCCTTAGCTGCAACTACCTTCTTAATACCTGAAGCCCCCAAACTAACCCGAAACACTCCTTTAAATGTATGCTCTCCTCATTCCTTCAAAGATTTGCTCTCTCATCAGGCTTTCCTTTCTCTGCCCCCTGCTCGACTACAGATCCTCCACACACACCTCCTCGACCCATCCCTTTCTTTCATGCCTTGCAAACTTCTTAATCCCGCTAGCTTACTCTCCACACAAGATCCAGAAGTAGAACACCTATCTCATGACTGTGTTCAAACCTTAGATATGACACATAACCCCTTTGAACATATAACCGATCAGCCCCTTACTGACCCCAAAGTCCCATCCTGGTTCATAAGATGGCACTGCCCAAAAACAAGCCCCATTTGGGGCTTGATATGCTATAGTTCAGAGACAGCCTGACAAAGTTATCCCCCCCACCTCATCAAATCAGCCACACTCCCAGCTCACACATCCTCACAGCAGGCTGAACTGATAGCTCTTACACAAGCTTTGGCCCTAACCAAAGACCAGAAGGAAAACATTTACACTGACTCCAAATATGTTTATAACATATTACATTATAACATTATAATCTGGAGGGAGAGGGGATTCCTGACTCAGAAGGGCACACCTCTTCTCAATGCTTCCATTATTTCTGAACTCCTCCGTGCGGTTCAGCTCCCAAAACAAGCTGCTGTGATACATTGCGGGGGACATCAGCGACATGGCTCTATCTCCTTTTATAACAATATAGCAGATCATGAAGCAAAGCGGCAGGCCGCCTCTGTTAGTCCTGTCTTTACTATAACCGAGATTGATGAGCCTAACATCCACACATTACTTTCATATTTACATTCCCGTTTTCACCCTTCTGCAAAAGTACTTAAGACTTTCCTTCAGAACTTTATTGAGCTGACTAAGGACGATGTGACTTATTTAAATAATCTGACCCAATTTGTACCACTTGTCAGTGGACAAACCCTAATTCTAACATTTGCCTCCCCCTCCTTTCCCCACCCACCAAATTTGCGGACATCTTCCCACACAAGACTGGCAGGTAGATTTTCACCCACATGCCACCTGTAAAAAGGGTTAAATTCCTCCTAGTCTTCATAGATACATTTTCTGGATGGATTGACGCTTTCCGATTACTAACAAATGAGCCCCTACTGTGGCTCGCCTTATTCTTGCTGAAATCCCTCCCAGGTTTGGAATGTCTTTCTCCCTCCAGTCTGACAATGGGCCTGAGTTCTCATCCTAAATCACCCAAAGGCACGAGCCCTTCAAATTCCTTTGAAGTTTCACATTCCTTACCACCCCCAGTCATCCGGTAAGGTTGAGAGAGTCAGCTGAGTCCTAAAAGAAACTCTGACCAAATTAACAATCGAACTTCATCAAGATTGGACTAAACGCGCCTCCCTTTAGCCCTCTTAAAGGTCCGGGCCTTACCAAAAAACCCTCTAAATATCAATCAGTCCATTCAAGGCCATGTACAGGAGGCCCATAATACCTTTAGGATTCCCCGCCTCCCATGACAGCCCCAAACTGTCATCACACCTTCCTTTTCCCTTACTTGCCCAGATACGAGATGCCCTTTGGCAACATATGGAAAACCTACTCCCTCAACCACATCCCGATCTCCCATACCCATCCCTCCAAATAGGAGACAAAGTCTGTATGACAGTTCTGTCCCACTCAGATCTAACCCCAAAATGGCAAGGACCCTATACGGTAATTCTGCTGACCCCTATCGCTGCAAAATTAAAAGAAATCACCCCCTGGGTGCACATTACTCGACTAAAAAAGGTTTTGCAGCCCAATGATGAGAATGCTTCCCAAACTAATCCTTATCAAGTTTCTCACACAGGTCCTACAACTCTGAAATTCTCATGGCTTCCACCGGCCCCAACTGATGACAGATGAGCCTGTTGGTTTCATGGCTACGATTATTTCTGGAACAACTCCTGGCAGATATCTGTGTCGAGAGTCCTCAAGAATCCACATTCAAACACGTTGAAGATTACATCTTCACCCTGTGGCTGCAGGGAATCTTTTATAACTTTTACCCTTTTGAAGTCCAATTCTTTTCCGTAATAGTCTATCTTATAGTCTCTTCCCTAAATGTTGGTAAACATCTTCTTATCTTCTTTCTTTCCTCTGACCCAAGAACTCTTTCAAAACCCTAACCTTAGCTATCTATTCCGGACCCTTAATTTAACCCATACTCTCCTCAATGCTTCTAACCCACAATTGGCTGAAGATTCCTGGATATGTCTGGGAGATATATCTGGAATCTCTGGGAGATTCAGCCCATCCCACATCCATCCTTGATTGGACTGCTGGTAACATATCCATACACCACTCATACTGTGGGGAGCCTTTATTCATCTCATATCTTAAATATCTTCACACTAATGATCAAATCTGGAATTCGGACAAACTCTTAGAATCTTTACTCACTGACCTTCCCTCCTACAACAGAAAACCTCCAATAGGAGGCACTATGGCTAAGAGTAACACTATTACAACCAACTCTTTTTTGCATATTTAGAAACTCCCGAAACGGTTCATACGACCAACCTGTGGGCGTAATCCTTGAACCCGTGTGTAACCATACCTCCACTTTACTCTTTGCCACTGGAAAAGCTGTATATAATGTTTCTGATCCTACAGGACACTCTTTTACCTTTACAGGATGATTTCCCTCAGCATACTTCTCCACTTCTCCCATCATTGGGGCCACATTAGCGGGATCCCTGACTGTTCTTGAATGAATGATCAACCACCCCCCGCCCTCCGCCCCTGACTCTTCTTTGCCATCAACTTCAGCTGTTGTATTGGACACCTGACCTGTTTTTCTTCTGTGGAGTGTTTACATACCTCTGTTTACCTACTAATTGGACCAGAACCTGCACCCTGGTATACTCCAGTCCAAACATTTTTATAGCTCCCAATGATCAACCCCTACCTATTCCTATCATTCACAAGTGAATGAAACAAGCCATTCATTTCATTCCTCTCTTAGTGGGACTAGGAAAAGCGGCTGGAATTGGAACAGGAACTGCCAGCCTAACCACCTCTGTCCAAAGCTATCATGCACTATCTAAAGACCTATCAGACAGTCTCCAGGAAATAGTCCAAAGTCTAATAACTATCCAAAATTATCTCAGTTCCTTGGTGGCCATAGTGTTACAAAATAGAAGGGGATTCGATCTACTAACTGCAGAAAAGGGAGGTTTGTGCCCTTTTCTGGACAAATCCTGCTGCTTCTATGCCAATCAGTTGGGTGTTGTCTAGGAAGCTGCGAAAAACTTTACAGATCAAGCCTCTTGAATCGGCCAGAGATTAAGCAACTCCTGGCAATCATGGTTGACAGATTGGAACCGGATGCCTTGGGTTTTGCCCCTTCTCGGACCATTCATATTTATTATCCTCCTATTCACATTTGGAGCTTGTTTGTTTAATCTTTTCTAGGGATTCCTCCAGAACCGAATCCAAGCCATTTCTCAAGATCAAGTCAAGACTGTTTTCCTCGAGACCCTGGCAGCTAGGATAGAAAATCAACACTACAAGCCTTAGACTTCTTCCTCCCAGACCACAAACTCTGGACCCTCATTTACCAGCATGATGATGCCCTGAACATTGACAACGCCTATCCCTCTTTTTATATATTCCTTAGGGTCTGGAATGAAGGAAAGCTACATGGCTCAAAATAGCCTGGAGTTAAAACTCCCCTCCAGGTCCTCCCCACCATTCTACACAGAATAAAGAACTTTCTCCCCCAAAGAAAGGAATGGACACTAAGACTGATTACGTTCAGCTCCTAGGCTATCCCAGTCTCCGGCCAGTATCAGGAATTCCTTGCCCCAGTTGTTGAAAGCTAACTAATCATAAATAATCATGAGGAAAAACAGACCCCCTCAAAACAATGTATCTCTGCATGTATATGTTTTCTCTATATATCTACTCTCTTCTTGACTTAGCGCGCAGCTCACTAATCTGACTGCGGCCCCTTCTCGCCTCACTAAAGGTGATGTGTTCCTGTCAAGTGCCGGGCTCGTTCTTTATCCGAACCTCGCCTTCTCTAGTTCCTTTACCTTACAGTTGCCATTCCCTTCTCCAGGGATCTTCCCAACCCAGGGATCGAACCTGGGTTTCTCACACTGCAAGCAGATTCTTTACTGTCTGAACCATCGGGGAAGCCCTGATTAATAAATGCATGATTATTGAAAGCCCAGTAATTAATAAACACTTGATTAACAGGAGACAAAGTAATATGTTTTCTGTTCAGTGCAGTTCAGTTCAGTCACTCAGTCATGTCTGACTCTTTGCGACCCCATGAACCGCAGCATGCCAGGCCTCTCTGTCCATCACCAACTCCTGGAGTTTACCCAAACTCATTGAGTCAGTGATGCCATCCAACCATCTCATCCTCTGTTGTCCCCTTCTCCTCCTGCCCTCAATCTTTCCCAGCATCAGGGTCTTTTCAAATGAGTCAGCTCTTCACATCAGGTGGCCAAAGTATTGGAGTTTCAGCTTCAACATCAGTCCTTCCAATGAAGACTCAGGACTGATCTCCTTTGGGATGGACTGGTTGGATCTCCTTGCAGTCCAAGGGCTTCTCAAGAGTCTTCTCCAACACCACAGTTCAAAAGCATCAATTCTTCGGCGCTTAGCTTTCTTTATAGTCCAACTCTCACATCCATACATGACTACTGGAAAAACCATAGCCTTGACTAGACGGACCTTTGTTGACAAAGTAATGTCTCTGATTTTTAATATTCTGTCTAGGTTGGTCATAACTTTTCTTCCAAGGAGTAAGCGTCTTTTATTTTCATGGCTGGAATCACCATGCGCAGTGATTTTGGAGCCCCTCAAAATAAAGTCTGTCACTGTTTCCACTGTTTCCCCATCTCTTTGCCATGGAGTGATGGGACCAGATGCCATGATCTTAGTTTTCTGAATATTGAGCTTTAAGCCAACTTTTTCACTCCTCTTTCACTTTCATCAAGAGGCTCTTTAGTTTTTCTCTACTTTCTGCCATAAGGGTGGTGGCATCTGCATATCTGAGGTTATTGATATTTCTCCCGGCAATCTGGATTCCAGCTTGTGCTTCTTTCAGCCCAGCGTTTCTCATGATGTACTCTGCATATAAGTTATATAAGCAGGGTGACAATATACAGCCTTGACGTACTCCTTTCCCTATTTGGAAGCAGTCTGTTGTTCCATGTCCAGTTCTAACTGTTGCTTCTTGACCTGCATACAGATTTCTCAAGAGGCAAGTCAGGTGGTCTGGTATTCCCATCTCTTTCAGAATTTCCCACAGTTTGTTGTGATCCACACAGTCAAAGGCTTTGGCATAGTCAATAAAGCAGAAATAGATGTTTTTCTGGAACTCTCTTGCTTTTTCAATGATCCAGCAGATGTTGGCAATTTGATCTCTGGTTCCTCTGCTTTTTCTAAAACCAGTTTGAACATCTGGAATTTTATGGTTCATGTATTGCTGAAGCCTGACTTGGAGAATTTTGTTTTCTGTTATGGAACATTAATGACCAGAGACGTATCAATGTCAGTTACATAACAAATCACTGGCCGTAGGCATTAGTTTCTGCAAAAATGCCCTGGTCAATAATGAGTTAAGGGAAGTGAAGGGATGAAGGTGCAAAGGAAAAGCAGCCAAGATATAATAGTTTAAACATAAAACACTCCATGTTCCTCCTCAAGGGGAGACAGAACAATCTGATACTTATCTTTGAGTTCTGACGGAGCCAGGGTTCCCACCACATGGAGTAAGGAATGACCATGTTGACCTCTTCTGACATCAATCAACTAAGACTGTTGACCTTCGCTTCAATTCTTTGCTAAATTCTCCTCTGCTCGTGCCCCTTTGTGAATATGCATGTACCTTTAACTTGAAGCTTCCCCAGCTTGGCTGTTGGGGAGACATGGTTTTGGGCAAAATCTCCAGTTTTCTCATTACTTGCTGCAAGTAATAAATCCTTTTTTCTTCTGATTTTGGCTTGGTTGTATCTTTTGGCTCATCGCTCACCAGGAGGCACATCCAGTTTTACTGGTAATGGTATGCCTTCTTTTCTCATGGATAAATACCTATGAATGATAGGTTATATGGCATTCAATATATTTGTCTGCTGGGTTATATGGCATTCGATATATTTATCTTTTTAAGAAACTGCCAAACCTCTGCATAGTCTCACCAGTAGTCTATGAGAGGTCCAGATTTTCCATGTGTTCATCAACATGCAGTGTGGTCAGTGTTCATAATTTTAGCCAAATTAATAAGTGTATATAAATTTAATTGTGTTTTTAAGTTGATTTCAGTAACATCAGTCATAGTAGAGACTCCTGTGAACCTCAAGTTCACTGCCAGTGAGGAGGTCAGTGGCAAGGGGCTTCAGATCTTTCCTTGTAATCTGGGATGTCAATCACTTTCTGGGCAAAGAATCTTTGCTAATCTGAACATAACAATCCAAATTTTCCTTTGGGACAAATTGCAAAACCACCTTGATTGAAATTTACTTTCCTTTTTACCTTTCTGAGTTTTCAGATTCCAAAAGCATGGCTTAAGAATTCTGTTTCTGAAAGGGAATTGCAGGGCAATGCTGCTGCCCATGGCAAAGATCAAAAGCTATCTCATCTGGAAAGCATACTACTCCCTGTTTCAGCAAATGCTACTCACTCATTATCTTCCTTCTGAGTAAATCATTGGCAATGAATGTCATTTTTTTTTTTTTTAATGAATGTCTAAATACACGCCCTCTCTTGAGGCGGCTTTTATTCCTGAGCTTCTACTGCTCACGTTACCTGAGCTTAGAATCCAGGCAGCTGGATTGGTCTGGGCTGCAGTTATCCGATGGCTCCTGCAAGGCTAACCGGCTTCTTTCCTCTGTGTGTGTGCCTGCTGCTGACACCAGGCTTCGCTGGGGCAGGCAAGCTGCTGGTGGTACCCATGGATGGGAGCCACTGGTTTACCATGCGTTCAGTGGTGGAGAAACTCTCCCAAAAGGGGCATGAGATGGTCCTAGTCATACCAGAGGTGAGTTGGCACCTGAGCAATTCATCCAATGTTATAGTAAAGACTTATCACACAGCTTACTCTCTGGAGGATTTGAACGTTGCGTTCAGGAAATTCTCTGATTTTCAGTGGAAAGTTCGGCCACAGAGTCTACTTCCTATGTTAATAAGTTCAGCCAACACAGTTTTTGATTACTTTTTTTCACGCTGTAAGAGCTTGTTTGAGGACAAGAAATTAGTACAATACTTAGAAGAGGGTTCTTTTGATGCAGTGTTTCTAGATCCTTTTGATATGTGTGGTTTGATTATAGCCAAGTATCTCTCACTCCCATCTGTGATCTTCACCAGGGGAGTTTTCTGCCATTATTTTGAAGAAGGCACTCAGAGTCCCCTGGCCCTTTCCTATGTTCCGAGAGCTTTTTTGGAATTCTCTGATGCCATGACTTTTCAGCAGAGAGTGTGGAATCTTATCCGGCACTTAGAGGAACGTTTATTTTGCCACTATTTTTACAAAAATGTTGAAGAAATTGCCTCTGAGATTCTCCAGACGCCTATCACGACATCCGAGCTCTTCAGTCAAGCATCAGTTTGGTTGTTACGAAATGACTTTGTCTTGGACTATCCCAGGCCAGTGATGCCTAATGTGGTCTTCATTGGTGGCATCAACTGTCAGGAGTCCAATCAAAAGCCGCTGTTAGAGGTAAGTTACTTCTCCTTTAGCATACTGAAGATTAATGTGGCTTTGGGCATTTAAAAAAAAAGATGCCTTAGTAAATTGTGATTTATCATTTATATCCTTAGCATTTGCAATTTCTTTCCAGTTGAACAAAGTATCTTGTGCCAGTTCATCTAATTGTGCATTATCGACTTTTACAAAGCTCCTTCTTTGCTAAGTATGTGTATACGATTGATGTGATTGTTTATAATTTCTAGGCTGCCTTTTTAAATACTGTTTTTGAAAAAAATGCTAAAAAATTTCAATAAGAAATGGAACTTCCCTTTTGTTGACCCAATGCTACCCCCTATAGGAAAATGCTTTTAGAGGTTTTGTATGCATCTCTTCCAGTTTTTCTGAAATTATTTTATATAAGTGCATGTATCTCATGTAACTTCTCACAGCCATTTATTAAAACACAATATACTATCAGACAGGACACATAATTCCTTACCTTGTTTTTTTCTCTTGCCAATTGTGTACATCTTCTCAGTCAGTATGTATGCAAATGTGTCATTCTTTTTATTTAAAAATTTTTTACTTTTAAAAATTTATTTTGCTGCATCAGGTCTTAACTGCAGCATATGGTATTTTTGTTGAGTCATGCAGGATCTTGAATTACCGCTCGAGGGCTCTCTATTTGTGGTTCACAGGCTAAGTAGTTGTGGCATGCTGGCTTAGTTCCTCTGTTGTATGTGGGATCTTAGTCCCCAAACCAGGGGTGGAACACGCATCCCCTGCATTGAAAGGCGGATTCTTAACCATGGGACCACCAGGGAGGTCCCTGTCACACTCTTTTAAGTAGTTGCATAAAATTCTTTACTTTGAATGCATCATAGTTTATTCAGCTAACCAATCCTGGTAGATATTGATGGTTTTCCCCACTTTTTCTTTTATAAGCAAGACTGTATTAAACATCCTTAATTTCTTTACCTGCATATGTTTCTGACTTCTTGCTCTTATCTCTGTAAGCTAGTCTTTGTTTGTTTTCTTGCCTGGGTAGCTTGTGGGATCTTAGTTCCCCGACCAGGGCTCTTGGCAATAAAAACTCAGTGTCCTAACAACTGGACCGCCAAGGACTTCCTCCTTTGATTACTTATAACTCTTCAAAAATGTTACCACCATTCTTAGTTCATGGGCCAGACAAAATCAGGCCACTCAGATTTTTCAGTATCTTTTGAAGAGGGGAACAAGATTGCTGGCTCCCCAGGGTAAAGTCAGAGGTGAGACAAGTGAGTGAGAAGCGGGGAGTCTAGCAGGAAAGTGTGAGTTTTAGATATGTTATAATGCTCTATTCACCCTGAAAACAGCACTGCACCACTTGTTAATAAGAAATGTATTAGAGTAAGTAGATGCTCCTGGTACAAGGCAAGGTTACTCAGGGTAGTAATCCATTTAAGTTTAAAACGTTAGGGAGATAACCTGAGTCCTTCTGGTCAGCTATGGGCCCAAACTGCAGGACTCTGAGAGGCTGCGCCTCTCCCCTTTGACCAGTTTCTGTGGCAACCCCAGGCACCACCCAGCGCCATCTGCACCCTCTATCTGAGGGTGGGGTACTGTGCCATCCTGAAACCATGCCCAGTCCACTATGGTTCATAGGTCACCCACAGGGGTGTAGAGATGTGTAAAGCCATATGGATTTTATATCTGCCTCTTACAGAGAGAGAGCTATAAAACATGCTGAACCATATACGGCTTTATATGTTTGGTTGCATATGTCTATACTGGGTTGGCTAAAAGTTCGTTTGGGTTTATCTGTAAAGTCTTTTTCTAAAAAACTCAAAATGAACTTTTTGGTCAACTCAATATCTTTAAAATAAATGGTTTTCCATATCTATTAAGGGATTACATGTATTTGAAAGGTTTCATATATCTGAAAGGCAATATATAGGTTTTTAAAATTCATATATTGTAAATTTATTTACATTTATATAAATTATATATAGCATAGTACATATAAAAATAAAAGCATATTTATTTGTAAGTACAAATATAAAGTAAGCATAATTATCAGAGAGAATTCTGACCTCAGAGAAGACCCTTTAACCAAGATCCTTGGATATAACATAACTACAAAAGCAAATTTTCATGAAAAAACTTATGGACGTCTTGTATTTCTCCTGTGCAGTTTGAAATGATTAAGATGGTGAATTTTTTTAAAGTGGAAAAAAATGTCTTTTAACAGCAGATTGGTTTGAATCAGGATACAAACATATTTCCCACATTGGATCATTTCTTCTAACTATAACCGTCTCCTCCTTTTTAGCAATTGCTTGTTGTAGTAACTGGATCAGTGTCTGGTAGAATGTTTCATGTTCTAGTTAGTCTGAAGGCTCTCTTGTGGCCGTGTTTAACTTGTTCCTATGAACTGGAAGTTAGTGTAGGTTTGACTGACCCAGGTTCCCCTCTTTGGACAAGCACACGGTATCCAAAGCGCTGTGTGGTTGGTACTGCATCACTGCAGATGGCAGCCTTCGTCTGACTACTCTACTTTGAGTGATTTTGACTTTGGTCTGAATGCAGAGTCATGCTCTCCTGTGTCTGCTGTGGCTTTCCGAGGTCCTGAGGGAACTCAGACCAGGTGACAAGTAGGCATGAAATTGGACAAGTTTCCACCTCCAATCTTTTGGGTCGAACTGCGGCTCTGAGACCTCCTTGGTGCAGTTGACAAAGCTCTCTGTCTTCTAGGTCCTGCCCGCCCAGCAGCCACGTCCTTCTCTTCTTTTATGTTCCAACGCCGCTGCCTGCTTCCAGTCTTTCAAGCCGTTCCACTTTGGGGCCCTCATACCGGCTGTTCCTCTCTCTGGAATCCTCTTTCTCCCTTTCACAACCAAACTAAGCTCTACCTTAGAGACACTTGGCCTTCGTAGATGTTTTGGTACATGAAACAGCCTGGCATTTAGAGTTGCTCCGGTGGGGTGAGTGGCACCAAGAAACCGGATCCTATGCCCGATCTGAAATAAATGAATATCCTGAAGACTTAAGGCAAGTCCAGAAGCTGCAAACAGGAGCCGGGAGGCAGCACTCTGCTTGGGAAGGGCCAGGGGCTCTCAGCAGAAGGCTGAGTGGTTGTTGGACTCAGTGCAGATCTTCAGGAGCGTGAGAACCTCAGTTGAGGTCAGCTGATAGATATGTAGGCATGACTCAAGATGTCACTCACGATCCCTCTGGATACTTCTGTTACCGAGTCCAAGCTCACCCTGCTCACTTCGCGATAGGCCAATGAATCCGAGAGATGAGGTGTTGAGGCAAGGAAGAGACTTTATCTAGAAAGCCAGCTGGCTGAGAAGATGGCAGACTAGCACCTCAAAATAACCATCTTATCAGGGTCAGGATGCTAGTTTCTCTTACAGATCAGAGATGGGGGAAAGGTGAGGAAGCAAAGCAAAAAGGCCATTAATCTTGCAAACATCTCCTAGAATGGCAAGCCTCAGGCAGGGGATGTGTTCATTTTCCCCTTCCTGCCATCCACAGGTGGACAGGGTTCTGAACAAAGGCACTTTAGCTTGACCGTCAGGCAGAGGGGCAGGATTCTCTGAAGGAAGCTGTGAAGTATGATTATAATAACAAAAGCAATGAAAAACAAGTCCAAGAAACAGTTCCAACATGCAGTCAGAGCTGACTTCTTCCCCGAAACACTTGCTCCTTTACTGTCTCCTGCCTCCCTCTTCCCTGCAGCTCCCCTGTTACTTCCTATCTCTATTACATCTGTCTTCTCTACCTCCTTTCCACCCATGTTTTCCTATATCACTTTCTCATCATAAATCCTGCCACACAGAGGGCAACAAGAAAGGGCATCCCAATGTCTGACTCAAGACATGGCGCTTTCAGTACTGAACAGAGGCAATAAAGTTTTGCCCAGAGGCACATAGAAAGAGCTGGGAACGCAGAGGATGTGGTTGGAGAGCCCAGGTTCCCCCAGCCCTCTCTCACTACCATCTTCTCTGTAGCTATAAAGCAGTGTTTTTCCCTGCCCTCTAGGTAATGGAGAGCTGCTGCTGAGTATGTATTGCATCTGTTCAGTAAGTTGGGGTTCCCAGGTGGTGCTAGCAATAAAGAACCCTCGTGCCAATGCAGGAGACGTAAGAGACACGGGCTCGATCCCGCGTGGGTTGGGAAGATCCCCTGGAGGAGGAAATGGCAACCCACTCCAGTACTCTTGCCTGGGGAATCCCATGGACAGAGGAGCCTGTGGGCTATAGTCCATAGGGTCACAAAGAGTCAGATACAATGGAACTGACTTAGCATGCACACACAGCACAGAGAACTCTCTTCCAGATCAAATATGATAAAGCATGTAGAGTACCTAGCGTGCAGCAAAGAACTGGTGACAGCTATAACCCCAAAACTGGGTGATGCTAGGTATTTCCCAGGACAGTGATTTCCAACCATCACAATTTTTGAAACATGATCAGACGCCAGTTGGAAACCTCCTATGAATTATTTAACCCTCAGATGGATAGAGTACCCTTAGGGAGAGTTTAGAAATTAAATACAATGAAAGCCAACATAGATTGGCATTGTTACTAGCCCGTTTTGCAGATACTGAAACTGAGGCACAGAGAGGTTGAGTGAGTTGCCTGTGGTCACACTTCTAGTGGGTGGGGGAAAGCAGGATTCCAAGTCAAACATTCTTTTTTTTTTTAAATTAAGATATACTTTACATATCATAAAGTTCACCCTTTTAAAATATCCAGTCAATGGTCTTTGGTATACTGGAAGATGTAAGTAATCATCATCATTGTCTAATTCCAGATTACTTCCTCCCTTCAAAAGGACATCCCATAGCCCTTGGCAATCCATCCCCCTCTTCCCCAGGGCCTGGCAATCACTAATCTACTTTTTGTCTCTATGGATTTGCCTGTTCTGGATATTTCACAAGAATGGAATCATTCAGTATAGGTGCTTTGTGACTGGCTTCTTTCAGCTATTTTTCAAGGTTTATTTGCTTTGTAGGAATGTATTGCTATTTCATTTCTTTTTATGGCTGAATAATATTCCATCGTATGGGCATACATACCTATTCATCTGTTCATTAGTTGATGGACATTTGGGTTGTTTTCCCTTTTTTTTGGCTTTTATGACTAATGCTGCTCCAAACATTCATGTACAGTGAGCCCAGACATTGCACTTTTAGGGGCCAAGGGCCTAACGTTGCCCTTGACTGTCTCCTTGTGCAGACTGGAGACTCTTGCGAAGTGCCCCGCCTGTGACCTTTGGGGAAGTTAAATGCAGGGAAATTTTCCCAGGGTGGGCTTGACGTCTATCTCATGGCTCTCTAACCTCGCAGTGGACATGACATTTGTTGCTTTTTCGGTACTACAGAATAACATGCAGTTGACACTTTTTTGTTATCATAAAAGACCCTTCATTGAGCAGCTATCTATTGAGAGTCTTCTATGTGCTTGGTTAAGAACTGGGGACGTGGCACCTACAAATGACATGACTGCCTGATGGAAGCTGCCGTCCAATGGGGAGCAGGTATTGATTGATCGGTTACAAATGGTAAAAAGCACGTGATGAGCAGAGGGTACAGGGAGAACGGCCACTGGGGCGTCTTGCCAGGTGAGTGACCTTAGGAAGAGGTGGGGAGAGACTGCCAAGCAGTGCAGCCCAAACCCAGATATCACGAGGCGTTTCACACTGAAACCCAGGCACGTTCCTCCCCCTTCCCCCATGTCTCTGGTCTCCTTGGTCTAGCAAAGGCAGGAAGTGGAAGTCCAATTTTCTGTCTCTTCTGAGTAGCCCTCTGTCATGACTGCGGAGTGACCTGTGCCCCCCTCCTCTTTACTGCTGGCTCCTGGGCCCACCACCCACATCGATGCCACACACACTCCCCCCACCCCACCCCAGAAGTCACAGACAAGGTCCCTATTGTGGGATGTGTGCCCGCCAGAGACATCAGGCTGAGCAAACCATATTTGCCAGGACTGGCCTTTCCATGCGTGATTCAGACTTGACCCTTTGTGACCTGTGCCAAGACCTGGGCCCAGAGCACTCTGACTTCAGGGGTCCCCACCCCGCAGCCTAGCAAATGGATTAAATTGCCCCCGTATGCCACATCACATATTCTGTCACTGTCACTTGATGAGCTGAAACACAGTGGACCAACTGACCTGAGGTTATATTTGTATAGCTTTTTATTAATTTATTTTGCTCTTTTTAGATTTTGGATTTAGTAAAAGTCTTTTTTTCAGGCCTCAAACACTTTGCAGGACATTTTAAACCTTATAGATCCAACCCCTCTTTATCATGAGCTGCAGGTAAAGGGTCAACCTTTCTAATCATCTTCCTTCTATCATGACATCACCCCCTCCACTTACACAAAGACCTTTTCACCTTCCCTCTACTCAAAATGCCAGGTGTCCTCCATTTAATTTTAGGGGCATCTCAGCTTCCATCGCAGGACCTGCCCCCTTCTCCCTGTGGATGCTGTGCTTACTTGCTCAGTTGTGTCTGATCTTTGCCACCCCATGGACTGTAGCCCACCATGGATACACGCCCTAAACTCAGTGGTTGGGTCTTCAGGAGACCCCGAGAAAAGGTTGGCTTTCCACCTTGACACTCAGTGATGCCCCAGGACACAGGGTGTCTCACAGCACTACCTAGATCAGGCCCGGCCCTCCAGGGTGGCTCACCCCTAGGATCTCCCCTCTCCCCTGCTGTGACTGGCAGACACTCTAGATTCTTCTTCCTGCTGCCTTGTTCTTACACGTGCACATGCATACACACACATCATTCTTATTAATAGAAACCGTCTTCTACACACTCCCTTCTTAGTTTGCAAGGTTATCTCTCTGGTGACATTTTACAAAGTGGTGTTAGTTTCTTTCTTTCATCTCCTGTCTCCTTGTACGACCCTTTGGGCCTGCTGGGAATAAGAACAGTCCCCATAGCTAAGCCTCCTGTCCAGCAACTCAGAGACCACAGCAGAGTTCTGCTAGGAAGGGCCCAGGGTGGTCCTCCGCTGGATGGGGCCTGGGCTGAGGAGCCTGAGGTTTGCAAGGCATCTTGCTGCATCCACCTCCACACACTTCCTTCAGTCTTCCTCCCTCTAGAAGCGCTGTTCTTGTAAAGAAACTGCGGCGGTCCTGCCTGCCCTGGAGGGTGGACTCTGACTCACTCTGCTCCCCTTGGGACCATGAGGGTCTCCGTGCCCCCTTGATGGACACACACCAGGACGCTCTCCTTTCCTGACTCTGATCACTGTGAGTGGGAAACCCTGCTGGCACTTTTCTCCCTGGGATGTTGCAATGAATTTGCGATTTGGCTGGGTTCCTGGGACCAGGTTGTGCTTGCACCACCCCTTCCATGCCATTTCTTGGGGCTTCTTCTCTTTCCCCGAGTCCCAACATGCTTCCTGAGCCCACGAGGCTAGGTTAGGACAGGCCCTTGCGTGCCAGTTCAGCTGTGCGTGAGTAGTCCTGGGCGAGTCTGTTTGAGTTCTGCTAGGAACCACCTCTCACTTGGAAAGCCTACCTCCCACACCCGTCATCTTTGGACTCCCTCTACTCAGCAGTAAATCAGGCAGTGCTGACATGGAAATCAAGAGCCAGGTCACACCCTGGACTGATGGGTGGCAGAGCTGGTAGTCAATCCCGGCTTTCTGACTCAAACTCCAGTGCTCTCACCATTTGCTAGCTCCCGTGGGGACGTGAGAACATGCAGTAGAACACCAAAAGAGCACCGACTCTTTTGGGAGAGGAAGCTGGTCAGTGATAGTATAATCTGTAATCGTTTAAATCTATAAGCTGTCACTTGCAAAAAAAAAAAAGTAAAACAGTATCGCTCTTCTTTTTTCTTGTTTGTTTTGGGAAATGCAGGTAGTTTTCTTTAATATGCTATTTATCCTAACCCAGAATGGACTTATTATCTTAAATCAGTTAATGAGGATGCATTTTTTAAAGTGATTTTAATTTCTAAAACAAATCATTTTGTTAGTGTTGTTCGGTCCCCAAGTCTTTTCCAACTCTTTCTGACCCCATGGACTGTGGCAAGACAAGCTCCTCTGTCCTCCACTGACTCCTGGAGTTTGCTCAGATTCGTGTTTATTGAGTTGGTAATACTATCTAATAGATCACTTGCATAGACATTACCCCCACGGGGCTTCCCAGGTGGCACAGTGGTAAAGAATCTGCCTGCCAATGCAGGAGGTGTGTATTCGATTCCTGGGTCAGGAGGACCCCCTGGAGAAGGAAATGGCACCCCACTCCTGTGTTCTTGCCTGGGAAATCCCAAGGACAGAGCAGCCTGGTGGGCTGCATACAGTCCATGAGGTCACAAAAGATTCAGATAGAGCTTAGCAACTAAATGACGACAATAACAACAACGTCCTTATAAAAAGGGTAAATCATCAGAGGCTAGAAGGGAACCTGGAGCAGACCATTCCTGAAAGCCTCCAGAAGAAATCCACCTGGCCCACGCCCTGATCTCAGGCATTCAGTCTCCAGAACCCTGGTAATATATTTCTGCAGTTTAGGCCACCTGCTGTGCAGTCTGCTTCAGGGGCTCTCATTAGTGGGAAATTCCCTAAGCCAATGGGAAATTGTTTTCTTAGCCAAGAAAGTGTTCTGTGGTGTCTGGGATCCAATGCTAGAGACGCTGGCTGGTTGATTCACCATCAAATCCCCGTCACCTGCTGCTTTCCCTTTGTTTTATATTTTTACATTGTCCCACTTTCTCTCCTGCCTCTTTTATTCCTCCTGTCCTCTATCCATTCGCGGTGCACGACTTGGAACTTTCACTCCTTGAGATTTTATCTTAAAATTAGTTAATTATTAGGCTGCGTTGAGTCTTAGTTACAGAATGCAGGATCTTTATTGCACACACTCTCTAGTTGTGGCATGCAGGCCCAGTTGCTCCATGGCATGCCATCTGGACAAACCTAGACAGTGTATTAAAAAGCAAAGGCATCACTTTGCCGACAAAGTTCCGTCTAGTCAAAGCTGTGGTTTTTCTAGTAGTCATGTACAGATGTGAGAGTTGGGCCATAAAGAAGGCTGAGCGCCAAAGAATTGATGCTTTTGAATTGTGGTGCTGGAGAAGACTCTTGACAGTCCCTTGGACTGCAAGGAGATCAAACCAGTCAATCTTAAAGGAAATCAGTCCTGAATATTCACTGGAAGGACTGATGCTGAAGCTGAAGCTCGAATATTTTGGCCCCCTGATGAAAGAGCCAACTCATTGGAAAAGACCCTGATGCAAGGAAAGACTGAAGGCAGGAGGAGAAGGGGGCAGCAGAGGATGAGATGGTTGGATGGCATCACCAACTCAATGGACATGAATTTGAGCAAACTCCGGGAGATAGTAGAGGACAGAGGAGCCTGATGTGCTATAGTCTGTGAAGTCACAAAGAGTAAGACAAAACTTAGTGACCGAGAAACAATAACAACAAAGTTATCTGGGATCCTTGTTCCCCAACCAGGGCTCAGGCCCACATCCCTGCATTGCCAGGTGGACTCCCAACCCCTAGACCACTAGGGAAGTCCCCCTTTGAGACAATTTGAGGATTTGCTTTTGCCCAGCAGAAGGCTTCTCGGTTCATCCACACAGAACCTGGCTGCCTGATCAGAGCCCGAGGAAGTCCCTCTGAGGGACCTGCCCTGGTGCCCACATTCTCGGATTAGTGGATTAACTCACTAACTCTAGATTAGCCTCTGTGGCAGACGCGGTAATTCAGGTGCAGAGAAGTGGGTTGCGGTGCTGGAGGGGGCAGCGTGGGGAGGGGGAGGCTGCAGACTTCAGACTTTCTGTTCTTAATCACAGTCAGAGTGGGCGTCGTGGTCTTCGAGCACAGAACTGCTAGGATTATTTTTTAAAATAATTTTATTTATTTACTTTTGGCTGTGCTGCTGTCTTCGTTGCTGCGGGCCTTTTTATCTCTAGTTGTGGCAAGCGGGGGCTCCTCTCTTGTGTTCTGCCGGCTTCTCATCGCGGAGGTTTCTCTTGTTGCAGAGTGTGGGCTCTAGGACATGAAGGCTTCAGAATTGTGGGACGTGGGACCTTCCCAGGCCAGGGATCAAACCCCGGTCTCCTGCACTGGCAGATGGACACTTGACTATGGAGCCACCAGAGAAGGCCCCTGTTGGGATTCTTTTTGTCTTCTGGTATAACAGAGGGCCCCCAGGCACAGTGGTGAGACCAGGAGAAGTGGGGTGGGAGGTAGGTCAGACTCCTCTGTGCCAGGGGAGCTTTCTGCGTCCCCCCTTGAATCCAGTCATCACTATGGTATCCAGGTAACCAGGATTTGGAGTGACCAGTTCTGCTGTGTCGTTTCCAACCCTGAACTTGGCATCTGTTCACCCTGCATTTGGGAATGAGAAAAGTTGACAACTGGGGAAGCGCTGATAGATATTTGTCCATGGACGTGGTCACGGATGCTGCAGAATCCGGGGTGGGGGCTGCTCAGGCTGAAGGGCTGAGGCCAGCCCCTGGGACCCTCCAAGTTGCCCCCCAGTGGGAGAGGGATGGACCCATTGTTGGGGATGCAGAGAAAAATAAAAATAAATCGAGAGGCTCAGGTGAACGCTGGTAAGGGGCCTGGTTGTTGCAAGTTAGCCATGTGCTTGAAAATGGTTAAATATTAATTTAGATTCCTTCATGTAACAGGGCAGTTCAGGGCAAGGAGAGGTAGGCTGGGTCTGTGAAGGGCAGGGATTTGTTGAGGGGAAAAAAAAAAATGTTCTCCCAGAGCTTGGCAGTTTCGAGCCTGTAAATTGTTCTTGTTGCTACCTGCCCACACTCCAGCATGGCGTGCCTTCTTCGGAGAGTTTCTGTGGCTGTTTTCTTCTTAGCATTTTGGGGCTTCGCCCTGGGGGACAGGCTGCTGGTGGTCCCTCAGGATGGAAGCCACTGGCTCAGCATGAGGGACATCGCAGAGCGTCTCAGTGAAAAAGGGCATGAGATCGTGGTGGTGGTGCCCGAAGTCAACCTGCTCCTCCAAGAGTCCAAGTACTACACAAGGAAGATCCACCCAGTGCCCTACGACCAGGAGGAGCTGGAAGCCCGTTACCGCTCCTTCGGGAGGCACCACATTTCTCCACGCTGGCTGCTGACTGCCCCCGTGGTGGAGTATAGGAACAACATGATTGTCATCAATATGTACTTTACCAACTGCCAGAGTCTCCTGAGGCACTCGGACACCCTGCGCTTCCTCCGGGAGACCAAGTTCGACGCCCTGTTCACAGACCCGGCCTTACCTTGCGGGGTGATCCTGGCCGAGTACCTCAACCTGCCCTCCGTGTACCTCTTCAGGGGCTTCCCCTGCACCCTGGAGAACACGTTCACCAGGACCCCGAGCCCCGTGTCCTATGTCCCCAGGTACTACACCCAGTTCTCGGACCGGATGACCTTCCTCCAAAGGGTGGGCAACTTCCTGGTGAGCTACCTGGAGAACATTCTTCTCTACTTGCTGTATTCCAAGTATGAAGAGCTGGCGGAGGAGGTCCTTGGGAGGCAGGTGCACTTGCCGGCCTTGTATCGGAAGGCCTCCATTTGGCTGTTAAGGTACGACTTTGTGTTCGAGTTTCCCAGGCCAGTCATGCCCAACACGGTCCTCATCGGAGGGTCCAGCTGCAAGAAACAGGGCGCCCTGTCTCAGGTGAGTGGCTGGCTTTCTCTCGGGTGGCAGCCTGTCTTCCTGGGCAGATGTGGTTCTGATGTGTTCTGTCTTCCCTCGAGCATGTGGTTCCAGGGAGGGCTGCCTGAGGAGGGGAGGACAGGCTGAGGTTTTGGATGATGCTGTGGCTTGGAAGGAACACAGAGGTGGTGCGTGGCAACAGCGGGAGGTATCTTGAGCCAGGTTATCTGGGGACCCTCACAGAATCCTCGAATGAGCCTGAGAAGTTTCCAGCGCAAACCCTCTGCTTGTCTGTTGAGGAAACAGGTGAGGCTGGACCAGGAGGACACAGAGCTAAGAGGCTTATTTGTTGCTGTGGTTTGGTTGATAAGTTGCGTCTGACTCTTTGCCACCCCGTGGTCTGTAACCTGCCAGGCTCCTCTGTCCATGCTGGCCCAGGTCAGAATACCTTCTCCCTGTGGCTGAGTCCCTTCGCTGTCCACCTGAAACTGCCACACTTTGTTAATCAGCTATTCTGCAATATAAAATAAAAAGTAAAAAAAAAAGTACATTCTCCCATCTCTGTGCACTGCCTTTTCCCTGGACCCTAAACCAGGAGTCAACACAGGATAGCTAGTGGACAGAATCTGCCCAGAGCTAAGAATGGTTTTGCATTTTTTTTTGAAGGGATGTTATAAACCTCAACAAAGAGTGTGTGACAGCAATGTGTAGGGTGTGCTGAGCCTGCGTATTTACTATTTGACTCTTTACAGAAAAGGTGTGTTGACCTCTGACCTAAGGCAAGTGTCCCTAGGTGCCCTCTTGATGTGTGCAGAAAGAGGGCCCAGAGCTACTTTGGAAAAGAAAAGCTTGTGAGTTTTGTGAGATTGTTTGGTTTTACTTTCATATTTACAACTTTGAAAGACTTCTGATCACTTGTTCACACTGGAATTCTCTTTTAAAATGAATTTTTTTTTTTTGTCAGAAAGAAACCCTGAAATAAAACCCAAAGGCCTCACCACCTTTCTTGAACATCTGCTGATTACTTTAATATGCTGGACAGTTGGCAGCAGCTATGGAAGCAGGGCCAGGGGCTGATGAGCTTAACTAGACTGGTTTCAGGAAGCACAGAGCATGAACTAGAAATTCGGGGTTCTGGGGAATTTTAATTAAGACATTAATAAGCAAAAATGTACTAAAAAACATTTGACATAAGAAGGGAAGAAAATAGCGTTTTTGTTACCTATCATTTTATTAAAAAAAAAAAAAAAGAGTTGTATTCAGTTATATTGAAAATCCGGACTGTAGTGGGTGTGCTTTCTGAGCCCTGTGAATCTTTACCTGGTGCTTGACTTACATTTATGTGTGAATTGCAATCCCATTTCATAATAGAGAACATTCTGTACTACAATACATAATTATCAACTTACATTTGTAAATTGCTGGAGGTTCAGTTCAGGTCAGCTCAGTTCAGTTGCTCAGTCGTCTCCGACTCTTTGTGACCCCATGGATTGCAGCACTCCAGGTCTCCTTGTCCATTCCTAACTCCTGGAGTTTACTCAACTCATATCCATTGAGTGGGTAATGCCATCCAACCATCTCATCCTCTGCTGCCCCCTTCTCCTCCTGCCTTCAATCTTTCCCAGCATCAGGGTCTTTTCCAATGAGTCAGTTCTCTAATCAGGTGGCCAGAGTATTGGAGTTTCCGCTTCAGCATCAGTGAAGTTGATTTATTCACCTTCCATGAATGAATCTATTCATTCACCTTCCATGAATGAGTCCATTCATTCACCTTCCATGAATGAATCCATTCATTCATTCACCTTCCAATGAATATTCAGGACTGATTTCCTTTAGGATGGACTGGTTGGATCTCCTTGTTGTCCAAGAGACTCTCAAGAGTCTTCTCTAACACCACAGTTCAAAAGCATCAATTCTTCGGCGCTTAGCTTTCTTTATAGTCCAACTCTCACATCCATACATGACTACTGGAAAAACCATAGTTTTGATTAGACGGACCTTTGTTGGCAAAGTAATGTCTCTGATTTTTAATAAACTGTCTAGGTTGGTCACAACTTTTCTTCCAAGGAGCAAGCGTCTTTTCATTTCATGGCTGCAGTCACCATGTGCAATGATTTTGGAGCCCAAAAAAATAATGCCTGTCACTGTTTCCCCATCTATTTGCCATGAAGTGATGGAACCAGATGCCATGATCTTAGTTTTCTGAATGTTGAGCTTTAAGCCAACTTTTTCACTCTCCTCTTTCACTTTCATCAAGAGGCTCTTTAGTTCTTCTTTGCTTTCTGCCATAAAGTTGGTGTCATCTGCATATCTGAGGTTATTAATACTTTCCCCAGCAATTTTGATTCCAGCTTGTGCTTCATCCAGCCCAGCATTTCTCGTGATGTACTCTGCACATAAGTTAAATGAGCAGGGTGACAATATACAGCCTTGACGTACTCCTTTTCCTATTTGGAACCAGTCTGTAGTTCCATGTCCAGTTCTAACTGTTGTTTCCTGATCTGCATACAGTCTCAAGAGACAGGTCAGGTGGTCTGGTATTCCCATCTCTTTCAGAATTTTCCACAGTTCATTGTGATCCACACACTCAAAGGCTTTGGCATAGTCAATAAAGCAGAAGTAGATGTTTTTCTGGAACTCTCTTGCCTTTTTGATGATCTAGTGGATGCTAGCAATTTAATCTCTGGTTCCTCTGCGTTTTTGAAATCCAGTTTGAACATCTGGAAGTTCTCGGTTAGTGTGCTGTTGAAGCCTGGCTTGGAGAATTTTGAGCATTACTTTACTAGTGTGTGAGATGAGTGTAATTGTGCAGTAGTGTAGTTTAAGCATTCTTTTGCATTGCCTTTCTTTGGGGTTGGAATGAAAACTGACCTTTTCCAGTCCTGTGGCCACTGCTGAGTTTTCCAAATTTGCTGGCATATTTAGTGCAGCACTTTCACAGCATCATTTTTTAGGATTTGAAATAGCTCAACTGGAATTCCATCACCTCCACTAGTTTTGTTTGTAGTGATGCTTCCTAAGGCCCACATGACTTCACATTCCAGGATGTCTGTCTCTAGGTGAGTGATCACACCATCGTGATTATCTGGGTTGAGAAGATATTTTTTTGTATAGTTCTTCTGTGTATTCTTGCCACCTCTTCTTAATATCTTCAGCTTCTGTTAGATCCATAGAATTTCTGTCTTTTATTGTGCCCAGAAATCAAAATGGAGTTTTTTTGGACAAATGATCAAACCATTTCAACGCCATGGAAAAATGTGCACTTCGGAGTGATGTTTGGAAGTCTGTAGTGCTGGTGGCCACACGACCTTGTGAATGTACTAAATTGCACAGAACTGTTTTCTTTAAATGGTTAGTTTTGTTAGGTGACTTCAGCTAAATAAATTATTTAAAAAGAAGGTACGTATAGATCAGAAAGAATAAAGGCCTGGTTTATAGCTAAAAAGAAATTTAAAAACTCTAGGATTTTCCTGGTGGTCCTGTGGTTAAGAGTCTGCCTTGCAATGTAGGGGACATTGGTTCGATTCCCAGTCAGGGAAGGTTCCACATGCCGTGGGACTAAGCCCATGTGCCTCAACTATGGAGCCCACTCTCCCTAGAGCTGTGCTCTGCAACAGGAGAGGCCACCACGACGAGAAGCTCACGCATGGCAACTAGCGAGTAGTCACCACTCTCTGCAACTAAAGAAAGCCCGCTCACAGAATTGAAGACCTGCTACAGCCAGAAGTATAACAAAAAATATTAAAAAAAATAATAATAATAAAACCCCAAACACTCCTTAGCAGGCTAGTAATGTGATTAGGCAATTCAAAAACACAACACAAATGGCTAATAAAAAAGTTTGAAAACACACTTGACTTCAGAAATAATGCAAGAATTCAAATGAATACATAATTACGTTACACTTGCTTATCAAATCAGCAAGCATTTTTATAGGTAACTGTTGGCCTAGCTGAAAATAAATACTCCTGTATTGCTTTCAAAAATGGGTCAAGTCTTTTGCAAACCAGAGCTGGCTGATCATTCCTTGCATAAAGCTACAATTCATGATCTAGGAAAGGGCTCAGGGTAACTGGGGGCCCCAGCCTTGCCACATGGGAGAGCAGGGGATTGGTTCCCCTCCTCAGTTGCCCACATTGGTGCGACTCCGACCACAGCCCCTAGGGCCTCCTCTGCCCAAGGAGGGACTCAGCTACCTCTGAGGGCTTCCCCTTTGTTTCTGCCAAGATGCTTCGGAGAAGCCCAAGGTCATCAGGCAGACGGTTCCCAGGGGGCAGCCCCAGGTGTTCTGAAGCCATGTGTCCTGTCCCTGCCCAGGGCCTCAGCTCCACCCTTGTGCACCTCGACATCTGGCCTCAGAGCAATTCTGCTGCTGGAACATTTCCTCGGGTGCCTTCCCCTCTGTCCACGGAGGCTCTGATCCCTTCTGAACCACCTTCTGGAACGTCGTCTCTCTTTTTCCTTGATGCTTCTTAGCTGAGACCAGTCTATCCCATGGCTAACATCTTTTCCTTTTGGGAGGCTCAGGTCAAAAGTCTCCATCTTAGAGAAGACTTTAGCCTTACATTTCATTATTAGAAGGGCCATGGGAGGGACTTCCCTTGGTTGTCCAGTGGGTAAGACTCTGCACTCCCTGTGTAATGCAGGGGTTGTGGGTTCAATCTCTGGCTGGGGAACTAGATCCTACATGCATGCTGAAACTAAGATCCCATGCAACCAAAATAAATAAAAGCCATTGACGTGTTTTCTTAGAATAAAGGAAGGTGGAGATCAATCCTAGTGTCTTCCACTTGCAATTCAGAGAGCTGCTCAGAGCTTGGAAAAGTGAAAGTTGCTTTCATGTCTGACTCTCTGCTACCTTATGGACTATACAGTCCATGGGATTCTCCAGGCCAGAATACTGGAGTGGGTAGCTGTTCCCTTCTCCAGGAAAGGCCAGGAAAGGAGCTTGGAAAGGACAGGTTTCTATTCGTATTTGGTTGTATAGACCATGGAGGCAAGTCCTGGCCAGACCTCAGGCTCTGGGCCCAGCACGTCTTCTCCGCCCACCTTGCCCGTCACGGGGGAAGGAGGGAAGGAGCGCTTGGCCCTGGCCCATCATTAGGGAGGGGAGGGTCCGGTCTGCCCTCCCACGCTGGCTCCAAGCATTCCTGCCTTGTCCCCATGACCTCAGTAGGGCAAGAGCTGTAAGACTGGGATTTGAACAGGCTGTGTGGTAGAGGCAAGTGACTTGCCTCTGGGTGTTCATTTCTCCATCTGTGAAATGGGAACAGCCAGGTAGCCATGGAGTTGGGTGGGTGAGACTCAGTTCATGGGAGAATCTTGAAACCAGTCAGTGCAACTCAAATGCGAGAAAGTGACTTTAGGCTGGAATAACAGGAAGGGGGTCCCTGAGACAGGAGGTCATCCGATTCATCAACATGAAAACGGATGCCTCGAGGAGAGCTGAGGGAGCTGCCAGAGGCCGCAGGCTGCAGCCGGGGACAGAGGCAGGATGAGAACCCACTTCTTGGTTTCTCCCACCGTGAGGTCCAACCCTCTTTTTCTAATTAGGCAAGACTTGGAAAGGCTCAGCCTCATGGAGGAAAGAAAGGAAACAAGGGGCAAGTCAGTGGATCTGGCCAGCTTTCTCCTGGCCTTGTGGCCGTGAACTTTGGTTGACCCAGTTGAAATGGGCCTGACCAGGCCTGCCTCACTCCCTCACAGGGTTATTTGATATTTGAGGGTCGGTCAAATGCGAAGTATGTTACAGCACTTTGTAGATCATCGAAGGAAACTATGGCCCTCATCCCTGCCTTCCCAGGACCTTAACTCAACGCAGACTGAAACTTTCACTCCAACCAAAGTTTGAACCTGTACCTCCCTGGCAGTAGAAGTGCCAAGTCTTCATCACTGGATTGCCAGGGAACTCTCTCTTGCCTCATTCTTTGGAGAGCATTTCCCCCCCCAGAAAACCAGATTCCAATTTCTCAGGGCTAACTCTTCTGTTCCCAAATTTTCTCCTCTTGTGTTCTGGTGTCATTTAGATACTGGTTCTCAAACAGGGATGATTTTGTCCTCCAGGGAGCATTGTCTGGAGACATTCTGTGGGGTCATAATTGGGGGATAACCTAGGCTCCCCTAAGGGCTCAGTGGGTAAAAATCTACATATGATGCAGGAGACACAGGAGATGAGGGTTCAATTCCTGGGTTGGGAAGATGCCCTGAAGAAGGAAATGGCAAGCCACTCCAATATTCTTGCCTGGAGAATCCCATGGACAGAGGAGCCTGGCAGGCTACAGTCCATGGGGTGGCAAAGAGTCAGACACGACTGAGCAACTAAACCACCGCCATTGTCATCTGCTGGGAAGAGGCCAGGGATGCTGTTAAAAATTCCACAGAGCACAAGAAGTATACCCATCCACCCTCTCCCAGCAAAGAATCATCTGACCCAGAACAGTGTAAGTGCTGAAACTGAGACACTGATCTGAGCAAATTTCAAGAGAGCATCAGTGACTTCTTCCCACAGGACCCCAGCTAGGTGGTGAGGGGGTGACAAAGGTGCTCTGCTCACCTTCTGAGCTCATCTTGTCTCCCGACAGGGGTCTCCACAAGTAATACTCACTCAGGCTTGCAGGTTGAACTGAGGATTGACTTTTAGGCAAGTCAAGGGAACAAAACCCCAAAATGCCAAGTCATTCTTAACAAGCGATTTAAAAAATCTAAGACTTGAGCCAATGTCTACAGTGCCTTCATCAGGTTGGTTCTCTTTCAAAATTCCATGTTTATCTTTATGACTAGTTATCTTGGAGATTAACGGACATGCAGTAATTTTGACATCACTGTTTATGTTAATAAGTAATTTCTAAGGAGTGGCTAAGTACTAGAATGAGTCAGGGTTAAAAAAGAGAGCATTCAGTGTGAGTGTCTGAAATATAAGAAACTTGGTTAGCTAGTGATTTAGATATTTCTAGGAGAAAGATAAAGTGGGTTTAAAAAAGAAATGTTACTGAGTTATAATTCATAAGCCATACAGTGTGAAAGTCGCTCAGTCATGTCCAACTCTTTGTGACCCCATAGATTATACAGTACATGGAATTCTCCAGGCCAGAATACTGGGGTGGGTAGCCTTTCCCTTCTCCAGGGGATCGTCCCAACCCAGGGACTGAATTCAGGTCTCCCATATTACAGGCAGATTCTTTACCAGCTGAGCCACTAGGGAAGCCCTAAGTCATACAAGTCCTCATTAAAATTTACAATTTGATGGATTTGGAGTACATTCGTAGATTTGTGCAACCATCAGCCCAACTAATCTTAGAATATTTTCTATTACCCTCAGAATAAAGTCTTTTTTTTTTTCTTTGATGTGAACCATTTGTAATGTCTTTATAGAATTTGTTACGACATCGTATCTGTTTTATGTTTGGTTTTTTTGACTGCAAGACATATGGGATCTTAGCTCCTCGACCAGGAATTGAACCAGCTCCCCTCTGCATTGCAAGGTGAAGTCTTAACTAGTGGGCCTCTAAGAAGTCCTCAGAAGTCCTTAGCATCAATAGCCATTCCTCAATCTCCACTCTCCCCAGCCCCTTGCAACCTTCCTTTTCTGTCTCTATGGATTTGTTTATTCTGATCATTTAATCCAGATGGAATTTGTAATATGAATATGTGGTTGATTTTTTTTTTCACACAGCCCATCTTCCAGGTCCATCCATGTTGCAGCATCACTTTTTATTGTGGAATAATATTTTGTGCTAGGGCTTCTCTGGTGGGTCAGATGGTAAAGAATCTGTCTGCAATGCAGGAGACTTGGGTTCGATCCTGATATACTATGCTCTATGTGTGTACTTGTCAGACTTCTGCCTTATTTCACTTTTTGGCCCTTATGAATAATGCTGCTATGAACATTTGATCACCAGTTTTGTGTGGACATGTGCTTTCACTTCTCTTGGGTAGATACCTAGGAGCAGAACTGCTGGTAACTCTATGTTTCACCTCTGTTGTTTGTTGTTCTAAATAGGGTTTGACTCTGCAATCCCATGGACTGTAGCCCCCCAGGCTCCTCCGTCCATGGGATTCTCCAGGTAAGAATATTAGAGTGGGTTGCCATCCCCTTCTCCAGGGAATCTTCCCCACCCAGGGATCAAATCCAGGTCTCTTGCACTGGCAGGTGGATTCTTTACCACTGAGGCACCAGAAGCATACTTCATCTTTGCAGCGCTGAGTCACTCAGTCACGTCCGACTCTTTGTAGCCCCATGGACTATAGCCCTCCAGGCTCCTCTGTCCATGGGGATTCTCTAGGCAACAATACTTGAGTGGGTTGCCATGCCCTTCTCCAGGGTATCTTCCTGACCCAGGAGTCGAACCCAGGTCTCCTGCATTGCAGGAGGATTATTTTACTGTCTGATCCACCAGGGAAACCCAAGAATACTGGAGTGGGTAGCCTCTCCCTTGTGGTGAGATACACATATAGTAAAAATGACCGTTTTAAAGGGTGCAGTTCAGTGGCACTTAGTACATCCTCAGTGTTGTACACCCTCACCACTATCTAGTTGCAGAACATTTTCATCACCCCAAAGGGAAACCCTTTCCTCATTAAGCAGTCACTCCCCACACCCCACTCCCCACAGCCTTTGGCAACCACTAACCCACTTTCTGTCTCTATGGATTTGTTTATTCTGAATATTTCATAGAAATGGAATTATGGAATAGGTGGTTTTTTTGTATCTGACTTCTTTACCTAGCTTAATGTTCCAAGGTTCATCCACATGAAATCAGTACTTCTTTTTAATGACTGAATCGCATTCCACTGTATGTGTGGACCACATTTTGCTTCTCCATTCATCAGTTTCGGTTGATGGTTGTTTGGGTTTCCACTTTTTGCTATTGTGAACAGTGCTGCTACGGACATTTATGTTCCAGTCTGAACACGCTATTTCAATTCTTTTGCATGTACACCCAGGAGTGTTGGATTATACAGTAGTTCTCTGTTTAACTACTGAGAAACTGCCAAACTGTTTCCCACAAGTGGCTGCACCATTTTATTTATCTCTAGCAATGTGTGACTGTTCTGGGGATCTACTTACTGTATAGCATGTTGTGTAGAGAGTTGATGACCCTGAATTATATACTTGAAAGTTTCTGGGAATTATTTGGCAGTCCAATGGTTAAAACTCTGCATTTCCACTGCAGGAGGCCTGGGTTCAATCCCTGGTCAGGGAACTAAGATCCTGAAAGCTGTGTAGCGTGGCCAAAAAGAAAAGTTTCTAAGAGAGTAGATATTACATGTTCTCACCACCAAAAGAAATGATAATTATGTGATGTGATGAAGGTGTCAGCTAACCTTACTGGGGTCTTCATGTTGTAATATAGACATCATGTATTAAATCATCATGTTGTATACCTTAAACTTACACATAAGTAGCTGAGATTTATTTGTTGAGTGCTTACTGCATGCCAAGAACAATTCGGTGCACTTATCATGGATATTCCTCGCTTCCTAGATCCTCCTGCTAGTAGTATTTTTCATTCACCACTTTCTGTAAGATCTCTCCCTGGTGGTTCACGTAGGTTTATTTCCCTCCTTATACCTGCACTGTGTGAATAAGCCCCTGTTCACTTAGCCCTATTCCTATTGATGAGCATTTAAGTTGTCCCTTTTCCTTTTCAACTAAATATGTATTCAACTAACATATGTATTTTAGTAATTTAATTAACTAATTTATTTGACTGCGCTGGGTCTTTGTTGCTGTGTGGGCTTTTCTCTAGTTGCAGTGGAAAGGCTTTTCGTCGCAGCAGCTTCTCTCGTTGCTGAGCACAGGCTCTAGAGCGCTCAGGCTGCAGTAGTTACAGCACACGGATTCCATAGTTGTGGCTCCGGGCTCTAGAGCAAGGTTCAGTAGTTGTGGTAGACGGGCTTAGTGGTCCCGCGGCACGTGTGATCTTCCTGGGCCAGGGACTGTCTCCTGCATTGACAGATGGATTCTTTATCAATGAGCCACCAGGGAAGCCCTAAAATGTGTTTTAAAGTTCCCCATATCTGGGTCTTCCCCATAGTCTTGCCTTCTCTACCTCCCACAAATGAAATATGCAAGTTACTCCAAGATTCAGTCCACTATCTCTGCCAGAAGGCCTCGCCTCCCAGGACATACCCATGGACAGGGCAGGACCCATGTCGCAGGACAGACCACCTGCCCATTCTCACTGGGCACCACCTTCCCATGATAGTGACCCTGTCTTGGGCATCTTTGTACACTTAGTCAATGCCTGGCATGGGGAAGGGAGTGAATACACTCTTGGGGCTGTTTGAACACCAGACTATGTACTGTTCCCACATTATCTCAAGTTTCCAGTCCTTTGCTTAAGTTGACTCCTCTGCCTGTAATTTGTCCTTCTCCAAGCAAGTCCTTTCTTTTTCTTTTCTTTTCTTTCTTTCTTTTTTTTTTTTTTTACTATTCTGCTAATATATATATATATATATTTATTTATTTATTTATTTATTTATTTATTTTTTTTTTTACTTTTTTTTTTCCAGTGGGTTTTGTCATACATTGATATGAATCAGCCATAGAGTTACACGTATTCCCCATCCCGGTCCCCCATCCCACCTCCCTCTCCACCCGATTCCTCTGGGTCTTCCCAGCCCACCAGGCCCGAGTACTTGACTCATGCATCCCACCTGGGCTGGTGGTCTGTTTCACCACAGATAATATACATGCTGTTCTTTCGAAACATCCCACCCTCACTTTCTCCCACAGAGTTCAAAAGTCTGTTCTGTACTTTTGTCTCTTCTTCTGCCCTGCATTTAGGGCCATCGTTACCATCTTTCTAAATTCCGTATATATGTGTTAGTATGCTGTAATGTTCTTTATCTTTCTGGCTTACTTCACTCTGTATAATGGGCTCCAGTTTCATCCATCTCATTAGAACTGATTCAAATGAATTCTTTTTAACAGCTGAGTAATATTCCATGGTGTATATGTACCACAGCTTCCTTATCCATTCATCTGCTGATGGGCATCTAGGTTGCTTCCATGTCCTGGCTATTATAAACAGTGCTGCAATGAACATTGGGGTGCACGTGTCTCTTTCAGATCTGGATTCCTCAGTGTCTATGCCCAGAAGTGGGATTGCTGGGTCATATGGCAGTTCTATTTCCAGTTTTTAAAGAAATCTCCACACTGTTTTCCATAGTGGCTGTACTAGTTTGCATTCCCACCAACAGTGTAAGAGGGTTCCCTTTTCTCCACACCCTCTCCAGCATTTATTGCTTGTAGACTTTTGGATAGCAGCCATCCTGACTGGCATGTAATGGTACCTCATTGTGGTTTTGATTTGCATTTCTCTGATAATGAGTGATGTTGAGCATCTCTTCATGTGTTTGTTAGCCATCTGTATGTCTTCTTTGGAGAAATGTCTGTTTAGTTCTTTGGCCCATTTTTTGATTGGGTCATTAATTTTTCTGGTATTGAGCTTCAGGAGTTGCTTGTATATTTTTGAGATTAATCCTTTGTCTGTTTCCTCATTTGCTATTATTTTCTCCCAATCTGAGGGCTGTCTTTTCACCTTACTTATAGTTTCCTTTGTTGTGCAAAAGCTTTTAATTTTCATTAGGTCCCATTTGTTTATTTTTGCTTTTATTTCCAATATTCTGGGAGGTGGGTCATAGAAGATCTTGCTGTGATTTATGTCGGAGAGTGTTTAGCCTATGTTCTCCTCTAGGAGTTTTGTAGTTTCTGGTCTTACATTTAGATCTTTAATCCATTTTGAGTTTATTTTTGTGTATGGTGTTAGAAAGTGTTCTAGTTTCATTCTTTTACAAGTGGTTGACCAGTTTTCCCAGCACCACTTGTTAAAGAGATTGTCTTTTTTCCACTGTATATCCTTGCCTCCTTTGTCAAAGATAAGGTGTCCATAGGTTCGTGGATTTATCTCTGGGCTTTCTATTCTGTTCCATTGATCTATATTTCTGTCTTTGTGCCAGTACCATACTGTCTTGATGACTGTGGCTTTGTAGTAGAGTCTGAAGTCAGGCAGGTTGATTCCTCCAGTTCCATTCTTCTTTCTCAAGATTACTTTGGCTATTCGAGGTTTTTTGTATTTCCATACAAATTGTGAAATTATTTATTCTAGTTCTGTGAAAAATACCGTTGATAACTTGATAGGGATTGCATTGAATCTATAGATTGCTTTGGGTAGAATAGCCATTTTGACAATATTGATTCTTCCAATCCATGAACACGGTATGTTTCTCCATCTGTTTGTGTCCTCTTTGATTTCTTTCATCAATGTTTTATAGTTTTCTATGTATAGGTCTTTTGTTTCTTTAGGTAGGTATACTCCTAGTATTTTATTCTTTTTGTTGCAATGGTGAATGGTATTGTTTCCTTAATTTCTCTTTCTGTTTTTTCATTGTTAGTATATAGGAATGCAAGGGATTTCTGTGTGTTAATTTTATATCCTGCAACTGTACTATATTCATTGATTAGCTCTAGTAATTTTCTGGAAGAGTCTTTAGGGTTTTCTATGTAGAGGATCATGTCATCTGCAAACAGCGAGAGTTTCACTTCTTCTTTTCCTATCTGGATTCCTTTTATGGCTTTTTCTGCTCTGATTGCTGTGGCCAAAACTTCCAACACTATGTTGAATAGCAGTGGTGAGAGTGGGCATCCTTGTCTTGTTCCTGATTTCAGAGGAAATCAAGCAAGTCCTTTCATCTGTGTCTTCTTAACAGTTGATTCGTTCATGTTTTAGTAGGCCACTTCCTGTTGCATGTACATGATTTATATTTATTTTCCCCTAAAGGCAAAGATTAGATCTTGTGATCCTCCACAGGCTTATTTGTGGCATGAAGTGAACGCAAAAGTGTTTGTGACAAATAACGTAGATTTTTTAATTTCCAAAAACTAGAAAATAGAACACATAGAACAGTACATCAAGTATATATGCACATATTAGTAGAAAAACATAAAGTGAGTATCCTGTAAGTTTCACGGCAGTCAAGAAGTAGTGAAAGGAAGGCAAGGTAAAGAATCTGCCTGCCAGGCAGAAGACTCAGGTTCGAGCCCTGGGTAGGGAAGTTCCCTTGGAGGAGGAAAAGGCAACCTTCTCTCGTATTTCTGCTGGAGAATCCCATGGAAAGAGGAACCCGGTGGGCTGGAGTCCATGAGGTTGCAAGAGTCATACAGGACTTAGCAAGTAAACCACCACCAATCAGAAATAGTGCCCTGGCAGTGTACAGACACCTACCCTGGGTACCTGCTCCCCCATCATAGCTGTTCTATCCTTGTTCTGACCTCGGTGATGGTTATTTCTTTGTCTTTATTTGTGGTTTTGTCATCCAACTGTGCATCACTAAGTAATACAGGTGAGTTTTACTTGCCTGAGTACTCTATATACATAGAAATATACTGGAATTTTTCTTGCTTCTTTTGCTCAACTTTATGTATGAGAGATTCATGTCATGTGTTCTTTCAAGCTGTAGTCTGTTCATTTTAAGTACTGAAGAGTGGTCCATTGTATGAATATACCGCAGTTCTATTCTGATCCATTTTGCCACTGATGGTTGTATCCAGCTTTTTACTATTGTGGACAGTGGTACAATGGACTTTCTTGAGCTCCAAAATCACTTTCGACAGTAACACAGGTTGTGTCTCAGAGCAGCTAGCAGAGCCTCTCCTGAAGTCCAGGGGAGTTTGCTGGGATGAGTTACTTCCTAATGACTTTCTACAGTGGACACAATGAAGATGCTTTCCACTTGTTATAGATCTATTATCATATAGATTTCTCTGTGCTCTAATATGGGTTTCTTTCAAGAAAATATGAGTGAGCATTAAATAGGAATGTCCCCAGTTCAGTTCAGTTTAGTTCAGTCACTCAGTCTTGGCCAACTCTTTGCGACCCCACAGATTGCAGCACTCCAGGCCTCCCTGTCCATCATCAGCTCCCTGAGTTTAATCAAACTCATGTCCATGGAGTCGGTGATGCCATACAACCATCTCATCCTCTGTCATTCCCTTCTCTTCCTGCCTTCAATCTTGCCCAGCATCAGGGGCTTTTCCAATGAGTCAGCTCTTTGCATCAGGTGGCCAAAGTATTGGAGTGTCAGCTTCAACGTCAGTCCCTCCAATGAACACCCAGGACTGATTTTCTTTAGGAAGGACTGGTTGGATCTCCTTGCAGTCCAAGGGACTCTCAAGACTCTTCTCTAACACCACAGTTCAAAAGCATCAATTCTTTGGTGTTCAACTTTCTTTACAGTCCAACTCTCTCATCCATACATGACTACTGGAAAAACCATAGCTTTGACTAGACAGACCTTTGTTGGCAAAGTAGTCTCTGCTTTTTAATATGCTGTCTTAGGTTGGTCATAACTTTTCTTCTAAGGAGTAAGCGTCTTTTAATTTCTGGCTGCAGTCACCATCTGCAATGATTTTGGAGTCCCCTGAAATAAGGTCTGTCACTGTTTCCACATCTATTTGCCATGAAGTGATGGGACCAGAATGTCATGATCTTAGTTTTCTGAATGTTGAGCTTTAAGTCAACTTTTTAACTCTCCTCTTTCACTTTCATCAAGAGGCTCTTTAGTTCTTCACTTTCTGCCATAAGGGTGGTTTTATCTGCATATCTGCTGCTGCTGCTGTTGCTAAGTCGCTGTAGTTGTGTCCGACTCTGTGTGACCCCACAGATGGCAGCCCACCAGGCTCCGCTGTCCCTGGGATTCTCCAAGCAAGAACACTGGAGTGGGTTGCCATTTCCTTCTCCAATGCATGAAAGTGAAAAGTGAAAATGAAGTCGCTCAGTCGTGTCCAACTTTTCATGACCCCATGGACTGCAGCCAACAGGCTCCTCTGACTATGGGGTTTTCCAGCAAGAGTACTAGAGTGGGTTGCCATTGCCTTCTCCTCTGCATATCTGAGGTTATTGATATTTCTCCTGGCAATCTTGATTCCAGCTTGTGCTTCTTCCAGCCCAGCATTTCTCATGATGTACTCTGCATATAAGTTAAATAAACATGGTGACAATATACAGTCTTGAGGTACTCTTTTTCCTATTTGGAACCAGTCTGTTGTTCCATGTCCAGTTCTAACTGTTGCTTCCTGATCTGCATACAGATTTCTCAAGAGGCAGGTCAGGTGGTCCTGTATTCCCATCTCTTTCAGAATTTCCCACAGTTTGTTGTGGTCCACACAGTCAAAGGCTTTGGCATAGTCAATAAAGCAGAAATAGATATTTTTCTGGAACTCTCTTACTTTTTCGATGATCCAGTGGATGTTGGCAATTTGATCTCTGGTTCTTCTGCCTTTTCGAAATCCAGCTTGAACATCTGGAAGTTTATGGTTCACGTATTGTTGAAGCCTGGCTTGGAGAATTTTGAGCAGTACTGTGCTAGTGTGTGAGATGACTGCAATTGTGCGGTAGTTTGAGCATTCTTTGGCATTGCCTTTCTTTGGGATTGGAATGAAAACTGACCTTTTCCAGTCCTGTGGCCACCACTGAGTTTTCCAAATATGAATGTCCCCAGGAAAGGATAATCTGTCAGCTTTTAAAGTAATCATTTGGGGGCTTATAAGCATTTTGTTTTTAAAGTCTCTGACTTTTGTTCTCCTTTAGGGATTTTTTCCCCCCTACTGTTTACTCATAGATAGTTTTAAATTTAAACTTAAAATTAAAAATATTCACCAGCATCTGAAAGAAATACTATTAGCTATGGGGTCTTTTTCTGTTAATGTTTTCCATGGTAAATTTTGATCTTCATCAGCTCAGGAAAGTTAAACACTTTTGCAATTGCATTATAGCTTTTCAATTTTTTAAAAAAATTAATGCTATTATTTACATGAGGTATTATTTACATGCAATAGTGTAGTTTAGCGTAAAGTAGTGTGAGTGCTCAGTCTTTGCAACCCTTTGGACTAAAGCCCACGAGGCTCCTCTGCCCATGGAATTTTCCAGGCAAGAATGCTAGAGTGGTTTGCCACTTTCTACTCCAGGGATTGAACCTGTGTCTCTTATGTCTCCTGCACTGGCAGACGGGTTCTTTACCACTGTACCACGTGGGAAGCCCTTACTGTGGTAAAATGCGCCATTTTACTTGTACATTTCTGTTATAACAATTGTGTATACCAATGTAACTCTCACCACAGTCAAGATATGGGACACTTTCATCATAAGAGAGTCAATTCCTAGGTAGGTTGGTAAGAAGTCTAGGGTCTCCGAGTTGGATAAATGGGCCTGGAGCCCTTGAAGGAGAAAAGGGTCTGGGACTCTAAAGGAGATAAGGACAAATGTTTTCCTCTACTTTGCTTTGTCTTAGTCAATATAACAATGTATCTGGCTCAAGGACATGTTTCTCCTTAACAAGAACCTTCTGACTAATCCTGTCATCTTACAATGTATATTATAGGAGTGAGTCTGGTGAGATCTTTCTGTTGTTAGTTCTAATCTTGTTAATTTAAGATGTATGTTGTGGCAGTGGGTCTGAAAAAAGTATATAAGGCCTTGATAAGCCTAGCACTCTCATCCTCCTTCTGATGTCTATGTCAGAAGCTGTCTCTGCCCAATTTTATATATTAATAAAACTCTGCTACACAAAAGCTCTTGAGGGATCAGGTCCCTGGTCCTGAAGCTATATCTTCTTCTTCAGAGATCATGAATCCAACATCGTTCATTCAAAGTTATCAGTCACTTCAGAAACTGGTCTTGTCTTCTACCCCAGTCAATCAACACCTTCCCTAGGCCTTAGGCAACCACTGATCCTATATCTGTCACTGAGATTACAATGAGCTTTCTAGAGTTTCATCTGAATGGAATTATACAAGTATGAATGGAAAAAAGCTGCTATGAATAATGGAGTATGTGTGTTTTTGTGAATAAATTGTTTTGCATTTCTTGGGTAAATACTTAGGAGTAGGATTCCTGGGTTGTATGGTAGGCATTTGTGTAACTTTATGAGAAACAGCCAAACTATTTTGTAAAGCAGTTGTAAAATGTAAAACTATTTTATATTCCTGCTCCTCCACTCTTGCTGACACTTGCTATTGTCAGTTTTTTATATTTTAACTACTCTCGTGGGAATGTGGAATTTCATCCTGATTTTAATTTGTATTTCCCTCTTTCCTTCTTTCCTCCCTCCCCACCCTCTCTGTTTCTTCCTGCCTGCCCTCCCTCCTTCATTCCTTCCTTCCTATTTTGGCCATGCTGCATGGCTTATGGGATCTTAGTTCTCCAACCAGGGACTGAATCTGGGCCACAGCTGTGAAAGCTACAAATCCTAACAGCTAGGCCACCAGAGAACTCCTAATTTGCATTTCCTTGAGGCCGATAAACAAGAAAATCTTTTCATGTGCTTTTTGATCACATGCCTACCTTTCTTTCACACAACTGTCCCTTCACAGTTGTGGATCTGTGCTTGTCATCTGGACTCTTCTGTTCATTTTTATTGGAGTGTTTGTCTTCTTATTTTTGCGTCACAAGAGTTCTTTATATGTTCTGTATACAAGTCCTTCATCAGATACATATCTTGCTGATGCTTTCTCCTGATATGTGGTCTACACTTTTATATTTTCAAAAAGGTATCTTTCAAAGAGCAGAAGTTTTATGTTTTGATAAAGTCTGATGAATCAGGTTTTTAATAGTCTGTACTTTTGCATCCTAAGAAATCTTTGCCTACCCTGAGGTGTGAAGATTTGGTCTTATGTTTCCTTCAAAGAAGTTGATGGTAAAGAATCTGCCTGCAATGCAGGAAACCTGGGTTCGATCTCTGTGTTGGAAAGATCCCCTAGAGGAGGGCATGGTAACCCACTCCAGTATTCTTGCCTGGAGAATCCCCATGGACAGAGGAGCCTGGCAGGCTATAGTCCCTAGGGTTGCAAAGAGTCAGACACGATTGAGTGACTAAATACAAGGTGTGAAGATTTGGTCCTATGTTTCCTTCAAAAAGTTTAATACAATAGTTTTAATTTTTATGTTTAGGTTTATGAGATTGGAAGTGGGGGAACACCATCTCTCAGGGGTCATGCTCGAGAAATGTCCTTTTCTACTTTTGGACTTTTTTGGGGTGGCCTCATGCACACCCCTGGCTTCAATCTCCGCCATATGCTGAGGGTTCCAAGTCCATCTGTGCAGCCCAGACCCTCCTCTGCTCCAGACCCATGAAGCCAACTACTTTGGACATGTCCTTCTGGTGTTTCATAGGCACCAGGAAGACATGCTCCTCCCTCCCCACAGCCTTGCTTTTCCCAAGCCCTGCCTCCATCTCTGTGAAGGTACCAGCATCCTCCAGGCGTCCCACTCTCCCTAGGGGCTCCGAGTTCAAGAAGTGCCAACAGAGATCAGATGACACTAGGGTCTACATAAAACGCCACTGAGTTAATTTAGAATGGGAGTGGTGGTGACAGCACCCAGTCCTGCTCTTTTTGACTCCATGGACTGCAGTCCACCAGGCTCCTCTGTCCATGAGATTTCCTAGGCAAGAATACTGGAGTGGAGAGCCATTTCCTACTTCAGGGACTCTTCCCAATCCAGTGATCAAAGCTGCATTTTCTGCATTGGCAACTGGATTCTTCACCACTGCACCACTTAGAATAGGGGAGAGAGCCCTTAAATGTGACAAGATGTGCCTGCCCCCCTCCTGTACTCACAGTCATTTTAATGGGTTTGGGGGGACTAGTTTGGGGCTGAAACATTTCGCCCATAGCTAAGAAACTTTTCTAGTGCCCTGTCAATGCACAGCTCCCAAATCCAGACCGTCCTTTTCTGGGCGATGCAGGAAACCCTCAGCAGCCCTGCCTCTGCCTTCTCTGGGCCCATCCTTTATGCACTGCCATAGGAACCTGGAATGTCAGGTCCATGAATCAAGGTAAATTGGAAGAGATCAAACAGGAGATGGCAAAAGTGAACCCTGACATTTTAGGAACCAGCGAACTAAAATGGACTGGAATGGGTGAATTTAACTCAGATGACCATTATATCTACTACTTTGGGCAAGAATCCCTTAGAAGAAAAGGAGTAGCTATCATAGTCAACAAAAGAGTCCAAAATGCAGTACTTGGATGCGATCTCAAAAACGACAGAATGATCTCTGTTCATTTCCAAGGCAAACTATTCAATATCACAGTAATCCAAGTCTATGCCCCGACCAGTAATGCTGAAGAAGCTGAAGTTGAACGGTTCTGTGAAGACTTACAAGACCTTCTAGAACTAACACCCCAAAAGATGTCCTTTTCATTATAAGGGACTGGCATGCAAAAGTAGGAAGTCAAGAAATACCTGGAGCAAGTTTGGCCTTGGAGTACAGAATGAAGCAGGGCAAAGACTAATAGAATTTTGCCAAGAGAATGAACTGGTCATAGCAAACACCCTCTTCCAACAACACAAGAGAAGCCTCTACACATGGACATCACCACATGGTCAATACGGAGATCAGATTGATTATACTCTTTGCAGTGAAAGATGAAGAAATTCTATATAGTCAGAAAAAACAAGACCAGGAACTGACTGTGGCTCAGATCATGATCTCGTTATTGCCAAATTCAGAATCAAACTGCAGAAAGTAGGGAAAACCACTAGACCATTCAGGTATGACCTAAATCAAATCCCTTATGATTATGCAGTGGAAGTGACAAATATTTTCAAGGGATTCGATCTGATAGACAGAGTGCTTGAAGAACTATTGACATAGGTTCGTGACATTGTACAGGAGGCAGGGATCAAGACCATTTCCAAGAAAAAGAAATGCAAAAAGGCAAAATGGTTGTCTGAGGAGGCCTTACAAATAGCTGAGAAAAGAAGAGAAGCAAAAAGCAAAGATGTACCCATTTGAATGCAGCGTTCCAAAGAAAAGCCAGGAGAGATAAGAAAGCCTTCCTTGGTGATCAGTGCAGAGAAATAGAGAAAAGCAATAGAATGAGAAAGACTAGAGATCTCTTTAAGAAAATTAGAGATATCAAGGGAACATTTCATGCAAAGATGGGCACAATAAAGGATAGAAACGGTAGGGACCTAACAGAAGCAAAGGATATTAAGAAGAGGTGGCAAGAATACACAAGAGAATTATACAAAAGAGATCTTAATCACCCAGATAACCACGATGGTGTCATTACTTGCCTAGAGACAGACATCCTGGAATGTGGAGTCAAGTGGGCCTTAGGAAGCATCACTACAAATAAAGCTAGTGGAGGTGATGGAATTCCAGCTGAGTTATTTCAAATCCTAAAAGTTGATGCTGTGAAAGCGCTGCACTCAATATGCCAGCAAATTTGGAAAACTCAGCAGTGGCAACAAGACTGGAAAAGGTCAGTATTCATTCCAATCCCAAAGAAAGGCAGTGCCAAAGAATATGCAAACTACCACATCAATTATACTCATCTCACACACTAGTAAAGTAATGCTCAAAATTCTCCAAGCCAGGCTTCAGCAATACATGAACCATGAACTTCCAGATGTTCAAGCTGTATTTCGAAAAGGCAGAGGAACCAGAGATTAAATTGTCAACATTTGTTGGATCATCGGAAAAGCAAGAGAGTTCCAGAAAAACATCTACTTCTGCTTTATTGACTATGCCAAAGCCTTTGACTCTGTGGACCACAACAAATTGTGGGAAATTCTGAAAGAGATGGGAATACCAGACCACCTGACTTGCCTCTTGAGAAATCTGTATGCAGGTCAAGAAGCAACAGTTAGAACTGGACATGGAACAACAGACTGGTTCCAAATAGGAAAAGGAGTACGTCAAGGCTGTATATTGTCACCATGTTTATTTAACTTATACGCAGAGTACATCATGAGAAACGCTGGGCTGGAGGAAGCACAAGCTGGAATCAAGATTGCCAGGAGAAATATCAATAACCTCAGATATGCAGATAAAACCACCCTCATGGCAGAAAGTGAAAAAGTAAAGAGCCTCTTGATGAAAGTGAAAGAGGAGAGTGAAAAAGTTGGTTTAAAGCTCAACATTCAGAAAACTAAGATCGTGGCATCTGGTTCCATCACTTCATGGCAAATAGATGGGGAAACAGTGGAAACAGTGACAGACTTTATTTTCTTGGGTTCCAAAATCAGTGCAGATGGTGACTGCAGCCATGAAATTAAAAGACGCTTACTCCTTGGAAGAAAAGTTATGACCAACCTAGTTAGCATAATAAAAAGCAGAGATATTACTTTGCCAAAAAAGGTCTGTCTAGTCAAAGCTGTGGTATTTTGAGTAGTCGTGTATGGATGGAAGAGTTGGACTATAAACTAAGTTGAGCACTGAAGAATTGATGCTTTTGTACCGTGGTGTTGGAGAAGACTCTTGAGAGTCCCTTGGACAGTAAGGAGATCCAACCAGTCCATCCTAAAGGAAATCTATCTTGAATGTTCATTGGAAGGACTGTTGCTGAAGCTGAAACTCCAATACTTTGGCCACCTGATGGGAAGAGCTGACTCATTTGAAAGGACCCTGATGCTGGGAAAGATTGAAGGCAGAAGGAGAAGGTGACGACAGAGGATGCGATGGCCGGATGGCATCACTGATTCAATGATGAGTTTGAGCAAACTCGGGGAGTCAGCGACGGACAGGGAGGCCTGGCCTGCTGCAGTCCATGGTGTTGCAGAGTCAGAGACGACTTAGCGACTGACCTGAACTGCACTGAACGTTTGCCGTGACCGCCCCCTGCTGGAATAATTTCTGTACTGCCTCTCAATCGACTCAGTCCCCAAGATGGCTTCAACTAGGATACAGGCCCTCCCCTCACAAAAACAGCCCTCTGAGGAGGACCCCTGGGGTCCAGGCTGACCCCTCTGAATTATTCCCCACTTCTCTGGAAAAGGGATTCTTAAAAAGCACGTACTTGGCCACACCGACTTCAGTAGCTACCCCAGTCTTTGGGATGAAGTTCAAGCCCCAACCTGGCTCACACATCCGGTGGAGAGCTGGAGCTTGGTTATAGGTTGGATTGAGGCCACCTCAAAAAAGATATGTTATGGGACTTCACTGGTGGCGCCGTGGATAAGCGTCTGCCTGCCAGTGCAGGGGACAAGGGTTCGATCCCTGGTCTGGGAAGATTCCGCGTGCTGTGGAGTAACTAAGTCCATGCGTCACAACTGAACCTGTGCCCTAGAGCCTCAGAAGTGAACTACCGAGCCCGTGGGCTGCAACAACTGAAGCCTGTGAGCCTAGAGCCCTGCTCCTCAACGAGAGAGGCCATCAGGATGAGACGCCCGTGCACTGTGGTGAAGAGCAGGCCCCGCTCACCACAACTAGAGAAAGCCTGCATGTAGCAACTAAGACCCAGGACAGCCAAAAACAAATAAACGAGTGATTTTTTATCCCTGGGTCAGGAAGATCCCCTGGAGAAGAGAATGGAACCCACTCCAGTATTCTTGCCTGAGAAATCCCATGGATAGAGGACTCCGGTGCGCTACGGTCCAAAAATAAGTACAGCATAGCCAAAAAAATAATAATAATAATTTTTTTTAAAATGTGATGTTCCTAACACTCAACACCTCAGAATGTGAGTGTATTTGGATACAGTGTCTTGACAGAAGTAGTCAAGTTAACTGAGGTATGACATGTTGTTGTTGAGTGACTCAGTTGTGTCTGCCTCATTTTTGACCCCATTTGACTGACGTCTGCCAGTCTCCTCTGTTCATGGAATTCTCCAGGCAGGAATACTGGAGTGAGTTGCCATTTCCTCCTCCAGGGGAGTCTTCCCAACTCAGGGATTGAACCCAGGTCTCCTGCATTGGCAGGCAGATTCTTTACCACTGAGCCACCAGGGAAGACCTCAATACAACTGGTGTCCTTATAAAAAGAGATTCAGTCACAGAGACAGACATGCAGAGAAGGAAGGCAAAGTGAAGACACCCAGGGGGAAGGCGGGCAAAGAGTGATGCAGCTATAAGCCACGGAGGACCAAGGCTGCAGGCAGACCCCAAAGCTGGAAGAGACAAGGAGAGGTTCCCCTTCAGAGCCTTCGGAGGGAGGGTGGCCCTGCGACACCTTGATTTGGACTGTGCCCTTCAGAATGTGAGGCTTCCTCGATGGCTCAGCAAGTAAAGAATCTGCCTGCAATGCTGGAGCCACAGGAGACATGGGTTTGATCCCTCCAGAGGAAGAGCCTCTGGAGACAGAAATGACAACCCTCTCTAGTAGTCTTGCCTGGGAAATCTCATGGACGGAGGAGCCTGGAGGCTACAGTTCATGGGGTCGAAAAAAGTCAGACACGACTGAGAGCAAATACCTCTAGAATCAGTTCAGTTGAGTTGCTTAGTCATGTCCGACTCTTTTTGACCCCAAGAACTGCAGCACACTAGGCTTCCCTGTCCATCACCAACTCCCAGAGCTTGCTCAGACTCATGTCCATCGAGTCAGTGATGCCATCCAACCATCTCATTCTCTGCCATCCCCTTCTCCTCCTGTCTTCAATCTTTCCCAGCATCAGGGTATTTTTCAATGAATCAGTTCTTCACATCAGGTGGCCAAAGTATTGGAGCTTCAACTTCAGCATTAGTCCTTCCAATGAATATTCAGGGCTGATTTTCTTTAGGATGGACTGGTGGAATCTTCTTATTGTCCAAGGGACTCTCAAGAGTCTTCTCCAACACCACAGTTCAAAAGCATAAATTCTTTGGTGCTGGGCTTTCTTTATTGTCCAGCTCTCACATCTGTACATGACTACTCAAAGAAACATAGCTTTGACTAGTGGACTTTTGTTGGCAAAGTAGTCTCTGCTTTTTTAATATGCTGTCTAGGTTGGTCATGGCTTTTCTTCCAAGGAGCAAGCATCTTTTAATTTCATGGCTGCAGTCACCATCTGCACTGATTTTGGAACCCAAGAAAATAAAGTCTGTCACTGTTTCCATTGTTTTCCCATCTATTTGCCATGAAGTGATGGAACCAGATGCCATGATTTTAGTGTTTGAATGATGAGTTTTAAGCCAGCTTTTCCACTCTCTTCTTTCACTTTCATCAAGAGGCTCTTTAGTTCCTCTTCGGTTTCTGCTGTAAGGGTGGTGTTATCTGCATAACTGAGGCTATTGATATTTCTCCCGGCAAACTTGATTCCAGCTTGTGCTTCATCCAGCCCAGCATTTCTCATGATGTACTCTGCATAAAAGTTAAATGAGCAGGGTGACAATATACAACCTTGACATACTCCTTTCCCTATTTGGAACCAGTCCATTGTTCCATGTCCAGTTCTAACTGTTGCTTCTTGACTTGCATGCAGGTTTCTCAGGAGGCAGGTCAGGTGGTCTGGTATTCCCATCTCTTTGAGAATTTCCCACAGTTTGTTGTGGTCCACAGAGTCACAGCCTTTGGCATAGTCAGTAAAGCAGAAGAAGATGTTTTTCTGGAACTCTCTTGCTTTTCCGATGATCCAGTGGATGTTGGCGATTTTATCTTTGGTTCTTCTGTCTTTTCTAAATCTAGCTTGAACATCTGGAAGTTCTTGGTTGGCATAATGCTGAAGCCAGGCTTGGGGAATTTTGAGCGTTACTTTGCTAGTGTGTGAGATGAGCGCAACTGTGTGCCGATTCTTTGGCACTGCCTTTCTTAGGGATTGGAATGAAAACTGACCATTTCCTGTCTTGTGGCCACTGCTGAGTTTTCCAAATTTGCTGGCATATGGAGTGAAACATTTTAACAGCATCAATTTTAGGATTTGAAATAGCTCAGCTGGAATTCCATCACCTCCACTAGCTTTGTTTGTGGTGATGCTTCCTAAGGCCCACTTGACTTTGGACTCCATACTGTCTGACTCTGGGTGAGTGATCACATCATCGTGGTTATCTGGGTCATTAAGATCCTTTTTGTATAGTTCTTCTGTGTATGTTGCCACCTCTACTTAATATCTTCTGTTTCTGTTAGGTCCCTACCATTTCTGTCCTTTATTGTACCCATCTTTGAATGAAATTTTCCCTTTTTATCTCTAATTTTCTTGAAGAGATCTTTAGTCTTTCCCATTCTATTGTTTTCCTTTGCTTCTTTGCATTCATCACTGAGGAAGGCTTTCTTATCTCTCCTTGCTGTTCTTTGGAACTCTGCATTCACATGGGTATATCTTTCCTTTTTTCCTTTGCCTTTCACTTCTCTTCTTTTCACAGCTATTTGTAAGGTCTCCTTAGGCAACCATTTTGCCTTTTGCATTCCTTTTTCTTGGGGATGGTTTTGATCACTGCCTCCTGTACAATGTCACGAATCTCTGTCCATAGTTTTTCAGGCATTCTGTCTATCAGATCTAATCCCTTGAAACTGTTTGTCACTTCCACTGTATAATCATAAGGGATTTGATTTAGGTCATACCTGAATAGTCTAGTGGTTTTCCCTACTTTCTTCAATTTAAGTCTGAATTTGGCAATAAGGAGTTCATGATCTGAGCCACAGTCAGCTCCTGATCTTGTTTTTGTTGACTGTATAGAGCTTCTCCATCTTTGGCTGCAAAGACTATAATCAATCTGATTTCAGTGTTGACCATCTGGTGCTGTCCATGTGTAGAGTCTTCTCTTGTGCTGTTGGAAGAGAGTGTTTGCTATGACCAGTGCGTTCTCTTGGCAAAACTCTGTTAGCCTTTGCCTTGCTTATTTTGTACTCCAAGGCCAAACTTGCCTGTTACTCCAGGTATCTCTTGACTTCCTACTTCTGCATTCCAGTCCCCTATAATGAAAAGGACATCTTTTTTGGTATTAGCTATAGAAGGTGTTGTAGGTCATCACAGAACCATTCAACTTCAGCTTCTTCAGCATTACTTGTTGGGGCATAGACTTGGATTACTGTGATATTGAATAATTTGCCTTGGAAACGAACAGAGATCATTCTGTTATTTTTGAGATTGCACCCAAGTATTGCATTTCAGACTCTTGTTGACTATGGTGGCTATTCCATTTCTTATAAGGGATTCTTGCCTACAATAGTAGATATAATGGTCACCTGAATTAAATTCGCCCATTCCAGTCCATTTGAGCTCGCTGATTCCTAAAGTGTCGATGTTCACTTTTGCCATCTCCTGTTTGATCACTTCCAATTTACGTTGATTCCTGGGCCTAAAATTCCAGGTTTCTATGCAATATTGCTCTTTACAGCATCGGACTTTACTTCCATTACCAGTCACATCCACAACTGAGTGTTGTTTTCACTTTGGCTCTGTCTCTTCATTTTTCTGTAGTTATTTCTCCACTCTTCTCTAGTAGCATATTGGGCATCTATCAACCTGGGGGGTTCATCTTTCACTATCCTATCTTTTTGCCTTTTCATACTGTTCATGGGGTTCTCAAGGTAAGAATGCTGAAATGGTTTGTCATTCCCTTCTCCAGTGGACCACATTCTGTCAGATCTCTCCACCATGACCCATCTGTCTTAGGTGGCCCTAGATGGCATGGCTCACAGTTTCATTGAGTTAGACAAGGCTATGGTCCATGTGATCAGTTTGGTTAGTTTTCTGTGAATGTGGTTTTCATTCTGTCTGCTCTCTGATGCATAAAGATGAGACTTACGGAAGCTTCCTGATGGGAGAGACTGATGGGGGAAACTGGGTCTTGTTCTGATGGGTGGGGCTAAGCTCAGTAAATTTTTAATAAACTTCTGTTGAAGGGTGGGGCTGTGTTCCCTCACTCTTGTTTGGCCTGAGGTCAAAGTGTCCACCCACACCTCCACCGGACACTCCTGGGCACTCATAGGCAAGTCTTGCTCAGTCTCCCACTGGCTTCCAAAGTCAAATTCCCTGGGGGTTCTCAGTCCCTGTGCCAGATCCCCAGGTTGGGAAATCTGTTGCGGGCCCTAGAGCTTTCTTAACAGTGGGAGAATTTGTTTGGTATCATTGTTCTGCAGCTTGTGGGCTGTCTGCTTGGTGGCCTCTATGGTGGCGCTAATGGCGACCTCCTCCAAGAGGACTGGTGCCACACGCTGGGTGACCCAGGTCTGCGGCAGCCAGAGCCCCTGTCCCCACGGCAGGCCAGTGCGGGCCCGTGTCTCCGCACGAGACACTCAAACACTCGAAGGCAGGCCTGGCTCAGTCTCTGGGTCTCTCTGCATCCTGTTGTACAAAAGGTTTTGTTTGAGTCCTCCAAGCGTCTCTGGCGGGTATGGGGTTTGATTCTAAATGCGATTTCGCCCCTCCTATGTCTTATTGCGGCTTCTCCTTGGCCCTTGGATGTGCGGTATCTTTTTTTGGTGGGGTCCAACATTCTCCTGTCAATGGTTGTTCAGCAGCGAGTTGCAATTTTGGCATTCTCACAGGAGAAGATGAGAGCATATCCTTCGACTCTGCCACCAGAGTGGGAGGCAATACATTTTTGTTGTTCCAAGTCACCCTGTTTCGGGCACTTTGAGGTGAACACAGCCCTCTCCGTTTTCAGCCCCCTGCTACCTGCTCTTGGACGCCCCATATTTCCATGGTTTACAGTTCTCTTACTGTCAAGGACACTTCCTGCTTGTTCATACCTGTGTGCAGGGGGAGGTGGGGCCCATCAAAGCACCAACTGTGGCTTGCCTTTGTGTAAAAATCATAAAACTGGGTGTTGGGAAAGGCAGTCTCATGCAAGCAGATACACACACACACACACACACACACACACACACACACAATCTATTTATTTATTTATTTTTGGCTGCATCAGGTCTTACTTGTGGCAGGTAGCATCTTTGCTGTGGCACGCAATGTTGATTGCCTCATGGTACATGGGATGTTAGTTTCTCAACCCACATCCTCTGCATTAAAAGGCAGATTCTTAACCCCTGGACCACCAGGGAGCTCGCATGCATGTAGTGTTTTGGCCCTCACTTGGCAGCATAAGAATGCGCCTTGGGCTTGGAATTCTTCCTCATTAGGAGCCAACCAGCCTATGTTAGGCTATCACCTTGTGTGAGAGTCTACTTCCCTGTTTCAGGTTCAATGACTGCTCTTCTGTCTTTGAAGTGCATGCATGTAATGAAACTTCGCCAACCCTACTGTTACACTGCCCTCCTCAGGGAGGGGGTGGGCTCTCTCTACTGGGCATAAAAGGGATTCATGTAGGCAAATTTCCCTCCGTCGGCCATCAGGGGAGACTGGCTGGTTGTGCGTACCAATGCCCACTGCTGGGGCTGATCTTGCTCTGTGTAAGGAACGTGTTCTTCCATCCAGTGCTTGACTGTGCTCTTCCTGGTGATTCAGATACCAAGATGCAGTGGGCAGAGGTGTTTGGACTTCCATTCCTGGCAGCTGGCATAGTGATGACCTTTGCTATTATTATTCCCCACAGAGTTGGTGCCCGGCTCTGGTTTTGCTGACAAGTGCCCTGTAATCCGCTTGACAGGTATGATAGGATTTAAGCTGGGAGTGGATGTCAGAAAGTGAGCCTTGCCGAAAACACGCAGGAATATGGCTGGGACAGAAAGAGGATCCAGAAAAAGAGAGCTGAGATGTTGCTGTTAGAGATCCAGGATCTTGGACCACAGCCTCCAAGGATGGCTAAAGCAAATGCCCCCGGCATGGTGGCAGCCTTGTGATACAGGAGGCACACTGGCCTGCATGCATTTGCCCAGTGATGAAAGCTGTTATCAACGTGGATCCCGAATGGGGAAAACTTTCCCCCAAAGGAAAATGTCAGCCTGGCCGGACATGTGACCCATGGCAAGATGTCGTTAAGGCAGAAGCCATGACTGCAGAAGAGGGTGCTCGGTGAGAGAGCTGGGCAGCCCAGAAAGTCCTACCCCATCTTCCCCAGGGCAAATTAGACATGGAGATGTCACATTCTGTTGAGCCCACGTGGCCATTAGTCTCTGTAGTAAGGTCATCTCATGGATCTGAGACACAATCATTGCACAGTCCCCACCTCAGAAGGTTCTCACAAATTCTGGAGCTCCTCTGTTCTGAGGAGTCTGTCCTTTTCAGGATTTGGTCTGTAACTGACCCTGGAGAAAAATCTGAACATAAACTATAAGATATAATAAAGTCCCAGAAAAATTCACTTCACTCCCTAACCAGAGTAGTGGAGGACTGGTACCTTCAGCATCAGAAGAGGATTCAGAGAACCTGCATGGAGGCATGGGGCCGGCTTCATCCTGTCCAGGGTGAGCAAGGCCTGGAACCCGGCGCCTCTGAACCCCACTGTCATTACAAAGAGCTGCCTTGCCCACTGATGATTTAGATAACAGGAACCTCTCTTCCTTGAGGCAGAGAAAGAATTCTCACACAGCCCTTCTGTTGTTGTCCTCAAGGATCCTACCAGATGTTTCCATATCAGGCAGCTGCTCCTACAGACTCTCTCCTGAGCAGTGCAAGAGGTGTGCAGTGTGGAACAGGAACAAACCAGAGAGCCACCATCCCCTCCCTGCTGAGAAAGCAGTCCTAACAATGTAATATATTTCCCTGGATTAGCTCCGTGTTCACCTATGAATTGGGGTAAAAGAGTTTGAAGAGTTCTCAGATAAGGTCACATGCAGCAGAGGTTCTGGGTGGGGACTGGGGCAGAGGTGACTCCTCAGCGTTCAGTCCAGCCCCAGAGAACAGGGTTAGCGGAGAGGTAGGAGGTGACCAAGGGAATGGGCAGGCACGGTCCTGCTTTGGGTGTTGGATGAAGAACAAGAGAGTGAACTAGAATGTTTCCCAGAGGGAGCAGGGCCAGAGGAGATTTTCCAAGGTAAGGGGTGAATCCCTGGGTGAATCAGAGGTGATGAAACACAGACATAGTCTTATTCTGTAATCATTAATGTATAGAGGGCACGCTGCTTTCCAATGACATGGCATTTTGTTTAAGTGACTTGGTGATAAGATAAAGACAAGGGAACACTTATAGGCGGCACAGCCCCACCGGAAAGTCAGTCGCTTCTGGTTTGTGCGGAGATGGCCATGGGACTGCAGCTTCGGCGGCAGGTGCTGGCTGGACTCCTGCTCTGTCTGTGCGCCGGGCGATGGGCCGAGGCTGGGAAGGTGCTGGTGGTCCCCATGGAGGGCAGCCACTGGCTCAGCATGCGGGAGGCCGTGCGGGAGCTCCACGCCAGAGGTCACCAGGCAGTGGTCGTCGCTCCGGAGGTCAATGTGCACATCAAGGCAGAAGACTTTTTCACCATGAAAACCTATGCCACTCCCGACACACAGCACACATTTGATTCCGTCATGAAGAGTCGTGTACCAGTGCTTTTTGAAAGAGTACATTGGGTAACAATGTTTTTGGAAACTATGGCATCTTTGAAAAAGGCGTCTTTGTTCCTTGAAAGGTCTTGTGAGGCACTGTTATATAACAAGGACTTGATCAGGCACCTGAATGCCAGTGCCTTCGATGTGGTTTTAACGGACCCTATTTACCTCTGCGGGGCAGTGCTGGCTAAGTACCTGTCCATTCCTGCTGTGTTTTTTTTGCGGCACATTCCATGTGACTTAGATGCTGAGGGCACTGCATGCCCAAACCCTTTCTCATATGTTCCTCGGTTTTTAACAACAAACCCAGACCACATGACATTCTTCCAAAGGGTGAAGAACATGCTCTACCCTCTGAGCCTGAAGTACATTTGCCAGGGTCCTTTCACTCCTTATGCACGTATGGCCTCTGAGCTTCTTCAGAGAGAGGTGTCACTGGGGGAGATTCTTGCCTCTGGATCCGTGTGGCTGTTCAGAGTAGACTTTGTGATGGACTACCCTCGGCCGATCATGCCCAACATGGTGTTCATTGGGGGTATCAACTGTGCCAGTAGGAAACCTTTATCTCAGGTGTGTACTGCTGCTTTTGTTCAATCAGTGTTCCCAGTAGAATACATTCTTTTAATAAAAAAAAATTAAAAAATGTTTTCACCTGCTGCAACTTCAGGCCCTTGCAGTGAAATGGTGGGTTCCAACCACTAGACTGACAGGGAATTCCCAAGTGGAACATATTTTTAGAAGACAACCTATATCCACATGCTTACTTATCTACTGATCTTTCTAAAGATTTCTACCTCTCATTCTCCTTTGCACACTCTTTAGTGTGATACATTGTTAAAGTGCTCCAGGAGTGAACTGTAAGTTTGTGATGGACTTTGAGATGAATGAGAGGTAGGGGTGAAGGTCCATATTAGGTTTGACAAGGAATGGGGTGGTTCCACCGTGATCGTCCTTTCGTACAGTCTCTGTTGTTATGGTCGCGCAGTTTTCTAAATCTAGTAGGAGCCAAGAACTTGAGCTGTGAATCCATCTATCATGGGTTTTTTGCCTGTGGGTGTTCAGTTGGATGAAGAAAAAAATGGCAAACTACATTTATCACCCTGATAGTTTGTCAGGGTTTGTCTTGGAAAGGTATTAGGCATGGTCACTGGACACCTCAACCCCAAAGGAGGCAGAAGTTTCAGAGAGGTTGAATAAATTAAGTGGTGAGACAAAACTGGAGATGGAAGTCAGGCTTTCTGTGATCAGAGAAAGAAATAATTGAGCCCGGGTTTCTTGAGATGGAGCTGTGCTGACCAGAAGTGTTCTGACCAGGAGTTTGGGTCTGGAGTAAATGGGGGGATGGAGAGAGTTGAATGGCATGTCAGATAGGTCTTCAGCATGGGCCCCCGAGGTCCTCAAACGCTAGCGGTGGTGGCTGGAGAGGAGGTCAAACTGAGCCTAAGAGCACAGTGAAGGTGGGGAAGTGATGCTGAGAACTGAGTCTCAAGGAGGAAGGGACTGACCACATCACCACACCTACCCCAGCCCAGTCACCACTCCCTGCATTTCTATGGGGGGAGCTACTGCTCTCCTCACAGTTTCAGAGTCTGCTTATATTAACCCTGAATTGTTGCTGTTATTAATCCTAAATTGTTGCTGTTGTTCAGTTGCCAAGTTGTGTCCAACGGTTTGCGGCCCCATGGGCTGTCCCACACCAAGCTTCCCTGTTCTTCACTATCTCCCAGAGTTTCCTCACTTAGGTCCCTGGAGTCAGTGATGTCATTCAACCATCTCATCCCCTGTCGTCCCCTTTTCCTGCCCTCAATCTTTCCCAGCATCAGGGTCTTTTCCAATGAGTCAGCTCTTCTCATCAGGTGGCCAAAGTATTGGAGCTTCAGTTTTAGCATCAGTCTTTCCAGTGAATATCCATGGTTGACGTCTCTTAGGATTGACTGATTTGATATCCTTGCTGTCCAGGGGACCCTCTGGAGTCTTATCCCGCACCACAATTTGAAAGCATCAGTTCTTCAGTGCTCAGCCTTGTTTATGGTCCAACATTCACATCCGTACATGACTACTGGAAAAACCACAGCTTTGACTATATCTACTTTTGTTGGCAAAGTGATATCTCTGCTTTTTAATACACTGTCTAGTTTTGGGATAGCTTTTCTTCCAAGGGGCAAGCATCTTTTAATTTTGTGGCTACAGTCACCATCTGCAGTGATTTTGGAGCCCAAGAAAAGAAAATCTGCCAGTGTTTCCACCTTTTCCCCATCTATTTGCCATGAAGTAATGGCACTGGATACCATGATCTTAATTTTTGAATGCTGAGTTTTAAGCCAGCTTTCCCCCTCTCCTCTTTCACTCTTATCAAGAGACTCTTTCATTCTTCTTCATTTTCTGCCATGACAGTGGTATCACCTGCATATCTGAGGTTGTTGATATTTCCCCTAGGCATTCTGGATTCCAGCTTGTGATTCATCCTGTGTGGCATTTCACATGATGTAGTCTGCATATAAATTAAGTAAGGAGAATGACAAAATACAGATTTGAGATAATCATTTCCCAATTTTGAACTAGTTTATTGTTCCATGTCCAGTCCTAAGTGTTGCTTCTAGACCTGCATATACGTTTCTCAGAAGGCAGGTAATGTGGTCTGCTATTCCCATCCCTTTAAGAATTTTCCACAATTTGTTGTGATCCACACAATCAAAGGCTTTCAAGAAGCCATGAAGCAGAAGTAGATTTTTTTCTGGAATTCCCTTGTTTTTTCTGTGATCCAGTGGATGTTGGTAACTTGATCTCTGGTTACTCTGCCTTTTCTAAATCCAGCTTGTTCATCTGGAAGTTTTCGATTCACATATTGTTTGCAGGATTTTGAGTATTACCTTGCCAACATGTGAAATGAGCACAATTGTCCAGTAGTTTGAACATTCTTTGGCATTGTCTTTCTTTGAGATTGGAATGTAAACTGCATTTTTCCAATCCTGTGGTCCTTGCTGAGTTTTCCACATTTACTGGTGTATTGAGTGTGACACTTTAGCAGCATCGATTTTAGGATTTGCAATAGCTTAGCCCATCACCTCCAATAGGTTTGTTTATAGTGATTCTTCCTAAGGCCTGCTTGACTTCACAGTGTAATATATTTGGCTATAGATGAGTGACCACACTTTCATGGTTATCTGGTGATTAGCACCTTTTTTGTACAGTTTTAGTTAGGTTCCTCTGTCCATGGACTATTCCAGGCAAGAAAACTGGAGTGAGTTAATATTTCTTACCCGAAAGGATCATCTGACACTCAACCTAGGGATGGAATCCATGTCTCTTGTGTCTCCTGCATTCATGGGAAGATTCTTCACTTGATCTTAGCCAAAAGGCCGAGAAGCGATCGTAGGAGGATTCTTGAACACTGCACCATCTGGGAAGTCCTGAACATAAACTACAAGATGTAATAAAGATCCAGAATAATGCCCACTTCAGTGTCTACACAGAGCAGTGGAAGCCTAGTGGGGTCAGCCTCTGAAGAGGACTCAGAGAGCCTGCATGGAGGCATGGGGATGTCCCTCCTGTCCAAAGTGAAGCAGGTGCTGGGGCCCAGCGTCCTCTGAACCCCACTGTCATTACAAAGAGCTGCCTTGCCCACTGATGATTTAGATAACAGGAACTTCTCTTCTATGAGGGAGAGAAAGAATTCTCGAGCAGCCCTTCTGCTGTTGTCCTCAAGGATCCTTCGAGATGTTTCCATATCAGGCAACTGCTCTGACTCTCTCTGGGGAGTGCATGAGGTGTCCAGTGTGGAACAGAAACAAGCCAGAGATCCACCATCCCCTCCCCGTTGAGAAGGTTGTTCTCGTGATGTTATATGCTTCCCTGGATGTGCTCTGTGTTCACCCATGATGGGGGGTAAGAGTTTGAAGAGTTCTCAGATAAGGTCACATGCAGCAGAAGTTCTGGGTGAGGACTGGGGCAGAGGTGACTCCTCAGCGTTCAATCCAGCCCCAGAGAACAGGGTTAGCAGAGAGGTAGGAGGCGACCAAGGGAATGGGCAGGCACTGCCCATTGGAAACTGGATGAAGAACAAGAGAGTGAACTCGAATGCTCCCCAGAGGAAGCAGCAGGTCAGAAGAGTTTTTCCAAGATAAGGGGGTAACCTTTCCTGGGGTGAAATCAGAGGTGATGTAACCCAGGCATGGACTTATCCTGTAATGATTAATGTAAGGAGGGCACGCTGCCTTCCAATGACATGCCATTTTGCTTAAATAACTTGATGATAATATAAAGATAAGAGAACAAATATAGGCGGCACAGCCCAACCAGAGTCTCAGTAGGTTCTGGCTGTGCGGAGATGGCCCTGGGACTGCAGCTTCGGCGGCAGGTGCTGGCTGGACTCCTGCTCTGTCTGTGCGCCGGGCGATGGGCCGAGGCTGGGAAGGTGCTGGTGGTCCCCATGGAGGGCAGCCACTGGCTCAGCATGCGGGAGGCCGTGCGGGAGCTCCACGCCAGAGGTCACCAAGTAGTGATCGTTGCTCCGGAGGTCAATGTGCACATCAAGGCAGAAGATTTTTTCACCATGAAAACCTATGCCACTCCCGACACACAGCACACATTTGATTCCATCATGAAGAGTCGTGTACCAGCGCTTTTTGAAAGAGTACATCGGGTAACGATGTTTTTGAAAACTATGGCATTTTTGAAAAAGGCGTCTTTGTTCTTTGAAAGGTCTTGTGAGGCACTGTTAAATAACAAGGACTTGATCAGGCACCTGAATGCCAGTGCCTTCGATGTGGTTTTAACGGACCCTATTTACCTCTGCGGGGCAGTGCTGGCTAAATACCTGTCCATTCCTGCTGTGTTTTTTTTGCGGCACATTCCATGTGACTTAGATGCTGAGGGCACTGCATGCCCAAACCCTTTCTCATATGTTCCTCGGTTTTTAACAACAAACCCAGACCACATGACATTCTTCCAAAGGGTGAAGAACATGCTCTACCCTCTGAGCCTGAAGTACATTTGCCAGGGTCCTTTCACTCCTTATGCACGTATGGCCTCTGAGCTTCTTCAGAGAGAGGTTTCATTGGGGGAAATACTTGCCTCTGGATCCATGTGGCTGTTCAAAGTAGACTTTGTTTTGGAGTACCCTCGGCCGATCATGCCCAACATGGTGTTCATTGGGGGTATCAACTGTGCCAGTAGGAAACCTTTATCTCAGGTGTGTACTGCTGCTTTTGTTCAATCAGTGTTCCCAGTAGAATACATTCTTTCAATTAAAAAAAATTAAAAAATGTTTTCACCTGCTGCAACTTCAGGCCCTTGCAGTGAAATGGTGGGTTCCAACCACTAGACTGACAGGGAATTCCCAAGTGGAACATATTTTTAGAAGACAACCTATATCCACATGCTTACTTATCTACTGATCTTTCTAAAGATTTCTACCTCTCATTCTCCTTTGCACACTCTTTAGTGTGATACATTGTTAAAGTGCTCCAGGAGTGAACTGTAAGTTTGTGATGGACTTTGAGATGAATGAGAGGTAGGGGTGAAGGTCCATATTAGGTTTGACAAGGAATGGGGTGGTTCCACCGTGATCGTCCTTTCGTACAGTGTCTGTCGTGGTGGTCATGCAGTTTTCTCAATCTAGTAGGAGCCAAGAACTTGAGCTGTGAATCCATCTATCATGGGTTTTTTGCCTGTGGGCGTTCAGTTGGATGAGGAAAAAAATGGCAAACTACATTTATCACCCTGATAGTTTGTCAGGGTTTGTCTTGGAAAGGTGTTAGGCATGGTCACTGGACACCTCAACCCCAAAGGAGGCAGAAGTTTCAGAGAGTTTGAATAAATTAAGTGGTGAGACAAAACTGGAGATGGAAGTCAGGCTTTCTGTGATCAGAGAAAGAAATAATTGAGCCCGAGTTTCTTGAGATGGAGCTGTGCTGACCAGAAGTGTTCTGACCAGGAGTTTGGGTCTGGAGTAAATGGGGGGATGGAGAGAGTTGAATGGCATGTCAGATAGGTCTTCAGCATGGGCCCCCGAGGTCCTCAAACGCTAGCGGTGGTGGCTGGAGAGGAGGTCAAACTGAGCCTAAGAGCACAGTGAAGGTGGGGAAGTGATGCTGAGAACTGAGTCTCAAGGAGGAAGGGACTGACCACATCACCACACCTACCCCAGCCCAGTCACCACTCCCTGCATTTCTATGGGGGGAGCTACTGCTCTCCTCACAGTTTCAGAGTCTGCTTATATTAACCCTGAATTGTTGCTGTTATTAATCCTAAATTGTTGCTGTTGTTCAGTTGCCAAGTTGTGTCCAACGGTTTGCGGCCCCATGGGCTGTCCCACACCAAGCTTCCCTGTTCTTCACTATCTCCCAGAGTTTCCTCACTTAGGTCCCTGGAATCAGTGATGTCATTCAACCATCTCATCCCCTGTCTTCCCCTTTTCCTGCCCTCAATCTTTTCCAGCATCAGGGTCTTTTCCAATGAGTCAGCTCTTCTCATCAGGTGGCCAAAGTATTGGAGCTTCAGTTTTAGCATCAGTCTTTCCAGTGAATATCCATGGTTGACGTCTCTTAGGATTGACTGATTTGATATCCTTGCTGTCCAGGGGACCCTCTGGAGTCTTATCCCGCACCACAATTTGAAAGCATCAGTTCTTCAGTGCTCAGCCTTGTTTATGGTCCAACATTCACATCCGTACATGACTACTGGAAAAACCACAGCTTTGACTATATCTACTTTTGTTGGCAAAGTGATATCTCTGCTTTTTAATACACTGTCTAGTTTTGGGATAGCTTTTCTTCCAAGGGGCAAGCATCTTTTAATTTTGTGGCTACAGTCACCATCTGCAGTGATTTTGGAGCCCAAGAAAAGAAAATCTGCCAGTGTTTCCACCTTTTCCCCATCTATTTGCCATGAAGTAATGGCACTGGATACCATGATCTTAATTTTTGAATGCTGAGCTTTAAGCCAGCTTTTCCCCTCTCCTCTTTCACTCTTATCAAGAGACTCTTTCATTCTTCTTCATTTTCTGCCATGACAGTGGTATCACCTGCATATCTGAGGTTGTTGATATTTCCCTTGGCAATCTGGATTCCAGCTTGTGATTCATCCTGTGTGGCATACTATATGATGTAGTCTGCATATAAATTAAGTAAGGAGAATGACAAAATACAGATTTGAGATAATCATTTCCCAATTTTGAACTAGTTTATTGTTCCATGTCAGTCCTAAGTGTTGCTTCTAGACCTGCATATAGGTTTCTCAGAAGGCAGGTAATGTTGTCTGCTATTCCCATCCCTTTAAGAATTTTCCACAATTTGTTGTGATCCACACAATCAAAGGCTTTCAAGAAGTCATGAAGCAGAAGTAGATTTTTTTTCTGGAATTCCCTTGCTTTTTCTATGATCCAGTGGATGTTGGTATTTTGATCTCTGGTTCCTCTGCCTTTTCTAAATCCAGCTTGTTCATCTGGAAGTTTTCGATTCACATATTGTTTGAAGGATTTTGAGTATTACCTTGCCAACACGTGAAATGAGCACAATTGTCCAGTAGTTTGAACATTCTTTGGCATTGTCTTTCTTTGAGATTGGAATGTAAACTGAGTTTTTCCAGTCCTGTGGCCCTTGCTGAGTTTTCCAAATTTGCTGGTGTATTGAGTGCGGCACTTTAGCAGCATCGATTTTAGGATTGGCAATAGCTCAGCTCGAATTCCATCACCTCCAATAGCTTTGTTTATAGTGATTCTACCTAAGGCCTGCTTGACTTCACAGTGTAATATGTTTGGCTATAGATGAGTGACCACACTTTCATGGTTATATGGTGATTAACACCTTTTTTGTACAGTTTTACTTAGGCTCCTCTGTCCATGGACTATTCCAGGCAAGAAAACTGGAGTGAGTTAATATTTCTTACCTCAAGGGATCATCTGACACTCAACCTAGGGATGGAATCCATGTCTCTTGTGTCTCCTGCATTCATGGGAAGATTCTTCACTTGATCTTAGCCAAAAGGCCGAGAAGCAATCGTAGGAGGATTCTTGAACACTGCACCATCTGGGAAGTCCTGAACATAAACTACAAGATGTAATAAAGATCCAGAATAATGCCCACTTCAGTGTCTACACAGAGCAGTGGAAGCCTAGTGGGGTCAGCCTCTGAAGAGGACTCAGAGAGCCTGCATGGAGGCATGGGGATGTCCCTCCTGTCCAAAGTGAAGCAGGTGCTGGGGCCCAGCGTCCTCTGAACCCCACTGTCATTACAAAGAGCTGCCTTGCCCACTGATGATTTAGATAACAGGAACTTCTCTTCTATGAGGGAGAGAAAGAATTCTCGAGCAGCCCTTCTGCTGTTGTCCTCAAGGATCCTTCGAGATGTTTCCATATCAGGCAGCTGCTCCGACTCTCTGGGGAGTGCATGAGGTGTCCAGTGTGGAACAGAAACAAGCCAGAGATCCACCATCCCCTCCCCGTTGAGAAGGTTGTTCTCGTGATGTTATATGCTTCCCTGGATGTGCTCTGTGTTCACCCATGATGGGGGGTAAGAGTTTGAAGAGTTCTCAGATAAGGTCACATGCAGCAGAAGTTCTGGGTGAGGACTGGGGCAGAGGTGACTCCTCAGCGTTCAGTCCAACCCCAGAGAACAGGGTTAGCAGAGAGGTAGGAGGCGACCAAGGGAATGGGCAGGCACTGCCCATTGGAAACTGGATGAAGAACAAGAGAGTGAACTCGAATGCTCCCCAGAGGAAGCAGCAGGTCAGAAGAGTTTTTCCAAGATAAGGGGGTAACCTTTCCTGGGGTGAAATCAGAGGTGATGTAACCCAGGCATGGACTTATCCTGTAATGATTAATGTAAGGAGGGCACGCTGCCTTCCAATGACATGCCATTTTGCTTAAATAACTTGATGATAATATAAAGATAAGAGAACAAATATAGGCGGCACAGCCCAACCAGAGTCTCAGTAGGTTCTGGCTGTGCGGAGATGGCCCTGGGACTGCAGCTTCGGCGGCAGGTGCTGGCTGGACTCCTGCTCTGTCTGTGCGCCGGGCGATGGGCCGAGGCTGGGAAGGTGCTGGTGGTCCCCATGGAGGGCAGCCACTGGCTCAGCATGCGGGAGGCCGTGCGGGAGCTCCACGCCAGAGGTCACCAGGCAGTGGTCGTCGCTCCAGAGGTGAATATGCACATCAAGGCAGAAGATTTTTTCATCATGAAAACCTACAGTATTCCCTACACACAGGAGAAATTTGATTCCCTCATGAAGACTCATGTACATCTGCTTTTTGAAAGAGTACATTGGTTAACGATGTTTTTGAAAACTATGGCATCTTTGAAAAAGGCGTCTTTGCTCTTTGAAAGGTCTTGTGAGGGACTGTTGTATAACAAGGACCTTATCAGGCACCTGAATGCCAGTGCCTTCGATGTGGTTTTAACGGACCCTGTTCACCCCTGCGGGGCGGTCCTGGCTAAATACCTGTCCATTCCTGCTGTATTTTTTTTGCGTTCTGTTCCCTGTGACTTAGATGTTGAGGGCACAGCATGCCCAAACCCTTTCTCATATGTTCCTCGGTTATTAACAACAAATCCAGACCACATGACATTCTTCCAAAGGGTTAAGAACATGCTCTACCCTCTGAGTCTGAAGTACATTTGCTGGGTTTCTTTCACTCCTTATGAACGCATGGCCTCCGAGCTTCTTCAGAGAGAGGTGTCACTCGTGGAAATTCTTGCCTCTGGATCCATGTGGCTGTTCAGAGGAGACTTTGTGATGGATTACCCGCGACCAATCATGCCCAACATGGTGTTCATTGGGGGTATCAACTGTGCCAAGAGGAAACCGTTATCTCAGGTCTGTACTGCTTTTGTTCTATCAGTGTTCCCAGTGGAACACATTCCTTGAATTAAAAAAAAATTTAAAAAACTTTTTCAGCACACTGCAACGTCAGGCCCTTGCAGGAAAATGGATGCTTCCAATCACTAGACCAACAGGGAATTCCCAAGTGGAACATATTTAAAAAGATCAGCTTACTTCTACATGCCTACTTATCTACTTGTCTTTCTAAAGATTTCTACCTCTCGTTCTCCTTTGAACAGTCTTTGGTGAGATACATTATTAAAGTGCTCCAGGAGTGTAGTGTAGGTTTCTGATGGACTTTGAGATGAATGAGAGGCAGGGGTAAAGGTCCATATTAGGTTTGACAAGGAATGGGGTGGTTCCCCCGTGATTGCCGTTTTGTACAGCCTCTGTTGTGATGGTGGTGCAGTTTTCTCAATCAAGTAGGAGCCAAGAACTTGAGCTGTGAATCCATTCATCATGGGTTTTCTGCTTGAGGGTGTTCAGTTGGATGAGGAAAGAACTGGCAAATTGCATTTATCGCCCTGATACTTCATCGAGTTTTTGTCTTGGAAAGGTATTAGGGGTAGTCACTGGACACCTCAACCCAAAGGGACGCAGAAGTTTCAGAGATGTTGAATAAATTAAGTGGAAATGAGACAAACCGGAGATGGAGGTCGGGCTTTCTGTGATCAGAGAAAGAAATAATTGAACCCGATTTTCTTGAGATGGAGCTGTGCTGACCAAAAGTGTTCTGACCAGGAGTTTGGGTCTGGAGTAAATGTGGGGATGGAGAGAGTTGAATGGCATGTCAGATAGGTCTTCAGCATTGGCCACCGAGGTCCTCAAACGCTAGCGGTGGTGGCTGGAGAGGAGGTCAAACTGAGCCTAAGAGCACAGTGAAGGTGGGGAAGTGATGCTGAGAACTGAGTCTCAAAGAGGAAGGGACTGACCACATCACCACACCTACCCCAGCCCAGTCACCACTCCCTGCATTTCTATGGTGGGAGCTATTGCTTTCCTCACAGTTTCAGAGTCTGCTTATATTAACCCTAATTTTTGTTTTTGTTGTCCAGTTCCAAGTTGTGCCCAACGGTTTGCAGCCCCATGGGCTGTCACACACCAAGCTTCCCTGCTCTTCATTATCTCCCAGAGTTTCCTCAAACTCATCTCCACTGAGTTAGTGCTGCCATCCAACTGTCTCATCCTCTGTTGTCCCCTTCTCCTCCTGCCTTCAATCTTTCCCAGCATCAAGGTCTTTTCCAATGAGTCAGCTCTTCTCATCAGGTGGCCAAAGTATTGGAGCTTCAGTTTTAGCATCAGTCTTTCCAGTGAATATTCATGGTTGATTTCTCTTAGGATTGACTGATTTGCTTTCCTTGCTGTCCAGCAGACTCTCTGGAGTCTTATCCCACACCACAATTTGAAAGAATCAGTTCTTTGGTTCTCAGCCTTGTTTATGGTCCAACATTCACATCCGTACATGGCTGCTGGAAGAACCAGAGCTTTGGCTATATCTACTTTTGTTGGCAAAGTGATGTCTCTGCTTTTTAATACACTGTCTAGTTTGGGATAGCTTTTCTTCCAAGGGGCAAGCATCTTTTAATTTTGTGGCTACAGTCACCATCTGCAGTGATTTTGGAGCCCAAGAAAAGAAAATCTGCCAGTGTTTCCACCTTTTCCCCATCTATTTGCCATGAAGTAATGGCACTGGATACCATGATCTTAATTTTTGAATGCTGAGTTTTAAGCCAGCTTTTTCCCTCTCCTCTTTCACCCTTATCAAGAGACTCTCATTCTTCTTCATTTTCTGCCATGACAGTGGTATCACCTGCATATCTGAGGTTGTTGATATTTCCCTTGGCAATCTGGATTCCAGCTTGTGATTCATCCTGTGTGGCATTTCACATGATGTAGTCTGCATATAAATTAAGTAAGGAGAATGACAATATACAGATTTGAGATAATCATTTCCCAATTTTGAACTAGTTTATTGTTCCATGTCCAGTCCTAAGTGTTGCTTCTAGACCTGCATGTAGGTTTCTCAGAAGGCAGGTAATGTGGTCTGCTATTCCCATCCCTTTAAGAATTTTCCACAATTTGTTGTGATCCACACAATCAAAGGCTTTCAAGAAGTCATGAAGCAGAAGTAGATTTTTTTCCTGGAATTCCCTTGCTTTCTCTACGATTCAGTGGATGTTGGTAATTTGATCTCTGGTTCCTCTGCCTTTTCTAAATCCAGCTTGTTCATCTGGAAGTTTTCGATTCACATATTGTTTGAAGGATTTTGATTATTACCTTGCCAACACGTGAAATGAGCACAATTGTCCAGTAGTTTGAACATTTTTTGGCATTGTCTTTCTTTGAGATTGGAATGTAAACTGAGTTTTTCCAGTCCTGTGGCCCTTGCTGAGTTTTCCAAATTTGCTGGTGTATTGAGTGCGGCACTTTAGCAGCACCGATTTTAGGATTTGCAATAGCTCAGCTGGAATTCCATCACCTCCAATAGCTTTGTATAGTGATTCTTCCTAAGGCCTGCTTGACTTCACAATGCAAGATATTTGGCTATAGGTGAGTGACCACACTTTTGTGATTATCTGGTGATTAAGACCTTTTTTTTTTTTTGTATAGCTTTGTTTAGGTTCCTCTGTCCATGGACTATTCCAGGCAAGAAAACTGAAATGGGTTATCATTTCCTACTCCAAGGGATCCTCTGACACTCAGCTTACAGATTGAATCCATGTCTCCTTTGTCTCCTGCATTCGTAGGAGGTATTTACTACTGTGTCATTTGGGAAGTCCTGAACATAAATTATAAGATGTAATAAAGATCCAGAATAATGTGCACTTCAGTCTGTACACAGAGCAGTGGAAGCCTAGTGGGGTCAGCCTCCAAAGAGGATTCAGAGAGCCTGCATGGAGGCATGGGGATGTTCCTCCTGCCCAAAGTGAAGCAGGCCCTGGAGCCCAGCGCCCTCTGAACCCCACTGTCATTAGAGAGAGCTGCCTTGCCCACTGATGATTTAGATAACAGGAACTTCTCTTCCATGAGGGAGAGAAAGATTTCTCACGCAACCCTTCTGCTGCTTTCCTTAAGGATCCTTCAAGATGTTTCCGACAGACTCTCCTGAGCTGTGCAGTGTGGACCAGGAACAAACCAGAGATCCACCATCCCCTCCCCGCTGAGAGAAAGCTGTTCTTATGATGTTATATGTTTCCCCGGATCTGCTCTGAGTTCACCCATCATGGGGAGAAAGAGTTTGAAGAGTTCTCAGATAAGGTCACATGCAGCAGAGGTTCTGGGTGGGGACTGGGGCAGAGGTGACTCCTCAGTGTTCAGTCCAGCCCCAGAGAACAGGATTAGCAGAGAGGTGGGAGGTGACCAAGGGAATGGACAGGCATGGTCTTGCTTTGGGTGTTGGATGAAGAACAAGAGAGTGAACTAGAATGTTCCCCAGAGAGAGCCTCGACTCTTATTTTCTCCCAGGAAATGGGAGTGGTCTTCCCTGGGTGAACGCACAAGTGATGAAGCACAGGCATGTACTTATTCTGCAGTGATTAATGTAAGCATGGCAGATTGCCCTCCAATGACATGCCATTGTGCTCAAGTGACTTGATGACAAGGTAAGGGAACAAATATAGGCACCACTGCCCAGCCAGAGAGTCAGTCATTCTGGTTTGTGCGGAGATGGCCCTGGGGCTGCAGCTTCGGCGGCAGGTGCTGGCTGGACTCCTGCTCTGTCTGTGTGCCGGGCGATGGGCCGAGGCTGGGAAGGTGCTGGTGGTCCCCATGGAGGGCAGCCACTGGCTCAGCATGCGGGAGGCCGTGCGGGAGCTCCACGCCAGAGGTCACCAGGCAGTGGTCCTGTCTCCGGAGGTCAATGTGCACATCAAGGCAGAGGACTTTTTCACCACGAAAACCTACGCCGTTCCCTACACACAGGATGAATTTGTTTCCGTCATGAAGAGCCATATTCATGTGTTTTTTCAAAGATTACCTTTTCTTACAATGTTTTGGGAAGCTATGGCTTCTTTGAAAAATGTGTCTTTGCTCTTTGCAAGGTCTTGTGAGGCACTGTTGTATAACAAGGATCTGATCAGGCACCTGAATGCCAGTTCCTTTGATGTGGTTTTAACAGATCCTTTTAACCCTTGTGGGGCAGTGCTGGCTCAGTACCTGTCCATTCCTAGTGTGTTTTTCTTGCGATCTGTTCTGTGTGGCTTAGATGTTGAGGGCACTGCATGCCCAAACCCTTTCTCATATGTTCCCAGGTTATTAACAAGGAATTCAGACCACATGACATTCTTCCAAAGGGTGAAGAACATGCTCTACCCTCTGAGCCTGAAGTACATTTGCCAGGTTGCTTTCACTCCTTATGCACGTATGGCCTCTGAGCTTCTTCAGAGAGAGGTGTCACTGGGGGAGATTCTTGCCTCTGGATCCGTGTGGCTGTTCAGAGGAGACTTTGTGATGGACTACCCCAGGCCAATCATGCCCAACATGGTGTTCATTGGGGGTGTCAACTGTGCCAACAGGAAACCATTATCTCAGGTGTGTATGTTAGTTTTTTTCAATGTTCCAAGTGGAACACACTTTTTAAAAAAAACTTTAATTCAAGGTTCTTCATTATATACTGATCTATCTAAAGATTTCCACCTCTCATTCTCCTCCCAGCAGTCTTTGGTGAGCTAAATTTGTTATAGTGTACCAGTTGTGTAGTAAAGGTTTGTGATGGTCTTTGAGAGGAATGAGAGGTAGGGGTGAGAGTCTGTAACAGGACTGACCAACCGTGTGTGATTCAACCGTGATTGTCATTTTGTAAAGGAAATGTAGTGAAGGTTGTTCAGTTTTCTCTAGCTGAGGTAGGGCAGAGAACATGAGCCATGGATCCATCCATCAGGGGTTTTTGGTTGAAGGTGTTCAGTAGGAGGAAGGAAGATCTGGCAGACTGCTTTTGTTGCCCTGGTAATTCAGAGTAGTTTTATCTTGGAAGGGATTTAGACCTAAACACCAAAAAATCAGAAGTTTTAGAGAAGTGGAATAAATTAATTGTACGTGAGACAATGTCAGGGAGATAAGTTGGGTTTTCTGTGATTACAGAGAGAAATAATTGAGAACACCTCTTCAGAGATGGAGCTGTGCTGAGCAGATGTCTTCTGGCCAGGAGTTGGGGTCTGGAGTAAAATGTAGGGGCGTACAGAGCTGGATTCCATACAGAAAGGTCATCAAGGTGGGACACAGAGGTCATTAAAATCTAGTTGTAGGGGTTAAAGAGGAGCTAAAACTGAGCCTAGGAACATAGTGAAGGTCTGGACAGTGATGTTGAGAACTCAGTCTCAAAGAGAAAGGGTTTGTTATGAGGGGTGACCACATTTGCAAATCTTCCCTAGCCCAGGTCACCACAACCCACGTTTCCATGGTGGGAACTATTGCACTCCTAATGGTTTCAGAGTCTTCATATATTAATCCTGAATATGTGAATTAAAGTGAAATAGGACTCTTGTGGGCAAGATTTGTTTTCTTATCCACTGAATCAACTATCTTTTTTGCCCTCTTTTGTCACATGTACTGAATTTACATTAACTTCCATGACTTAAGGCCTCTTATAGTTTTCATATTCTGATTTATACATCTCTTTTCATTAATGTATTTATTATTGCACAACTCTAACTTCATTTTTCTTTATTGCTCACACTACAAAGTTTTATTCCACTTGATTTTCTTCTTCATGCAATGCATTTGTTCAATTATGAAACATGTATGTATCTGTGAGATTTGTAAAAAGTGAAATGTAAGGAGGTGCTGTTCTTTTTAGTTTTTCCATGTGAGTGTATTTTCTAGAACTAACGGCATTGGCTCAAATCATCACTCCCATTTTCCTAGCTGAATGACCTTGACTGGGTGAGTAAACCATGAAAAAAGTGAAAGTTGCTCAGTCGTGTCTGAATCTTTGCGACCCCATGGACTATATAGTCCATGGAATTCTCCAGGCTGGAATACTGGAGTGGGTAGCCGGTCCCTTCTCCAGGGAATCTTCCCAACTCAGGGATCGAACCTAGGTCTCCTGCATTGCAGGCGGATTCTTTACCAGCTGAACCACGAGGGAAGCCCAGAGTTTACCATTCTGACCTTAATATTGTCACTGTGAGCACGCAAATATTGTCTATTGTCATTACTTAAAATATGCTCAGCAGGACAAGTTGTGTCATCTGGAGGAATTTAGATGTTTCTGCCAATTGAAAGATCACTTACCCTGAAATTGTCAAATGTTATACATGGTAAGCATACTCTTACCATTTTTGTTCCAACTAAATTATTTTTTGCTTTGGGATTTTGTCGGTCTTACTTATTTGATATGGTTTATCCTTAGATGTGACTCCTTTAAATGTTTATGGAAATTTTTTTCACAATAGGAAAGATAAAATTTGTAATATTTTTGTTCCTTCTCCTTCTTAAGGTTTATGATGGGTTGAAATATTTTATGGGTCCCCTCAAAGAAATAACTTCTTGATTTGCTTATTCTTTTTACTATTTTTGCTTTCTATTATATTAATTGCAGCTTATTGTTTTTGTTGATGATATCATCTTGTTTCCTTTGTTTTACTTTATAGCTGTTTTTATAACTTCCTATGTAAGCATTAAGTTCCTTTATGTTTTGTTAATAATGAAGAACTGAAGGTCATACATAAAACATTCTCCCCATTCCTTAGATTTTCTTATAAACTGCTCTCATTTTCTTTATTTTAACTTAAATGCATGTTTTTGGTTTCCTCTTTGAGTCAGTGAGTATTTTTTTTTAATGAGATTGTTTCCTAACTTCCATATAGTTAACATTTGTTGCAGCCATCTTTCTATTATCTTTTGCAATTATTCTGAATTATAATCAGAGAATGTTTCTTGTGGAGTCACTACTTTGAAAAATGTTAATAGGTTTCTTTATAGTCTAGTACAGAATGGTCCAATAGAAATCTAATGCAAGTCACATACGTAACTGAAAGATATTTCAGTTCAATTCAGTCGCTCAGCCATGTCCGACTCTTTGCAACCCCATGAACCCCAGCATGCCAGGCTTCCCTGTCCATCACCAACTCCTGGAGTCCACCCAAACCCATGTCCATTGAGTCGGTGATGCCATCCAACCATCTCATCCTTTGTCGTCCCCTTCTCCTCCTGCTCTCAATCTTTCCCAGCATCAGGGTCTTTTCAAATGAGTCAGCTCTTCCCATCAGGTGGCCAAAGTATTGGAGTTTCAGCTTCAACATCAGCCCTTCCAATGAACACCCAGGACTCATCTCCTTTAGGATGGACTGGTTGGATCTCCTTGCAGTCCCAGGGACTCTCAAGAGTCTTCTCCAACACCACAGTTCAAAAGCATCAATTCTTCGGCACTTAGCTTTCTTTAGAGTCCAACTCTCACATCCATACATGACTACTGGAAAAACCATAGCCTTGACTAGACGGACCTTTGTTGGTAAAGTAATGTCTCTGCCTTTTAATATGCTGTCTAGGTTGGTCATAATTTTCCTTCCAAGGAGTAAGCGTCTTTTAATTTCATGGATGCAATCACCATGTGCAGTGATTTTGGAGCCCAGAAAAATAAAGTCTGCCACTGTTTCCCCATCTATTTGCCATGAAATGATGGGACTGGATGCAATATCTTAGTTTTCTGAATGTTGAGCTTTAATCCAACTTTTTCACTCTCCTCTTTCACTTTCCTCAACAGTCTCTTTAGTTCTTCTTCACTTTCTGCCATAAGGGTGGTGGCATCTGCATACCTGAGGTTATTGATATTTCTCCCAGCAATCTTGATTCCAGCTTTTGCTTCATCCAGCCCAGCGTTTCTCATGATGTACTCTGCATAGAAATTCAATAAGCAGGGTGACAATATACAGCCTTGACATACTCCTTGTCCTATTTGGAACCAGTCTGTTAGACTGTTAGAACCATATCCAGTTCTAACTGTTTCTTCCTGACCTGCATACAGGTTTTTCAAGAGGCAGATCAGGTGGTCTGGTATTCCCATCTCTTTCAGAATTTCCCACAGTTTATTGTGATCCACACAGTCAAAGGCTTTGGCATAGTCAATGAAGTAGAAATAGATGTTTTTCTGGAACTCTCTTGCTTTTTTGATGATCCAGTGGATGTTGGCAATCTGATCTCTTGTTCTCTGCCTTTTCTAAAATCAGCTTGAAACATCTGGAAGCTCATGGTTCACGTATTGCTGAAGCCTGGCTGGGAGAATTTTGAGCATGACTTTACTAGCGTGTGAGAGGAGTGCAGTTGTGCTTTTTAGTGGATATATTAAAAATAAGCTTTTTAGTAAATATATTTAAAAAATCAAAAAGAGAGTTTACATTAATTTTGATAATATATTTTTTACTGAAGGAAATATATAAAAGTACTATCTTTTAAACATGTATTCAATATAAAAAATTTTCAGGTACTTGTTTGTCTTTGTTTCTTTCAGCTTTATTGAGACATAGTTGACAGGCTTCCCTGGAGTTTCAGGTGGTAAAGACTCTCTGCCTGCAGTGCAGGAGACCCAAGTTCCATCCGTGGGTCTGGAATATCCTTTGGAGAAGGAAATGGCTACCCACTCCAGTATTCTTGCCTGGTGAATTCCATGCACAAAGAAGCCTGGCTACAGTCCATGGGGCTGCAAAGAGTCAGACATGACTGAACGACTCACACTTTCGCTTGTCACTTTCCTGTAGAAGCTTACGGTGGACAGCAGAGTGATTTGACTTACCTAGATCATGAGATGTTTACTAAAACAAATTTAGTGATCACGCATTATCTCATGTAGACACAAAATTAAAGGAGTTAATGTTGTTAATTACATCCCTAGTGTTTATTTCTCTTATAACTCCACGTTTGTACCCTTAGACTGCCTTAATCCAGTCTCCCTCCCCGCGTCTCCTGCCTCTGGTAGTCACAAATCGTATTTCTCTTTCTATGACTTTACTTGCTTGTTTCTATAGTATGGTTGACCTGCAGCATTATGTTTGCTCCTATTATGCAACTTAGTGATTCAGTACTTTGATACACTTCAAAATAATCACCACAATAAATCTAGCTATGATATTCATCATAGAAATGTATTACATAACTCTTAACTGTATTTCTCACACTCCTTTCATACCTGTGACATTTATTTTGCAGTCAAAAGTTTGTACTTTAATCCCCCGCAGCCTTCTCTCTCCTTCCCTCACTCTCCTCCTCTTTGTCAATTACCTGTTTGTTCTCTATGAGTCTGTTTCTGTTTTGTTCTGGTTGTTCATTTTCTTTGCCTTTTATTTTTCATGTATAAGTGAAATCATGCAGTATTTGTCTTTCCCTGACTTACTTCACTAAGCATGATACCCTCTGGGTCCATTCATGTTGTCACAAATGACAAGATTTCTTTCTTTCTTATGGCTGAGTAATATTCAACAGCCAATATTCTCGGCTGTAGTAAACAAGGCTGCAATAAACATAGGGGTGCATATATCTTTTCTAATTAATGTTTTTTGGGAGGATATTTTTTTGGATAAATACCCAGGAGTGGAGTTGCTGGATGATATGACAGTTTTATTTTTCACTTTTTGAGAAACTCCATTCTCGCTGTTTTCCATAGTGACTGCAACAATTTACATTGCCTGCAATACTGCCTCTTATTGAGCCCCTTATTGAGCTCTACTGCCCCAATAGAGCTCCCTTTTCTCTGCATCCTTGCCAACCTTTGTTATTCATTGTCTTTTTGATAACAGCCGTTCTGACAGGTGTGAGGTGATAGTTCATTGTTGTGTGATTTGCATTTCTCTGATGATTAGTGATGTTGAGCATCTTTGCACATGCATATCTGTATGTCTTCCCTGGAAAAATGTCTCTTTAAGTCTCAGTCCATTTTTAAACATGTTATTTGTTTTTTTGGTTGGTATTGACTTGTATGAGTTCTTTGTGTATTCTGGATATTAACCTATTCAGATATATTATTTGCAAATGTCTTCTTCCATTCAGAAAGTGGCCTTTCCCTTTTGTTTGTAATTTTCTTTGCTGTTCATAAGATTTTAGTTTGATAAAGTCCCATTCATTTATTTTACTTTTGTCTCTCTTGTCTGAGGAATCATATCCAAAAAAAATTTAATACTAATATCAAAGTTAAAGAGGTTACTGCCTATGTTTTCTACCAGAAGTTTTATGGCTTTAGGTCTTACATTTAAATCTTTAATCTATTTTGAATTTATTTTTGTTCATGGTGTGCGAGAGCAATCCAGTTTGATTCTTTTGCATGTAGCTGTCCAGTTTTCCCAATACCACTTACTGAAGAGGCTATCTTTCCTCCACTGTATATTATTACCTCTTTTGTTGTAGATTAGTTGCAATGTAGGCTTGAAGTTTTTTTCTGCTCTATATTCTCTTCCATTGATCTATGTGTCTGTTTCTGCGTCAGTACCTTACTGCTTTGATCACTGTAGTTTTGTAGTATAGTTTTAAAGTAGGAAGTGTGATTACTTCAGTTTGACTCTTTTTGAAAAAACTGAAGTATAGCTAATTTACAATGTCATGTTAATTTCTGTCATACAGCAAAGTTATTCAGATATATATTCTTTTTCATTACAGATTATTACAAGGTATTGAATGTAGTTCCCTTTGCTATACAGTAGGAACTTGCTATTTATCTCTTTTACGTATAGTGATGTGTAGCTGTCAATCCCAAGCTCCTAATTTAACTCTACTCTCTCTTTCCCTTTTGGTAACCAAAAATTTCTTTCCTATGTCTGTGAGTCTGTTTCTCTTGAAAAATAAATTTATTTGTGTCAGGGGACATTTGACTTTAAGGAATTCAATATGTTGCCATTTCTCAAGGATTCTCTGTTCCTTATCAGTTCTTATTACAGGAACTAGTGAAACAGCATGCTGTTCCCAGGACTGAGGTCATAGGATGAGACATGTATGAATCCCCTTCAGTAACTGTTTTCAGCATCAGCGACCTTGTATGCATTAGATGATCCATATTGTGGCTATTGATAAAATTTCATCCTGTGTAATAGCTGAGTACTCATCTTACTAAAGATATATAAGCCTGCATTTCTGCTAATAAAGCACCCTTGCTCCATCACAGCTTGGGTTCCCCTGTCTTTCTTTCTTTCTTTCTCTTTCTCTCTGTCTTTCTCTCTCCCTCCTTCCGGCTCTCTCTTTCACTTTCTTATCATCGACTCTGGACCTCTGGTTTCCAGTCCATTAAAGGACCCCAACAATTTGAATCATTTTTTGGATTCCATATATAAGTGATATCACATGATATGTGTGTTTTTTGTGATTACTTCACTTAGTATGATAATCTCTAAGGCTCGTCCATGTTGCTGCTCCAGTTCTGTTCTTTTTTCTCAAGATTATTTTGGTTATTCAGTCTTTTATGCTTCCATAAAAATTTTAGAGTTTTTTTTCTTGTTCTTTGAAAAATGCCATTGGTGTTTTGATAGATATTGTGCTGAATCTGTAGTTTGCCTTGGGTAGTCAGGTCATTTTAATAATGTTAATTCTTTAAATCCATGTATCCACAGTGTATCTTTCTATTTGTTTGTGTCATCTTCAATTTCTTTCATCAGTGTCTTATAGTTCTTGAAGTATAGGTCTTTAACCTTGTTAGATTTATTCTAGGTATTACATTCTTTTTGATATGATTGAAAATAGAATGGTAATATTATTAATAATTTCTTTTCCTGATAGTTCACTGTGAGTGTATAGAAATGCAGTAGATTTCTGTATAATAATTTTGTATGCCTTAACATTACTGAATTCATTGATGAGTTCTAGTAGTTTTTGGTAGCTCCAGGATTGGTGTTGACAGGATGAAGTAAAACTGCCAATTTTCACAGATTACATGATACTCACGGCACATAGAAATTAAAAATTTCACACTAAGTCCTCCAGACCTGGTATGTCTTTTATACATATAGCACATAGTAATTTGGACTCTACACATTTCAAGTACTCAATATTCATGCGTAGTCAGTGGCTACTATGTGAAACAGCATATGATCAATGTTTGTAAACATTCCATATGTAAACCTAAAGATGTATATTTAAAATTTTTCTATTAAGAAAAGCTCAATGTGCCCAATTCAGAAAATAATACCTAAAAATATTCCCCCATTTAACTGAATTTTTCTCAAATTACATTTGGAAATTTTACTAGTTTTTCTTTAGATATATAGCTTTTAGATTGTTGCACACAGGTTTATGACTGCTGTGTTTTCTTCATAAAATTCTCTTTTTAATGTTTAATTGTGGTAAAACATCCCTAACATAAGATTTACCATCTTAACTATATTTAAGTGTATAGTTTAGTAGTGTTAATTACGGTCATATTGTTGTGCAACCAATTTTCATAATAACTCTTCGTCTTGAAAAACTGAAACTCTCTACCCCTTAAACAACATCTCTCCATTTCTCCCACTTCATAGTCCCTGGAAACCACCATTTTACTTTCTGTGTCTATGAATTTGAGTACTCTATTCCTGAATAGAGAAGAGGATGACTTCAGCATCAGAAGAGGATTCAGAAATAGAGTACTCAAATTCAGAAATTGAGATATCTAATATAAGTGGAATTGTACAGTATTTGCCTTTTTGATACTGGCATTTTCACTTGGCATCTTGTTCTCTGGATTCATTCATGTTATCGTATATGCTGTTAAAACGCTTTTCCTTTTTAAGGTTGAAATATATTTCATCGTATAAATTGGGCACAGTTTGCTTATCTGTTTATCTGCCAATGAACATGGTTGGCTTTCACCTTTAGGCTATTGGGGATAATGCTGCTGAACATGGATGTACAAATACCTCTTTAAGACTCTGTTTTCAATTCTTTTGTGCATACGCTAAGAAGTGGAATGGCTGGATCATCTGATATTTAAGTTTTTGAGGAGCTGCCATTCTGTTTTGAAAGTGGCTACAACAGTTTCCCACATTTTCCCCCAAGCCTTGTTTTCTGTTTTGTTTGTTTTATGATTGCCATCCTAATGGTGTGAGGAGACATCTCATTGTAGCTTTGATTTGCATTTCCCTAATGATCATGTTAAGCATCTTTTCAATGCTTATTGGTTATTTGCACATATTCTTTCGAGAAGTGTCTAAGTTGTTTGTCCATTTTGAATCAGGTCTTTTTGCTGATGTTGAGTTTCACGAGTTCTCTATATATTCTGGATGTTAATCCTGTATCAGATATATTTGTAAATGTTTTCCCCCACTCTATGGTGTGCCTTTTTGGTCTTGGCTTCTCTGGTGGCTCAGATAGTAAAGAAACTGCCTGCAATGTGGGAGACTGAGATTCGATCCCTGGGTTGGAAAGATCCCCTGGGGAAAGGAATGGCAACCCACTCCAGTATTCTTGCCTGGAGAATCCCCTGGACAGAGGAGCCTGGTGGGCTACCGTCCGTGGGGTCGCAAAGAGTCGGACACGACTGAGCAACTAATACAACATGAAGTTCATACATAAATACTTATATATGTGTATCTTAAGCTTGAATGTATTCTAGCAACTCCGTGCTTTTACTCTGTTGTTAATATCATTTGATGCACACATTTAAGATTTTTTCATGAAGTCCAGTTTTTAATTTTTTATTAGCTATTCTGTGGTGTAATTTCTAGAAATCTTTGCCAAATACAATGTTGTGTTGTTTTCTCATATGTCTAGTCTGAAGAACTTTATAGCTTTGGTCTCACATTTAGGTCTTTGATTTTGAGTTGAACTTTTATATGGCACTGGGCTTCCCTGGTGGCTCAATGGTAAAGGATATGCCTGTCAGTGGAGCAGACAAAGGTTCAGTCTCTGGGTCAGGAAGATCCCTGGAGAAGGAAATGGCAGCCCACTCCAGTATTCTCCCCTAGGAAATTCCATGGACAGAAGAGCCTGGTGGGGTTGCAAAAGAGTCTGACACGAATTAGCAATTAAACAAATATAATATATGGCATTAGTAAGAGTCCAATTTCATTGCTTACATTCAGACACCCAGTTTTCCTAGCACCATTTGTTGAAAAGACCATCCCTATTGAATATTGTGCAGCCTTGCCCAAAATAACTTGACCATTTAAGTGAAGTCTATCTCTTTTACTTGAAAAATGTATTTAAAAGTTGTTTGAGAGCACTGATCTGATAGGAGTCACTCCTATCAGAAACCAGAAATGCTTCTAGGTGAATTTTTTTGGTCATATTACAAAACTCAATGAGATTTGACTTGGCCTACCATTTTATCTATACCTTAATTTGGTGCAAAATCAAGAGTTAGAGTGTTCATTCTTCCTAGGCATGATGTTGTATGCCTCTTCATTTATTTTATTCTAGTGTAGATTTAAAGCTCTAACTGGACCAGAGAAAATACCATCAGTTTCCAATCCCCCAAGTGCACTGTGTAGCCTTAGTTGGCTTAGTGTATGTGTTACTTTGAATGGCAAACACAGGGCTGCTGATCACATTTTTGCTGGTCTGGGGCTGGGCAGCCCAAGAAGTCCTCCCACATCATCCCCAGGGCAGATGGGACACAGAGATGTGATATCCTGCTGAGCACACATGAGCATCAATTTCTGTAGCAGGGCCACCTCATGGGCCTGAGATGCAAGCAGTTGCACAGGCCCCACCTCAGAAGGGTCCCACAAATTCAGGAGCCCCTCTGTTTTGGAGGAATCTATCCTTATCAGGACTCAACACTGTAACTGACCTTGGAGAAAAATCTGAACATAAACTATAAGATATAATAAAAGTCCAGATTAAGGTAAACCCCAGTCCCTAAACACAGTAGCAGAGGACTGATGACTTCAGCATCAGAAGAGGATTCAGAGAGACTGGCTGGGGCCAAGGGGACAGCTCCCTGATGTCCAGCGTGTGCAGATCTTTGGGACTGCTGCTCTCTAACCCCACTGTGTCATTGTGACGTGTTGCCTTGCCCACTGATGCTTTAGAAAATAGCAACTCTTATTCCAGGAAGTTGATACATACAGGTGTTTCAAACATCACTTCTGTTGTCTTCATCAGGAATTTCATCAGATATTTCATATATGACAGCTCCTCCAACAGACTCTCCCCCTGAACAGTGGAAGAGGTGTCTCAGTGTGGAAGAGGAACAAAAAGATACCAGGTTCCCTCCTGCTGTGAGAAAGCTGTCTCAGTGATGTTATATGTTTCCCTGGAAGTGAACAAGGAAGTGCTCCTTGTTCACTCATCAATCGGGGGAAAGAGTTTAAAGAATTCTCAGATAAGGTCACGTGCACCAGAGGTTCTGGGTGGGGACTGGGACAGAGGTGACTTCTGAGAGTTCAGTCCAGCCCTGTAGAGTGTGATTAGCAGAAGGTGATCAAAGGGAATGTACCCATGCAGCCTTTGGATGGATTACAAACATTTTGGGAATTGGATGACAAACATTTCAGTGACCTAGAATGTTCCTTACTGGGAGCAGCAGAGTCAGAGATTTTCCAAGATAAGGGAGGAAGGGACTTTCCCGGGGTGAAATCAGAGGTGATGAAACCCAGGCATGGACTTATCCTGTAATGATTAATGTATGGATGGCAAACTGCCTTCCAATGCCATGCCATTTTGCTTATGTGACTTGATAAGATAAAGGGAATATAGGTGGCATAGCTTGACCAGAGACTCAGAAGCTTCTGGTTTGTGTGGAGATGGCCCTGGGACTGCAGCTTCCATGGCATGCTGGCTGGACTCCTACTCTGTCTGTACATCAGGCGATGGACTGAGCCTGGGAACATGCTGGTGGTCCCCATGGGGGGCAGCCTCTCGCTTAGCATGCAGGGAGGCCATTAAAGAGCTCCAGGCCCAAGGCCACTGAGCAGTGGCTGTTCCTCTGCAGGTGAATATACACACCCAGGCAGAGCGCTTTCTCACCATGAAAATCTATGCGGTTCCTGATACACAGGAAGAATATGATTCTCTCATGAGGGGTCATGTTCATCTGCTTTTTGAGAGAGGATGTTTGCTAGCACTGTTTCTTGGAGCTATGGTGTCTGTAACGACTGTTCGTTTGCTCTCTGTAAGGTCTTTTGAGGGATTGTTGTATTCCAAGGACCTGATCAGGCACTTGAATGCCAGTCCCTTTGATGCACTTTTAAGGGACCCTATGTACCCCGGGGGGGGGGGGGGGCCTGTCTTGCCGATCCAGTTCACAGCAACAATTGTTTCACTGTATCTCACTTGCGCACTGTTGAACCCGTGGTAGGCAAGGCGCAAGCCAAGAGGCTGGAACAAGACTCAAGGAGCCGTGGAAACTGCAGACGCATTTCTTCTCTCCTGGTTGGCACCGCAGCCATAGCAGCAGACACGCTGTATTCCCTCCTCTCGTGGCTGACCCGACAGACACAGCCATGAGGTAGTAGTAATGCCGCAGCTCTTTAGGTGGAGCTCGGTCAGGCACCCGCACGCCCGGGACCAAGCAAGCACCTCCTCAGGCGCATGCGCAGTGCTAGACAACGCGCTCCGCTGTTCAGTTCAGTTCACTCGCTCAGTCGTGTCCGACTCTGCGACCCCACGGACTGCAGCACACGGCCTCCCTGTCCATCATGATGATGGACGACCTCCCTGTCCATCATCAACTCCTGGAGCTTACTCAAACTCGTGTCCATCAGGTCGGTGATGCCATCCAGCCATCTCATCCTCTGTCACCCCTTCTCCTCTTGCCCTCAATCTTTCCCTGCATCGGGATCTTTTCCAGTGACTCAGCTCTTTGCATCAGGTGGCCAAAGTATTGGAGTTTCACCTTCAGCATCAGTCCTTCCTGAGCGTGCCATCCTGGTTGATTTGCTGTCTTCCACACAGGGGCTGGCTAAGTACCTGTTGATTTCTGCCGTATTTATTTATTTATTGTGTTCCCTCTGTGTGACTTAGATTTTGAGGGCATGCATGCCCAAACCTTTTCTCTTCTGTTCCTAAGTTGTTAATAGTGAATTCAGACCACATGACATTCTTCCAAAGGGTCAAGAACATGCTCTATCCTCTGAACCTGAAGTACATTTGCCAAGTTACTTTCACTCCTTATGCATGTATGGCCTCTGAGCTTCTTCAGAGAGAGGTGTCACTGGGGGAGATTCTTGGCTCTGGATCCGTGTGGCTGTTCAGAGGAGACTTTGTGATGGACTACCCGCGGCCAATCATGCCCAACATGGTGTTCATTGGGGGTATCAACTGTGCCAACAGGAAACCATAATCTCAGATCTGTATTGCTGCTTTTATTTAATCAGTGTTCTAAGTGGAACACATGCTTTTTTAATTAAATTTTTTTTTTTTTTTGCCATGCTGCGGTGCTTGTGGGATCTAGTTCCTCAACCAGGATTTGAACCTGGGCCCTTGGCAATGATGGCTTGAGTCCTAACCACTGGCTTGCCTGGGAGTTCCCAAGTGAAACATAGTTTTTACAAATATCTTACTTCCAGGTGCTTAATATATATTGATCTTTCTAAAAGTTCCTACCTCTCATTCTCTTTCTAACAGGTTCTGTTGTGGTGAATTGTTAAAGTGCCTGCAGTAGTGTGGTAAAGGTTGTGATGGTCTTTGAGAGGAGTGACAGTCAGAGATGAGGGTCTGTAATAGGACTGATAAGTGATGGTATTTGTTATTCAACTGTGATTGCCCTTTTGTGAAGGCACTGTTGTAACCATTGTCTCATTTTTTCCAGCTGAGTAGGAGCATGTTTGTTGAGCTGAGAATCCATCCATCAGGAGTTTTTGTCTGAGGGTGTTCAATAGAAGGAGGAAAGAATAGCAGATGGCATTTGTTGAACTGATAGTGGTTTTGTCTTGGAAAGGATTGTGGTTGCAGGAGACTTAAACACCAAAAGGAATCTGAAATTTCAGAGAGGTAGAGTAAGTGGAAGTGAGATAACACCAGAGAAAGAAGTTGGGGTCTCCGTGATCAGAGAGGAATAATTGAGCCCAACTTCTCAGAGATGAAGCTGTGCTGACCAGAAGTCTTCTGACCAGGACTTGGTGTCTGGAGTAAAATGTGGTGATGTACGGGGTTGGATTGCGTGTCATGTAGGTCTTCAAGGTGGGATATCGAGGTCATCAAAGGGTAGTGGTGGGGGCTGGAAGGAGGTAAACTGAGCCTATGAATGCAGTGAAGGTGGGGGCAGTGATGCTGAGAACCGAGTCTCAAAGTGGAAAGATTTGACCACATCACCAAATCTGACCCAGCCCTGACCACTCCACCCCAAGTTTCCATGATGGGAACTACGACTTTCCTCACAGTTTCACTGTCTTCTCATGTTAACCCTGAATATTTGGGTTTAATTGAAATAGGACTCTTGGGGGCAGGATTTGTTTCTTAATCCACTGAGTTAGCCATTTGTTTTTTGTTTTTTTTGCTGACTTGTGTTTCATGTACTTAATTTACTTTAACTTCCGTGACTTTAGGTCTCTTATAGCTTTTGTATTCTTCAATTGTGGGAGATCTTTTGATTGCTGATTCAATTTCATTACTAGTAATTGTTTTGTTAATATTTTCTATTTCTTCCTGATTCAGTCTTGGGATGTGGTCCATTTCTAAGAATCTGTCCATGTCTTCTAATTGTTCATTTTATTGGCACATAACTGTTCACAGTAATCTCTTATGATCCTTTATATGTTTTGTGTGTTTACTGTGACTTCACTTTTCTCATTTTGGCTTTTATTTACCTGAACTTTCTTTCTTCTTGATGACTCTGACTGAAAATTTATCAACTTTATTTTTTCAAAGAATCAGTTCTTTATTTCATTGATCTTTTAAATTTCTGACTTAAGCTTTAAGATTTTTTTCTTTGTATTACCTCTGAGTTTTGGTTTTTCATTTTAGTTACTTTGGGTGTAGGTTTAGGTTATTTCAGGTTTTTTTTTAAAATTTCATGAGCTATGCTTGTATGGCTAAAAACTTTCCTTTTAGAACTACTTTTACTGTTTCCCATAGATTTTGGATTATCATGTTTTCATTTTTATTTGTCTTGAGGTATTTGTTTAATTTCTTCTTTAATTTCTTCAGTGACCCATTGATTGTAACACATTGTTTTGTCTCCATGTGTTTTTGCAGCTTTTTTTGTAGTTGAGTTTTGGTTTCATAACATGATGGTTGGAAAAGATGTTTGATATGATTTCAGTATTCTTAAGTTTAGTAACACTTGATTTGTGACCACACATGTGATTTATCAAGACAGATATACCATGTACACTTGAAAAGAATGTGTATTTTGCTGCTTTTGGATGGAACGTTCTATGTATATCTATTAAGCCTAACTGGTCTAATGTGTTGTTTAGGACCAGTGTTTCCGTATTGGTTTTCTCTCTGAATGATGTGTGCATTGATGTATGTGGGATTTTAAATCACCCTAATATTGTTGTTTTGGAGAAGGAAATGGCAACCCACTCCACTGTTCTTGCCTGGAGAATCCCAGGGACGGGGGAGCCTGGTGGGCTACCGTCCATGGGGTCGCACAGAGTCGGACACGACTGAAGTGACTTAGCAGCAGCAGCAGCAATATTGTTGCGTACTGTCAACTTGTCTTTTAATGTCTGCTAATACTTGCTATTTGTATTTAAGTGCTCCTGTGTTGGGGCCACATACGTCTACATGTATATCTAATGGTGGCCCTCTGGTAGGTTAATCTGGGCCCTGGAGTCCCTGTCTGTAGAGCCCAAGTTTCCTGGAGCTGGTGTCCGTCTGCTGGAGGGTGGGGGTGAGGTCCAGGGGTGTCCTGGGCTCATGCTGGTGCACTGGTAGGTGAGTCCAGGTCCTTGGCACTCTGGTGCACAGGGCCTGGTCCTGCGCCTTCTGGTGAATGGGCCAGGTCCCAGGTGGCCTGCTCTCAGAGGGTTAATGCAGCTGGCCTACTAGTGAATGACTGTGTCTCCACTCAACTAGCTACTTGACCTGGAGTATCCTAGAAATAGTGCTGACAAACTAATGGGTGAGGCTGTGTCCCGATGTTAATAAGGTAGAGGGATGGTCCAAATAGCACTTGCTGGCACAGTATCATTGTTGTAGAATGAAATTCTCCAAAATTGCTGCTGCTCATGTCTATATCCCAGGATGATCTCTGTCTTTTGCCTTTCTGGGAGGTTCTTCAATATCAGCAGGTGGGTCTGACCAAGGTTCCTTTTAGATTACTTCTTCCCTACATCCTAAAGTATGTGAGATTTTGTGTGTACCCTTTAAGAGTAGTGGAGAAGGAAATGGCAACCCACTCCAGTACTCTTGCCTGGAGAGTCCCATGGATGGAGAAGCCTGGTAGCCTGCAGTCCATGTGGTCACAAAGAGTTGGATATAACTGAGCAACTTCACTTCACTCTCTTCACTCACTTCATACTTTATCACTGGAGAAGGAAACGGCAACCCACTCCAGTGTTCTTGCCTGGAGAGTCCCATGGACAGAGGAGCCTGGTTGGCCATAGTCCATGGGGTTACAGAGAATTGGACATGACTGAAGTGACTAAGCATACATGCATTTGAGAGTGGAGTCTCTATGTCCTATGGCTTCTGGCCCTCCTGAAAGGAAGCCCCGCTGACCTTCCAAACCCAGCTTTCTGGAAGCTCCTCTTCCTGGTTCTGGACCCCCAGGCTGGGACCCCAATGTGGGGTCATATCCCTCACTTCTTAGGGAGAAGATCTGCAATTGTAATTATCCCACATTTGTGGACTGTTTGCCCAGGGGTATAGGTCTTGCTTACACCATGTCTCTACCTCTCCTACACATCTTGTTGCCATTCCATCTTTACATATTTAGTTGTGAAAGATTCTTTCAGCTAGTCTTCAGGTCTTTCTCATCAATATTTATTCTGTAAACTGTAATATTGCTGTGCCTGAGGGAGGAAGTGATCTCAAGGTCTCCCCAGTCTGATATCTTGGCCACTTTCTCAGTGTAAATTAATTAATGACATACTTCACATTTTAAAATTTCATACTGTCTTCAAAATCTGGTGTATAGTTTAACTTACAGACATATCAATTTAGACTCTACATATTTCAAGTGCTCAATAGTCATGTGTAGCTAGTGGCTACCATAATAGCATATGATCAGCATTTGTAAACATTACATAGATAAACCAAAAGATGTATATTTTAATTTTTTGTTAGAAAACCCAACATCCCTAATTCTGAAAATGATATCTTAAAATATTTCTTAATTTAACTGAATTTTCTCAATTTACGTTTAGAATTTTTAATAGTTTTTACTTTAAAAATATGCTAGATTGGCACACAAAGTTTTGACTGTTGTGTTTTAGTAATAAAGTTTGCCTTTCCAAAATATTTAATTGTGGCACAATACCCCAGCATGATTTACTATCTTGACCATTGTATGTGTACAGTTTAATAGTGTTAATTATACTCACATTACTGTGCAGCCAATCTCCAGAATGCTTCATTATGAAAAACTGAAACTCTGTACCCCTTAAATATCTCCCCATTTCCCCCAGTCCATAGTTCTTGGGAACCACATTTTACTTTCTGTCTTTATGAATTTGAGTACTCTAGGTTCCTCATGTTAGTGGAATCGTACAGTATTTTTCTTTTCAATACTTAGTATTTCACTTAGCAGGCTGGCCTCTAGGTTTATTCGTGTTGTGTATATGTTGTTCAAATTTCCTTTCTTTTTTTTAAGACTGAATAATAATCCGTTGTATAGACAGACCACAGTTTGCTTATCTGTTCATCTGCCAGTGAACATGGGTTGCTTCCATCTTCTGGGTGTTGTGAATAATTTTGCTATGAGCATGGGTGTACAAATATGTCTTTGAGACTCTGCTTTCAATTCTTTTGGGTGTATACCCACAAGTGCAATGGTTGGATCATCTGCTTTTTTAAAAAATTTTTTGAGGAACTTCCATCCTGTTTTCCACAGCGACTACACCATTTTATATTCTCAGCAACAGTACATGAAGGGTTCAATTTCTTCACATCCTCTCCAAGGCTTGTTATCTTTTTTCTTTCTTTTATTTCTTAATGATAGCTACCCTAATAGGTGTGACCTGACATCTTGCTGAAGTTTTGATTTTCATTTCCCTAGTGATTAATGATGTTGAGCATCTTTCATTGCTCATTGGTCATTTGCACATATGACCAATGTCTAAGTCCTTTGTCCATTTTTGAGTCAGGTCTTTTGTTGTTGAGTTATAGAAGTTCTCTGTATATTCTGGATATTAATCCCTTTTCAGATATATTTCGTGTCTGACTCTTTGTGACCCCATAGACTATACAGTCCATGGAATTCTCCAAGCCAGAATACTGGAATGGGTAGCCTTTCCCTTCTCCAAGGGATCTTCCCAACCCAGGGATCAAATATAAATATTTTCTTCCATTCTATGGTTTGCCTTTTTACTCTGTTGATAATATCTCTTGATGCACACATTTAAAATTTGTTCATGAAGTCTAATTTGTTAATTTTTCATTAACTATGCTTTGGTGTAATTTTCAAGAAATCTTCGCAAAATGCAATGTTCTGAAGTTTTGTGCTATGTCTTCTTCAAAGAGGTTTATAGGTTTAGGTCTTACATTTAAGTCTTTGAGCCATTTTGAGTCGAACTTTTATATGGCATTTGTAAGAGTCCAAATTCATTGTTTACATTTGGACATCCAGTTTTTCTGGCACCATTTGCTGAAAAGACTGTCCCTTTTGAATATTTTTTGCACCCTTGCCAAAAATAACTTGACTATATATGTGAAGTCTATCTCTTTTAATTTGAAAAATTTATTTAAAAGTTGTGTGGCAAATATGTGTGGGAGTATTAATATGATAGGAGCTACTCCTATCAAAATCTAGAAATTCTTTTTGTTCTTGTTGTTTAGAGCTAAGTTGTGTTTGACTCTTGTTGTTTAGAGTTAAGTGTGTCTAATTTGTGTCTACTTGAAGGACTGTAGCCCACCAGACTCCTCTGTCCATGGGATTTCCCAGGCAAGAATCCTGAAGTGGGTAGCCATTCCCTTCTCCAGAGGATCTTCCTGACCCCAGGAACCTGGGTCTCCTGCATTGCAGGTAGATTCTTTACCATTGGAGCTACCAGAAAAATGCTTTTAGGTGAATTAAAAAATATATATATTTTTGTTCATAATACAAATCCTGGTGACGTTTTTCTCAGTCTGCCATTACATCTATAGCTTAATTTGGGGGCAAAATCAAGAGTGTAAGAGTGTTAAATCTCCCTATGCATGAGGCCGTATACATCTTCAATTATTTTTTTCTAGTCTAGATGTATATCTCACACTGTAGCAGAGAAAACACCATACTCCTTACCAATCCCATAAGTGCACTGTGTACCCTTACTTGGTTCATAGTATCCATGTAGGCTGAGTGCCAAACACAGGGCAGCTGACCACAGTGAGGGAAGCCAGAGAGTTGTCCCGTAATCTTTATGACATGCAGTTAAGAGCCGGACAATTAACAGGGGTCACTGAATTCTTACCAGAGCAAAGGTAATCCAACCCAGCTTACCTGCTGTTTGTGCCACCAGATAAGGCGCTTCTAGATTCACTGGTGGCAGCAGAACCAAGTAGCAGCTTCTCTTGCTAAGAACGCTGACAGCAGGTTCAATAGCAGCAGCAAACATGAATACCCAGCTTCTCAGCCACCTTTCTTCCTTCCCTTCAATGTGTTTATACCCTGAAAGTAGACATAAGCAGCCTTGATCCTACAGACTTAGGAAATTCTGCATGGCTGTATATAGAAGTGAATGAGGGGGACAGATGATAGGGTGAAACCCGGGAGCAGAGGACAGGAACTGGGCCTTAGGGAAATCATGCAGTTATAGGGCTGGGACAGAAAGAAGATCCAGAAAAAGAGAGCATAGATGCTGTTGTTGGGGCTCCAGCAGAACCTTGGGCCCACAGACTCCAAGGAGGGTTAAAACAAAGGCCTCCAGCACAGGGACAGCCTGTGGGACTCAGGAGGCGTCTTGGTGCACACTGGTTTGCCCAGGACGGGAATCTGTAACGTACATGCATCCCTAATGGGGATGAGTTTCTCCCAAAGGGAAGCGTCGGCCTGCCCATCATGTGGCCCAGAACAGGATGTCCTTTTGGCCAAAGCCACGGATGCAGAAGAGGGTGCTCAGTGAGAGAGGGAGCTGGGTGGCTCAGGGAGTGCTCCTCCGTCATCCCAGGTGCAGGAGGGACTCCGTGATGTCAGTGTCCTCTGAGCACACGTGGGCATCAGTCTCTGTATCAGGGCTGACATCACGGGCAGGTGACCCAAGCAACTGTGCAAGGTCCCACCAACTCTGGAGCCCATTGGCTTTAGAGGAATCCATCCATATCAGGACTTGGGTCTGTAACTGACCTTGGAGAAAAATCTGAACATAAACTCTAAGATGCAATAAAGGCCCAGATGAATAAAGGCCTCAGTCCCTAAATAGAGTAACGAAAGATTGGCACCTTCAGCAGCCTAAAAGGAATTCAGAGACCCTCCTCTGAGGCCAGGGGATGGCTCCATCCTGTCCTATGGTGTGTAGATCTTGGGGGCTGGCCCTCTCTGACTCCACTGTGTCATCACTAAGGGTTACCTTGCCCACTGACACTTTAGATAACAGCAATTCTTATTCCATGAAGTGCAAACAGAATTAACCAACTCTTCGGCTCTCTTCCTCAAGGATCCCTCCAGATATTTCGATGTCTGACAGTTGCTCCAATAGACTCTTGCCTGAACATTGCAAGAGGTGTCCCAGTGTTGAACAGGAAAAAACGGACAGTGAGAGTCCCCTATCCACTAAGAGAAAGCTGTCAGCAATGTCATATATTATTATCTCCCTGGATGTGCTCTGAGTTCACCCATAAATAGGGAGAAAGAGTTTGAAGAGTTCTCAGATAAGATCACATGCAGCAGAGGTTCTGGGTGAGGACTGGGGCAGAGGTGACTCCTCAGAGTTCAGTCCAGCCCCAGAGAACACGGTGAGCAGAGAGGTAGGAGGTGACCAAGGGAATGGGCAGGCACAGCTTTGTTTTGGGTCTTGGATGAAGAACAAGAGAGTGAACTCGAATGCTCCCCAGTGGAAGCAGCAGGTCAGAGGAGTTTTTCCATGAAAAGGGGGAGTGATCTTTCTTTGCGTGAAACCAGAGGTGATGAAACACAGGCATAGATTTATCTTGTAATGATTAATGTTCGGAGGGCTCATTGCCTTCCAATGACATGGCATTTTGTTTAAGTGACTTGATCATAAGATAAACGAAACAAATATAGGAGGCACAGCCCCACCAGAAAGTCAGTTGCTTCTGGTTTGTGCGGAGATGGCCCTGGGACTGCAGCTTCGGCGGCAGGTGCTGGCTGGACTCCTGCTCTGTCTGTGCGCCAGGCGATGGGCCGAGGCTGGGAAGGTGCTGGTGGTCCCCATGGAGGGCAGCCACTGGCTCAGCATGCGGGAGGCCGTGCGGGAGCTCCACGCCAGAGGTCACCAGGCAGTGGTCCTGATTCCGGAGGTCAATGTGCACATCAAGGCAGAGGACTTTTTCATCAAGAAAACCTACGCCATTCCCTACACCCAGGATGATTTTGATTACTTCCTGATGGGCAGTTTTGATATGTTTTTTGAAAGAATACATTTTCTAACACTGTTTTGGAAAACTATGACAGCTACGAAAAATCTGTCTGTGGTCTTTGTAAGGTCTTGTGAGGCACTGTTGTATAACAAGGACCTGATCAGAGACCTGAATGCCAGTTCCTTTGATGTGGTTTTAACGGACCCTATTTACCCCTGTGGGGCAGTGCTGGCTAAGTACCTGTCCATTCCTGCTGTGTTTTTCTTGCGTTTCCTTCCCTGTGACTTAGATATTGAGGGCACAGCATGCCCAAACCCTCTCTCTTATGTTCCTAAGTTGTTAACAAGGAATTCAGACCACATGACATTCTTCCAAAGGGTCAAGAACTTGCTCTACCCTCTGAGCCTGAAGTACCTTTGCCATTTTTCTTTCATTCCTTATGCACGTATGGCCTCTGAGCTTCTTCAGAGAGATGTGTCGCTGGGGGAGATTCTTGGCTCCGCATCCCTGTGGCTGTTTAGAGCAGATTTTGTGGTGGAGCATCCACGGCCGATCATGCCCAACATGGTGTTCATTGGGGGTTTCAACTGTGGCAACAGGAAACCATTATCTCAGGTCAGTATTGCTGCTCTCGTTCAATCAGTGTTCCAAGTGGAACACATTATTTTCAATGAAAAAATTAAAAAAAATTTTATGCCACGTTTCACATCTTATGGGATCCTAGTTCACCCACCAGAGATTTAACCCAAGCCCTTGGCAGTAAACGCTTGGAGTCCTAACCACTGGACCACCAGGGAATTCCCAAGTGAAATATATTTTTAGTAAACAACTTACTTCCAGATTCTTTCTTATCTACTGATCTTTCTAAAGAGTCGAACTTCAAATTCCTGCTAGCAGTCTTTGGTGCCATAAGTTGTTAAAATGCCTCCAGTAGTGTAGTAAAAGTTTGTGATGGTCTCTGAGAGAGCTTCCCTGTTAGTTCAGCTGGTAAAGAACCCACCTGTAATGCAGGAGACTCCAGTTTGATTCCTGGGTCAGGAAGATCTGATGGAGAAGGGATAGGCTACCACCTCCAGTTTTCTGGGGCTTCCCTGGTGGATCAGATGGTAAAGAATCTGCCTGCAATGAGGGAGACTTGGGTTTGATCCCTGGACTGGGAATACCCTCTGGAGAAGGGAATGGCTACCCACTTCAGTATTCTGGCCTGGAGATGTCCATGGAGAGGCTACAGGCTACAGTCCTGACAGGTGACAGTCCATGGGGTGCAAAGAGTTGGACTTGACTGAGCTAATTTCACTTTCCTTTCACTTTGAGAGGAATGAGAGGCAGAGATTATGTTCAGTAACAGGTTGACAAGAAATGGTGTGATTCAACCATGACTGTCCCTTGTAAAGGTACTGTTGTAACTGTTGTGCAACTTTCTTCAGCTTAGTAGGAGCAGAGAACTTGAGCTGTGAATCCATTCATCAGGGATTTTACATTGAGGTGCTCAAGTGAAGGATGAGAGAACTGGCAAATGTATTTATTGACCTGATAATTCTTAGTGATTTTGTCTTGGAAGGGATTGAGGTGTGATCACAAGAAACCTAACACCCAGAGGAAACAAGTTTCAGAGAGGTCAAATAAATTAAGTAGAAATGAAATAAATCTGGACAAAGAAGTTGGGCTCTCTGTGATCAGAGAAAGGAATAAGAGATCCAGCTTTTCCAAGATGGAGCTGTGCTGATCAGAAGTCTTCTGACCAGGAGCTGGTGTCTGGAGGAAAATGTGGGGGTGTACAGAGCTAGATTGGGCTTTTCTAGTGGCTTAGCTGGTAAAGAATCCGCCTGCAATGTGGGAGACCTGGATTTGATCCCAAGGTTGGGAAGACCCATGGGAGAAGAGAAAGGCTCCCCACTCCAGTTTTCTGGCCTGGGGAATTCCATGTACTGAGAAGAAGAGGAGCTAAAGGCAAAAGAGAAAAGGAAAGATATATCCATCGGAATGCTGAGTTTCAAAGAGTAGCAAGGAGAGATAAGAAAACCTTCCACAGTGATCAATGCAAAGAAATAGAGGAAAAGAATAGAATGGGAAAGACTAAAGATCTCTTCAAGAAAATTAGAGATACCAAGGGAACATTTCATGCAAAGATGGGCTCAATAAGGGACAGAAATGGTATGGACCTGACAGAAGCAGAAGATATTAAGAAAAGGTGGCAAGAATACACAGAAGAACTATACAAAAAAGATCTTAATCACCCAGATAACCACGATGGTGTAATCACTCACCTAGAGCCAGACATCCTGGAATTCGAAATCAAGTGGGCCTTAGGAAGCATAACCACGAAAAAAGCTAGAGGACATGATGGATTTCCAGTTGAGCTATTTCAAATCCTAAAAGACAATGCTGTGAAAGTGCTGCACTCAATATGCCAGCAAATTTGGAAAACTCAGCCGTGGCCACAGGACTGGAAAAGGTCAGTTTTCATTCCAATCCCAAAGAAAGGCAATGTCAAAGAATGTTCACACTACCACACAATTGCACTCATCTCACACGCTAGCAAAGTAATGCTCAATATTCTGCAAGCAAGGCTTCAATAGTACAAGAACCATGAACTTCCACATGTTCAAGCTAGATTTAGAAAAAGCAGAGGAACCAGAGGTCAAACTGCCAACATCTGTTGGATCATTGAAAAAGCAAGAGAGTTCCAGAAAAACATCTACTTCTGCTTTATTGACTACGCTAAAGACTTTGACTGTGTGAATCACAACAAACTATGGAAAATTCTTCAAGAGATGGCAATACCAGACTACCCGACCTGCCTCTTGAGAAACCTGTATGCAGGTCAGGAAACCACAGTTAGAGCTGGACATGGAACAACTGATTGGTTCCAAACAGGGAAAGGAGTACGTCAAGGTTATATATTGTCACCCTGCTCATTTAACTTAGGTGCAGAGTACATCACGAAAAATGCCGGACTGGATGAAGCGCAAGGTAGAATCAAGATTGCTGGGAGAAATATCAATTGCCTCAGACATGCATATGATACCACCCTTGTGAAAGAAAACAAAGAGGAACTGAAGAGCCTCTTGATGAAAGTGAAACAGGAGAGTGAAAAAGTTGGCTTAAAACTCAATATTCAAAAAACTAAAATAATGGCATCTAGCCCCATAACTTCATGGCAAATGGATGGGGGAAACAATGGAAACAGTGAGATACTTTATTTTTTGGGGCTCCAAAATCACTGCAGAGGGTGTCTGCAGCCATGAAATTAAAAGACACTTGCTTCTTGGAGGAAAATCTATGATCAACCTAGATAGCATGTTAAAAACCAGAGACATTACTTTGCCAACAAAGGTCCATCTAGTCAAAACTTTGGTATTTGGAGTAGTCTTGTATGGATTGGGGAGTTGTACCATAAAGAAAGCTGAGCACTGAAGAACTGATGCTTCTCAACTCTGGTGTTGGAAAAGACTCTTGAGAGTCCCTCGGAATGCAAGGAGATCAAACCAGTCAATCCTAAAGAAAACTAGTCCTGAATATTCATTGGAGGGACTGATGTTGAAGCTGAAACTCCAATATTTTGGCCACCTGATGCAAAGAGCTGACTCATTTGAAAAGACCCTGATGCTGGGCAAGATTGAAGGCAGGAGGAGAAGGGGGCAACAGAGGATGAGATGGTTGGATGGCATCACCGACTCAATGGACATGAGTTTGAGTAAACTCTGGGAGCTGGTGATGGCCAGGGAGGCCTGGCTTGCTGCAGTCCCTGGGGTCACAAAGAGTCAGACACAACTGAGCAACTAAACTGAACTGAACTGATGGATGCACAAGAGGGTGCTCAGTGAGAGAGAGCACTGGGCAACACAGGGAGCCCGCCCTTATCATCCCCAGGGTGGATGGGACACGGAGATGTTGTGTCCTGCTGAGCGCATGTGGGCATCAGTCTCTGTAGCAGGGCTACCTCATGGGCCTGAGACACAATCTGTTGCACAGGCCCCACCTGAGAAGGCTCCCACAAATTAGGAGCCCCTCAGTCTTGAAGAATCTGTCCTTATCAGGATTAGGTGTGTAAATGACCTTGGAGAAAAATCTGAACACAGAGTATATGGTGTACTAGGGGTCCAGATTCATGTACACCCCAGTTCCTCAATAGAGTAGTGAAAGATTGACACCCTCGTGAGAGAAATTCAAAGAGCCTTCTCTGAGGCCAGGAGAGGGCTCGCTCCTGTCCTAGGGTGAGCTGACATTGGGGGCTGGCCCTCTCTGACCCTACTGTGTCATTGCTAAGGGTTATCTTGCCCACTGATACTTTAGACTACAGTAGCTTTTGTTCCATGAGGTAGATACAGAATTGTCCAACAGCCATTCTACTGCAGATGTTTCATATTTGACATCTGCTCCAATCAAAAGACTGTCCCCCGAACATTGCTGTAGGTGTCCCAGGGTGGACCAGGAGGAAAATTGACAGCCAGTGTACCCTCACTACTGAGAGAAAGCTTTCTTAGGAATATCATGTATTTCCCTGGATGTGCTCCAAATGCACCAGTGAATTGAGGTAAAAGAGTTTAAAGAGTTCTCAGATAAGGTCAAAATCAGCAGAGGATCTGGGTGGGGGCTGGGGTGAAGGTAACCACTTAGAGTTCAGTCCAGCCCAACAGAACTTGATTAGCAGAGAGGTCAGAGGTGACCAAAGGATTCTGCCGACACAGCCTTGCATTGGGTCTTGGATGAAGAGCGAGTGAGTGAACTAGAATGCTCCCCAGAGGAAGTAGCAGAGTCATAGGAGTTTTTCCAAGATAAGGGGGAGGGATCTTTCCCACAAGGTGTAATCAGAGGTGATGAAACAAAGGCATAGACTTACCTTTTAATGATTAATGTATAGAGGGCACACCACCTTCCAATGACATGTAATTTGATTAAGTGACTTGATGATAAAATAAAGATAAGGGAACACATATAGGCAGCACAGCCCAACCAGAGAATCAGTTGCTTCTGGTTTGTGCGGAGATGGCCCTGGGGCTGCAGCTTCGGCGGCAGGTGCTGGCTGGACTCCTGCTCTGTCTGTGCATCGGACGATGGGCCGAGGCTGGGAAGGTGCTGGTGGTCCCCATGGAGGGCAGCCACTGGCTCAGCATGCGGGAGGCCGTGCGGGAGCTCCACGCCAGAGGTCACCAAGTAGTGGTTGCTGCTCCAGAGGTCAATGTGCGCGTCAAGGCAGAGGACTTTTTCATCAAGAAAACCTATGCCATTCCGTACACCCAGGATGATTTTGATTACTTCCTGATGGGCCGATTTAATATGCTTTTTGAAAGAGTGCATTTTCTAATACTGTTTTGGAAAACTATTGATGTTGCAAAAAATGCATCTGTGGTCTTTGCAAGGTCTTGTGAGGCACTGTTGTATAACAAGGACCTGATCAGAGACCTGAATGCCAGTTCCTTTGATGTGGTTTTAACGGACCCTGTTTATCCCTGCGGGGCGGTGCTGGCTAAGTACCTGTCCATTCCTGCTGTGTTTTTCTTGCGTTTCCTTCCCTGTGACTTAGATATTGAGGGCACAGCATGCCCAAACTCTCTCTCTTATGTTCCTAAGCTGTTAACGTTGAATTCAGACCACATGACATTCTTCCAGAGGGTCAAGAACATGCTCTATCCTCTGAGCCTGAAGTACCTTTGCCATTTTTCTTTCACTCCTTATGCACATATGGCCTCTGAACTTCTTGAGAGAGACGTGTCGCTGGGGGAGATTTTCAGCTCTGCACATTTGTGGCTGTTCAGAGGAGACTTTGTGATGGACTACCCTCGGCCGATCATGCCCAACATGGTGTTCATTGGGGGTATCAACTGTGGCAACAGGAAACCATGATCTCAGGTCTGTACTGTTGCTTTTATTCAATCAGTGTTTCAAGTGGAACATATTATTTTTAATGAAAAAAATTAAGAAAAATTTTTATGCCTTGCCACGCATCTTGTGGGATTCTAGTTTACCCGCCAGGGATTGAACTCAAGCCCTTGGCAGTGAACGCTTGGAATCCAAACCACTGGACCACCAGAGAATTCCCAAGTGAAATATATTTTTTAAAAACAGCTTACTTCCAGTTTCTTTCTTATCTACTGATCGTTCTAAAGATTTCTAACTTTCAATCTCCTTCTAGCAGTCTTTGGTGAGATAAGTTGTTAAAGTACGTCCAGTAGTGTAGTAGAAGTTTGTAGTAGTCTTTGAGAGGAATTCGAGGCAGAGGCAATGGCAATAATAGGTTGATAAGAAATGGTGTGACTCAACCATGATTGTCCTTTGTAAAGGTACTGTTAAAACTGTGTGAAATTTTATCCAGATGAGTAGAAGCAGAGAACTTGAGCTGTGAATCCATCCATGAGGGATTTTTCATTGAGGTGTTCAACCGAAGGATGAGAGAACTGGCCAGCTGCATTTATTGACCTGATAATCCTTAGTGATTTTGTCTTGGAAGAGATTGAGGTGTGATCACAGGAGACCTGACACCCAAAGGAAACAGAAGTTTCGGAGAGGTCAGATAAATTAAGTGGAAGTGAGACAATGCTGGATAGAGAATTTGGGCTCTCTGTGATCAGAGAAAGGAATAATAGACCCAGCTTTTCAGAGATGAAGCTGTGCTGACCAGAGGTCTTCTAACTAGGTGTTGGTGTCTGAAGAAAAATGTGGTGTCTTACAGTGTTGGATTGCATGTCATGTAGATCTTCAGCTTGGGACACTGGGATCATCAGAGGCTAGTGGTGGGAGCTGGAGAGTTGGTAGAACAACCTAAGAGCACAGTGAAGGTGGCGACAGTGATGCTGAGAACTGAGTCTCAAAGAGGAAACATTCTGACCACATCATCAAACCTACCCCAGCCCAATCTGACCTGCCCCAAGTTTCCATCATGGAATTACTGCTTTCCTCATAGTTTCAGAGTCTTCTTATGTTAACCCTGAATATTTGGGTTTAATTGAAATAAGACTCTTGGGGGCAGTTGTTTCTTAATCCACCGAGTTAATCATGATTTTGTCCACCTATGTCACATGCAGTGAATTTATATTAGCTTTCACGACTTTTGGTCTCTTAATGTTTTTGGTTTTTTTTTCATTTTTTGCTGAATCATTTTATACTAATTGAACTCCATTACAATAATTAGACTGTTGCTATTTTCTATTTCTTCCTGGTTCAGCTTTGGGAGATTGTGCATTTCTAGGAATCTGTCCTTGTCTGCTACTTGTTCATTTTTTGGTTTATCGTTGTTCACAATAAGATCTTATGATCCCTTACATTTTGGTGGTGTTGGTTGTGCCTTCTCTGTTTCATTTCTGATTTGATTTACTTTGACAGTCTCTCTTTTTCTCCTGATGAATCTGGATGAAGATTCAGAAAATTGAAGGTGCATCAATTGTATATTTTTTCAAAGAAGTAGTTCTTCATTTCATTTAGCTTTTATATTTCAGGTCTTATCTGTATTTTTTTCTGTATACTGTCTTGGATTTCATATATTCTTTTACTTACTTTTGGTTTAAGTTTAGGTTATTTATTTGAGATTTCTCTTGTTTCTGGATGTACACTTGTATTGCTATAAACCTCCTTCTTAGAACTGTGTTTGTTGTTTCCCACAGATTTTGGATTATTGAGTTTTTGTTTTCATTTGTTTCCAAGTATTTTTAATTTCGCTTTTAATTTCTTCAGTGACCCATTGGTTGGTTGTTGTACATTGGTTAGCCTCCATGTGTTTGTGGTTTTGCAGCTTTTTCTTTGTAGTTGAGTTTTGGTTTCATAACATCATGGTTGGAAAATGTGCTTGATATGATCTCAGTCTTCTTAAATTTGCTGAGACTTGTTTTGTGGCCTTACATGTGATCTACCCTGGGGGACGTTCCATGTTCCCTTGAAAAGAATGTGTATACTGCTGCTTTTGGATGGAATGGTCTGTGTATATCTATTAAATCTAAGTGATCTAGTGTGTTGTTTAAGGCCAGTGTTCCCTTACTGATTTTCTATCTAAATGATGTGTCTATTAATGTATGTGGAATCTTAAAGTATGCTAATATGGTTGTTTGCTGTCAACTTCTCTTTTTATGTCTATTAACACTTGCTTTTTGTGTTCGGGTGCTCCTGTGTTGTGTCCAAATCTGTCTATATATATATGTCTAACAGTGACACACTAGTTCCTGGGTCCTGGAGTGTCTTGCTATAAGGCCTGGGGGCTGGACCTGGTGTCAGCATGCTGGAGGGTGGACTGTGGCCCAGAGATGCCTGGGCTAGTGCTAGTGCACGTGTAGGTGATTCCACATCCGGGGCCCTCTGGAGGACAGGGCCAGGCCCTGGGACTTCTGGTGGGTGAGACCATGTCCCAGGTAGCTGGACCTCAGCCAGTCCTAAGACAGTTGTCCTGTTAGTGAATCAGTCTGTGTCTCCACTCATCTCCTATACTTGAGGCAACATAGTACTGGTGTTGACAGGCTGATGGGTGGGGCTGGGTCCTAAGGCTAAAATGCCATAGGTACGATTCAAAAGTGGCACTTGCCAGTGCAGTGTTTTGGGGTAAAATGTAGCTCCCCCAAAAGGCTACTGTCAGTGTCTATATCCCCAGGATGATTTCTATTTGTCTTCTGCCTCTCTGGGATGCTCTTCTAAATCAGCAGGTGGGTCTGATCCAGGCCCCTTTCAGAATGTTGCTCATTCCCTGGGTCCTAGAGTGTGTGAGATTTTGTGTGCACCCTTTGAAAGTGGAGTCTCTATATCCTATAGTTCCTTGGCTGTCCTGGAAGTAAAAGTGAGTCCCACTGGCCTTCCAAGCCCAGTGTTCTGGGAGTGCTTCATCCTGGTCCTGGTCCCCAAGCTGGGAGGCTCAGTGTGGGTTCATAGGCTTCACTCCTTAGGGAGAGCCTCAGCAATTGTAGTTATCCTCTATATGTGGATCATCGGCCCGGATGTGTTGGTCTTGATTATACTGTGCCTCCTCCACTCCCACACATCATGTTGTGGTTTCTTATTTATATATTTTGTTGTAGAAGACCTTTTCTGCTAGCCTTCAGGTCTTTCTCATCAAAATTTGCTCTATTAATTGTAATATTGGTGTGCCTATGGGAGGAAGTGAGTTCAAGGTCTTCCCAGTCTGATATCTTAGACACATTCTTCAAATAAAATTATTAATGAGGGATTTTACATTAAAAAATTGATAGTAACCTCTCAAAATTAATGTCTTTTACACATACAGCACATAGCACTTTGGACTATCCACATTTCAAGTGCTCGATAGTCAAGTGAAGTTAGTGGCTACTATGTCAGTCAGCCTATGATCAACATTTGCAAATGTTCCCTCCCTGGGAGGGAAGATCCCTTGGAGGAGGCCACAGCAACTCACTCCAGTATTCTTGCCTGAAGAATCCCATGGACAGAGGAGCCTGGCAGGCTACAGTCCATGTGTAAAGAGTTGGGCACAAGTGAAGTGACTTAGCACACACACACACCCACACACACACACAGATGTTTCATAGATAAGCCCATAGATGTACATTTTCAATTTTTTTTGATTAAAGAAAGCTCAATGTGCCCAATTCTGAAAATGATGTCTTAAAAATATATCCTCATTTAACTGAGTTTTGCTCAATTTGCTTTTGGAATTTTTAATAGTTTTTACTTTAAAGATATAGCTGCTAGATTGTTGCACACAGGTTTATGACTGCTGTGTTTTCCTCATAAAATTTGCTTTTTAACAATGTTAAATTGTGATAAAATACCTCTAACATAAGATTTGCCACGTTAACCATTTTCGAGTGTACAGTTTAGTAGTGTTAATTACAGTCATATTATTGTACAACCAGTCTCCAGAACTCTTCATCTTGAAAAACTGGAACTGTATACCCCTTAAACAACATTTCTGCAGTTTCTCCCACTCCATAGTCCGTTGTAACCACCATTTTACTTCCTGTCTCTATAAATTTGGCTACTCTAGGTACCTCATATTGGAGTCATACAATATTTTCATTTTTGATACTGACATATTTCCGTTAGTATCTTGTCTTCTAGGTTCAATCACGTTGTCATATATGCTGTCAGCATTTCCTTTCTTTTCAAGGCCAAATAACATTCCATTGTGTAGCGAGACCAAATTTGTTATCCGTTTATCTGCCAATGAAATGGGCTGCTTTCCCTTCTATAGTTGCGCATAATGCTGCTATGAATATGGATGTGCAAATACCTTTTTGAGACGTTTTTCAATGTTTTTTTCCTGTGTATACCTAGAAGTGGAATGGATGGATCACCTGGTATTTCTGTTTTTAATTTTTTTGAGGAGCTGCCATGCTATTCCCACAGTGGCTACACCCTTTACATTCCCATCAACATTACACAGATGGGGTGTGCATTACATTGTACACTACACAGTGTATGTTACACTTGTACATTACCTTGATGTACAAGTGCTACACCATTTACATTCCCAGCACCATAACCTTCCCAGTACATGAGGGTTCTAATTTTTCCACATTTTCTTCAAGACTTGTTTTCTGTTTTTTTTTTAAATGATCAGTCTCCTAATGGTATAAGGTGATATCTGATTTCCCTAATGATTAATGATATTGAGCATCTTTTCATTGCTCATTAGTCATTTGCACATATTCTCTCAAGAAATGTCTAAGTCATTTGCCCATTTTTGAATCAGATCTTTTTGTTGTTGTTGAGTTATAGGAGTTCTCTATATATTCTAGATATATTAATCCCTTATCAGATATATGATTTGTAAATATTTTCTTCCATTCTATGGTTTGCCTTTGCACTCTGTTGATAATATCTTTTAATACATGCACTTAAAATTTTTCAAAATCCAACCTGTTATTTTTTTTTATTAGCTGTGTTTTGTTGTAATTTTCAAGAAATCTTCACCAAATATAAGACAGTGAAATTTTGTCATATGTCTTTGTGTAAGAGTTTTATAGTGTTTGGTCTTACATTTATGTCTTTGATCCATTTTTAGTTCAACTTTTTTATGTCATTTGTAAGTGTCCAAATTCATTGTTTACATCCAGACATCTAGTTTTCCAAGCATCATTTGTTGAAAAGACCTTTGCTATTGAATATTCTTTGCAATTTGCCAAAAATAACTTACCATATATATGAAGTCTATCTCTTTTAACTTGAAATTTTTATTTAAACGTTGGATGACACATACGTTTGGTAGTATTGGTCTGATAGGAACTACTCCTATCAGAAGCCAGACATGCTTCTAGGTGAATTGAAATTTTTTTCTTGTAGTATTACAAACCCCAGTGACATTGTACTTGGTCTGTCACTACAAGTGTAGCTTAACATGGGGAAAATCAAGAGTGTTAGAGTGTTAAACCTTCCCACGCATGATGTTGCATGCCTCTTCGTTTATTTTATCCTAGTCTAGACTTATATCTCTAAATATAGCAGAGAAAACACCACCACCATTTCCAATTCCCTAAGTGAACTGTGTTTCCTTACTTAGCTTATGGTATCTGTGTTAGGGCTTTCCTTGTGGCTGAGCTGGTAAAAGAATCCTCCTGCAATACAGGAGACTTGGGTTCGATCCCTGGGTTGGGAAGATCCCCTGAAGGGAAAGGCTACCCACTCCAGTATTCTGGCCTAGAGAATTCCATCGATTGTATAGTCCCTGGGGTTGCAAAGAGTCGGACACAACTGAGTGACTTTCACTCACTCACTCACTCACTCATCCGTGTTAGGTTGAGTGGCAAACACACGGCAGCTAATACAGTGAGGGAAGTCAGAATGTTGATCAGATACTTGCAAACAGGTGTCCACTGCAATCAGAACCAGACGATTAACAGGGGCCCATGAGTTCTAGCAGAATGAAGGGGAACAGACTCAGCTATGCTGCTTCTGCTACCAGATAGGGTACCACTAGATTCCCTGGTGAGAAGAAACCAAAACAGTAGCTTCTCTTGCTAATGACAGTGATAGCAGCTTCAGCAGCAATAGCAAACTTGAAGTCCCACCTTCCCACCTATCCTCCCTCCTTCTCTCACATGCCTTTCTACCCTGAAGGTAAGACATGAGTAGCCTTGACCCTACACGCTCCAGAAATTCTTCATGGCTGTTTATAGAAGTTAATGGGGGACAGAAATGATAGGATTATCCAGGAAATAGAGGACTGAAACTGAGCATTGTGGAAAACATACCATTAAGTTGCTGGGACAGGATGAAGATACAGAGAAAGAGAACATGGATGTTGATGTGGGAGATCCTGGAACCTGGACTCAAGGCCTCCCAAGATGGTTAAGACCAACATCCCCGGCACAGTGGCAGCCTGTGTGATCCAGGAGGCATATTGGTGTGCATGCATTTTCTCAGTGGTGAAATGTGTTATCAACATGGATCCCGAATGGGGGAAAACTTTCTTCCAAAGCAAAGTGTCAGCCTGGACAGTCATGTGGCAGGATGTCACTTTGGCAGAAGCCATGGATACAGAAGAGGATTTTCAGTTCAAGGGAGAGCTGGGCAGCCCAGGAAGCCTTACCCCATCATCCCCAGGGTAGATGGGACACGGAGATGTCACGTCCTGCTGAGCACACGTGGACATCTGTCTCTGCAGCAGGGCAGGCCTCATTGGCCCAAGACATAAACAGTTCCATAAACAGTTCCACCTCAAACTGGTCCCACAAATTCTGGAGCACCTCTGATCTGGGGGAATCTGTCCTTATCAGGACTTAGGTCTGTAACTGACCTTGGAGAAAAGTCTGAACATAAACTATTAGTTCAGTTCAGCCACTCAGTCATGTCTTACTCTTTGCAACCCCATGGACTGCAGCATGCCAGGCTTCCCTGTCCATCACCAACTCCTAGAGCTTACTCAAACTCATGTCCATCGTGTTGGTGATGACATCCAACCATCTCATCCTCTGTCGTCCCCTTCTCTTCCCGCCTTCAATCTTTCCCAGCATCAGGGTCTTTTCCAATGAGTCAGTTCTTGGTATCAGGTGGCCAAATGTGGTTTGTTGTTTTGGTTTTTTTTTTCCCAAATGTGGTTTTAACGGGCCCTATTTACCCCAGCAGGGCAGTGCTGGCTAAGTTCCTCTCCATTCCTGCTGTGTACTTTTTGTGTTACATTCCCTGTGACTTAGATGTTGAGGCCACAGCATGCCCAAACCCTTTCTCATACATTCCTAGGTTGTTAACAAGGAATTCAGACTGCATGACATTCTTCCAAAGGGTCAAGAACATGCTCTACCCTCTGAGCCTGAAGTACCTTTGCCAGATTACTTTCACTCCTTTTGCACGTATGGGCTCTGAGCTTCTTCAGAGAGACATGTCGCTCGGGGAGATTTTTGCTTCTGGATCCGTGTGGTTGTTCAGAGGAGACTTTGTGATGGACTACCCAACGGCCAATCATGCCCAACATGGTGTTCATTGGGGGTATCAATTGTGCCAACAGGAAGCCACTATTTCAGGTCTGTATTGTTGCTTTTATTCAATCAGTGTTCCAAGTGGAACACATTTTTTAATTAAAAAAAAATTTAAAAAAATTCTTTGGTCAAGCCACACTGTGCATTGGATCCTAGTTTCCTAACCAAGGATTGAACCTGGGCCGGTGACAGTGCTGGTGTGCAGTCCTAAACACCTGATCGCCAGGGTATTCCCAAGTAGAACATATTTAAAAACAAACAAACTTTTATTTCCAGTTGCTTAATTATGAATTGACCTTTCTCAAGAGTTCCACCTCTCATTCTCCTTCTAACAGTCTTTGGTGAGATAAATTGTTGAAGTGCTTCCAGTCATGTAGAAAATGCTCGTGATGGTCTTTGAGAGGCATGAGAGGCAGCGGTGAGGGTCCATAATAGGGTTGAAAAGGACTGGTGTGATTCCACCCTGGTTGTTCCCTTGTAAAGGTACTGTTGTAACAGTTGTGTGATTCTCTCAATCTGAGTAGGAACAGAGAACTTGAACTGTGAATCTGAGTGATTCAGGGACGTGAGACCGTGTCAGAGAGAGAAGTTGGGGTCTATGATCAGAGAAAGAAGTAACTGCGTCCAAGTTTTCAAGATGGAGCTGTGCTGACCACAAGTCTTCTGACTGGGAGTTGGAGTCTGGAAAAAAACGTGGGGGCATACAGAATTGAATGGCATGTCAGACAAGTCCAGCTTGGGACACTGAGGTCATCAAAGGCTAGTGGTGGGGGCTTGAAGGAGGTAAAACTGAGCCTATGAATGCAGTGAAGGTGGGGGCAGTGATGCTGAGAACTGTCTCAAAGATGATGAATTTGACCATATCACCAAACACACCCGAGGTCAGCCGCCCCACCCCAAGTTTCCGTGATGGGAACTACTTCTTTCCTCATGGTTTCAGAGTCTTCTTATGTTAACCCTGAATATTTGGGTTTAATTGAAATCGGACTCTTGGGGGCCTGATTTGTTTCTTACTCCATTGAATTAGCCATCTTTTTTGCCTACTTATGTCACATGTACTGAATTTACTTTAACGTCCATGACTTTAAATCTTATATAGTTTTTATATTCTTACTTTTATATATCTCTTTGTTGATATATTTATTATTGCACAGGACTCTGTGTAATAGCAAATATATTATTTATTATTTACTCATACCACAACGGACCTATTCTTCTTGGTTTTCTTTTTTCTTTACCAATGCATATGTTCAACTATAAAGTATGTATGTATCTATCAGATTTGTAAAAGGTGAAAAGTAGGGAGGCATTTGAAAAGTAAATGTTGCTCTTTTCCTTTTAGTTTTTCTGTGTGAATATATTCTCTCGGGGTAACTGCTTTGGTTCACATCTTCACTCCCATTTTTCTAGCTGAATGACTTTGAGTGGGTGACCGAATCATTCTACCCTTAATATTGTCACACTGAACACAAGTATTATCTATTATCATTCTTAAAAGGTGCCTAGCAGAACAACGTATGTCATCTGGAGGCATTAAGATCTGTTTGTGCCAATTTATTTGGTATAAAACCATTGATCCCGAAATTCTCAAGTGTTATACATGGTCAGCATACCTTTAGCATTTCTGTTCAAACAAAAAATTGTTTTCTTTTTTACAACTTCCCTTTTTCTGTTTGCTAGTATTTGCTTTTTCTATTTAAGTGCTCCTATGTTGGGGCCCTATACATCTCTTATATATCTAATGCAGACCTTCTGGTTGGTGGAGCCAAATCTTGCAGTCTCTGATTTCAGGGTTTGAGGGTCCCGGAGCTGGTGTCAGCCTTCTGGAGGATGGGTGAGGCCCAGGTGCTCTGGTAGGTGAGTTCAGGTCCTGGGGCCTCTGGCGTTTGGGGCCAGGTCCCAGGTGACTGAGTGCTCAGGGGGATCCTATGGCAGCTGGCCACAAGTATATGGGTCTGTATCTCCTCTCAACTACCCCCTTTACCGGAGGCATCCTAGTACTGGTATTGACAAGCTGATAGGAGGGGCTGGGTCCCGAGGCTGATAAGGAGAGAGAGGATTCCAAAATGGCACTAGCCAGCACAGTGTTAATTTTTGGGGGCTCCGAAATTACTGCAGATGGTGATTGCAGTCATGAAATTAAAAGACGCTTACTCCTGGGAAGGAAAGTTATGACCAACCTAGATAGCATATTGAAAAGCAGAGACATTACTTTGTCAAAAAACGTCCGTCTAGTCAAGGCTATGGTTTTTCCATTAGTCATGTATGGATGTGAGAGTTGGACTATAAAGAAAGCTGAACACCTAAAAATTGATGCTTTTGAAGTGTGGTGTTGGAGAAGACTCTTGAGAGTCCCTTGGACTGCAAGGAGATCCAGCCAGTCCATCCTAAACGATATCAGTCCTGGGAGTTCATTGGAAGGACTGATGCTGAAACTGAAACTCCAATACTTTGGCCACCTGATGCAAAGAGCTGACTTATTTGAAAAGACCCTGATGCTGGGAAAGATTGAAGGCAGGAGGAGAAGGGGGTGACAGAGGATGAGATGGTTGGATGGTATCACTGACTCAGTGGACATGAGTTTAGGTGAACTCCGGATGTTGGTGATGGACAGGGAGGCCTGGCATGCTGTGGTTCATGGGGTCGCAAAGAGTCGGACACGACTAAGTGACTGAACTGAACTGAGCACAGTGTCAGCATGGTGGAACAGAGCTCCCTCGATGGCTTCTGCCAGTATCTGTATCCCCAGGATGATCTCTATTTGCCCTCTGCATTTCTGGGAGGCTCTTTTTAGATCAGCAGGTTGGTCTGACCCAGGCTGCTTTCAGATGACTCCTTCTCTGAATCCTAGAGTGTGTGTGTGAGATTTTGTGGGTGCCTTTTGGGAGTGGAGTTTCTTTGTCCTACGGTCCCTGGTTCTCTTGAAAGGAAGCCCCACTGGCCTTCCAAGCCCAATGTTCTGGAAGCTCTTCTTCCTGGTTCAGGACCCGCAGGCTGGGAAGCCCAGTGTGGGCTCATATGCCTCACTCCTTAGAGAGAAGGTGTGCAATTGTAATTATCCCGCATTTATAGATCATTTGCCCAGGGGTATGGGTCTTGATTATACCGTGTCTCCGCCTCTCCTACATATCTTGTTGTCATTCCTTCAGTACATATTTGTTGTAAAATATCTTTTCTGCTGGTCTATTTCTCATCAGTATTTGCTCTGTAAATTGTAATATTGGTGTGCCTGCAGAAGGAAGTGAATTCAAGGTCTTCCCAGTTCAACATCTTGGCCAGTTTCATTAATGTAAAATTATTAATGAGATAATTCAAAATTAAAAATTTCATCCTAAACCTTCAAAATCTGGTTTGTATTTTACACTTACAGGACATATCAGTTTGGACTCTACACATTTCAAGTGCTTTGTAGTCATATGTAGCTAGAGGCTACTATGTCAGAGACCACGTGATCAACATATGTATATGTTCCATAGGTAGGCCTTAAGATGTATATTTTCAATTTTTCTGTTAAAAAAATCTCAGTGTGCCTAATTCTGAAAATGATTTCTAAAAATATTTTCCCATTTAACCAAATTTTTCTCAATTTGCATTTGTAATTTTTATTCGTTTTCATTTTAGACATATACCTGCTAGACTGTTGCACACAGGTTTATGACTGCTGCATTTTCTTCATAAAACTTATTTTTCAACATTGTTTAATTTTGGAAAAGTACCCCTAACATAGAATTTAACATCTTAGCCACTTTAAGTATATAGTTTAATAGTGTTAATTACACTCACACCATTAAGCAACCAGTCTCCTGAACTCTTCATCTTGAAAAACTGAAGCCGTGTACCCCTTAAACAGCATCTCCCCATTTTCCTCCACTCCATAGTGCCTAGCTGCCACCATTTTACTTTTTGTTCTCTATGAGTCTGACTGCTCTATGTACTTCATGTTAGTGAAGTCATACAGTTATTATCTTTTTGATACTGCCTTATTTCATTTAGCATCATACCATCTAGGTTCCCAGGTAGCTCAGCTGGTAAAGAATCTGCCTGCAATGCAGGAGACCTGGGTTCTATCCCTGGGTTGGGAACATCCCCTGGAGAAGGGAAAGGCTACCCACTTCAGAATTCTGGACTGGAGAATTCCATGGACTGTATAGTCCATGGGGTGACAAAGAGTCAGACACCACTGAGCAACTTTCACTTTCCTTTCCTCTAGGTTCAGCAATGTTGTCAGAATTTCCTTCTTTTTAAAGACTGCATAGTATTCCATTTTACAGATAGAGCACATTTGGCTTATCTATTCATCTGCCAATGAACATGGGTTGCTTTTACTGTCTGCTGTTGTGACTAATGCTGCTATGAACCTGGATGTACAAATACCTCTTGACACCATGCTTTCAATTCTTTTGGGTATATACCCAGAAGAGGAATGGCTGGATCATTTGGTATTTCTATTATTGATATTTTGAGGGGCTGGATACTATTTTCCACAGTGGCTGCACCATTTTACATTCCTACCAACAGGATACCAGGGTTCCAGTTTCTCCACATCCTTTTCAAGACTTGTTTTCTGGGTGTTGGCTTTTATTTTAATGATATCATCCTAATGGTGTGAGGGGACATTTCACTGTAGTTTTTAAAATTTTTATTTTTAGTTGGAGGATAATTGCTTTACAATATTGAGTGGTTTCTGCCATACCTCCGCAGGAATCAGCCATTTGTTGCTCAGTTGTGTTCAAATCTTAGGGACTCCATGGACAGCAACACACCAGGCTTCCCTGTTCTTCACCATCTGCTGGAGTGTGCTCAAATTCATGTCCATTGAGTCGGTGATGCCATCCAACCATCTCATCCTCTGTCATCCCCTTCTCTTCCTGCCCTCAATCTTTTCCAGCCTCAGGGTCTTTTCCAATGAGTTGGCTCTTCAGGTGGACAAAGTACTGGAGCTGCAGCTTCAGCATCAGTCTTTCCAGTGAATATTCAGAACTGATATCCTCTAGGATTGACTGGTTTGATCTACTTGTAATACAAGGGACTCTCACGTATCTTCTTCAATACCACTGTTGAGAAGCATCAATTCTTTGGTGCTCAGCCTTCTTTATGGTCCAACTCTCACATCCATACATGACTACTGGAAAAACCATAGTATGATTAGATGGACTTGTCAACAAATTAATGTCTCTACTTTTTAATATGCTGTCTAGGTTTGTCATAACTTTTCTTCCAAGGAGCAAGCGTCTTTAATTTCTTGGCTGCAGTCACCATCTGCAGTGATTTTGGAACACAAGAAAACAGGGCAGAGGTGACTCCTCAGAGTTCAGCCCTACCCCAGGGAACACGGTTAGCAGAGAGGTAGGAGGTGACCAAGGGAATGGGCAGGCACGGTCTTGCTTTGGGTCTTGGATGAAGAACAAGAGAGTGAACTCGAATGTTCCCCAGGGGGAGCAGCAGAGTCAGAGGAGATTTTCCAATATAAGGGGGGTGTGATCTTTCCCTGGGTGAAATCAGAGGTGATGAAACACAGGTATAATCTTATTCTGTAATGATTAATGTTCGGAGGGCACACTGCCTTCCAAGGTCATGCCATTTTACTTAAGTGATTCGATGATAGATTAAGATAAGGGAACAAATATAGGCAGCACAGCCTGACCGCAGCGTCAGTCACTTCTGGTTTGTGCAGGAATGGCCCTGGGACTGCAGCTTCAGCGGCAGGTGCTGGCTGGACTCCTGCTCTGTCTGTGCGCCGGGCGATGGGCCGAGGCTGGGAAGGTGCTAGTGGTCCCCATGGAGGGCAGCCACTGGCTCAGCATGCGGGAGGCCGTGCGGGAGCTCCACGCCAGAGGTCACCAGGCAGTGGTCGTTGCTCCAGAGGCCAATGTGCACATCAAGGCAGAGGACTTCTTCACCATGAAAACCTATGTCGGTTCCCTATACACAGGACAAATTTGATTCCCTCCTGAAGAATCATGTATGTCTACTTTTTTAAAAAGTACATTTTGTAACAGTGTTTCTGGAAACTATGGCATCTTTGAAAAATGTGTCTTTGCTCTTTGCAAGGTCTTGTAAGGCACTGTTGTTTAACAAGGACTTGATCAGAGACTTGAATGCCAGTTCCTTTGATGTGATTTTAACAGACCCTATTTACCCCTATGGGGCAGTGCTGGGCAAGTACCTGTCCATTCCTACTGTGTTTTTTCATGGTTTTTTTTTTTCCCCCTGTGACTTAGATGTTGAGGGCACAGCATGCCCAAACCCTTTCTCTTATTTTCCTCGGTTATTAACAATGAATCCAGACTGCATGACATTCTTCCAAAGGGTCAAGAATATGCTCTACCCTCTGAGCCTGAAGTATATTTGCCAGGTTACTTTCACTCCTTATGCATGTATGGCTTCTGTGCTTCTTCAGGGAGAGGTGTCACTGGGGGAGATTCTTGCCTCTGGATCTGTGTGACTGTTCAGAGCAGATTTTGTGATGGACTACTTGTGGCCAATCATGCCCAACATGGTATTCATTGGGGGTGTCAACTGTGCCAACAGGAAACCATTATCTCAGGTCTGTACTGCTGCTTTTATTCAATCTGTGTTCCAAGTGGAACACATTCTTTTAATTAAAAACATTTAAAAAACTTTTTCACCATTCTGCAACCCCAGGCCGTTGCAGTGAAATGGTGGGTCCTAATCACTGAAACTCCAGTACTTTGGCCACGTCATGCAAAGAGTTGACTCATTGGAGAAGATCCTGATGCTGGGAGGGATTGGGGGCAGGAGGGGAAGGGGACGACAGAGGATGACATGGCTGGATGGCATCACCGACTCGATGAGCATGAGTTTGAGTAAACTCTGGGAGCTGGTTATGGACAGGGGAGCCTGGCGTGCTGCGATTCATGGGGTCGTAAAGAGTCGGACACGACTGAGCAACTGAACTGAACTGAACTGCATCACTAAACTGACAGTGAATTCCAAAGTGAAACATATTTTTAAGAAACAACCTACTTCCATGTGTTTGCTTATCTACTTAAGACTTCTACCTCTCATTCTCCTTCCAACACTCTTTGGTGAGACACATTGTTAAAGTGCTCCAGGAGGGTAGTGTAGGTTTGTGATGATCTTTGAGAGGATTGAGAGGCAGGGTTGAGGGTCCATATTCGGTTCGAGAAAGAATTTGTGTGGGTCAACCATGATTGCCTTGTTGTAAAGGCACTGTTGTGATGGTCGTGCAGTTTTCTCAGTCTAGTAGGAGCCAAGAACTTGAGCTGTGAATCCATCCATCATGGGTTTTTGCTTGAGGGTGTTCAATAGGAGAAGGAAAGAACGAGCAAACTGCATTTATTGTCTTGATAGTTCATTGTGCTTTTGTCTTGGAAAGGTGTCTTAGGTGTGGTCCCTGGAGATCTAAACACTGAAAGGAAGCGGAAGTTTCAGAGAGGTTGAATAAATTAAGCGGAAGTAAAAAAAAATTAAGTGAAAGTGAGACAATACTGGAGACAGAAGTTGGGTTCTCTCTGATCAGAGAAAGAAATAACTGATTCCAACTTTTCAGAGATGGAGCTGTGCTGACCAGAAATCTTCTGACCAGGAGTTGGGGTCTGGAGGGGAGGTGGGGAGGTACCTAGTTAGATGCATGCCAGATGGGTCATCAACTTGGGACACTGAAGTCATCAAAGGCTAGTGGTGGGGGCTGGAGAGGAGGAAAAACTGAGCCCGTGAACACAGTGGCAGAGGGTACAGTAATGAGAAAACTGAATCTCAAAGAGGAAGGGTTTGAGCACATCACCACGCCTACCCCAGCCCAGTCATCACACGCTACATTTCCATGGTGGGAACTACTGCATTCCTCATTGTTTCAGTCTCCTTATATTAATTCTAAATTGTTGCTGTTGTTCCATTGCTAAGTTACCTCATGGACTTCAGCACAGCAGGCTTTCCTGTTCTTCACTATCTCGTGGAGTTTGCTCAAATCATGTTCATTTAGTCAGTGATGCCATCCAACCATCTTATCCTCTGTTGTCCCCTTCTCCTCCTATCTTCAATCTTGCCCAGCATCAGGGTCTTTTCTGATGAGTTGGGTGTTCACCTCAGGTGGCAAAAGTATTGGAGCTTCAGCTTCAGCTCAGTACTTTCAATGAATATTCAGGATTGGTTTCCTTTAAGATTGACTGGTTTGATCTCCATGCAGTCCAACGGACTCTCGAGAATCTTCTCCAGCACCATCAGTTCTTTGGTGCTTAGTCTTCTTTATGCTCCAGCACTCACATCCGTACATGACTACTGGAAAAATTATAACTTTGACTCTGTTGAAATTTGTTGGCAAAGTAATGTCTCTGCTTTTTAATACTCTGTTTAGGTTTGTCATACCTTTTCTTCTAGGGGACATGTGTCTTTTATTTTTCAAACTGTAGTCAACGTCCACAATGATTTTGAAATGCAAGAAAATAACATCTGTCACTGTTTCCAATTTTTCCCTATCTATTTGCCATGAAGTGATAGGAAAGGATGCCATGGTCTTAGTTTTCTGAATGTTGAGTTTTAAGCCAGCCTTTTCATTGTCCTCTTTAACTCTCATCAAGAGGCTCTTTATTATTCTTCATTTTCTGCCATTAGAGAGGTATCGTCTGCCTATCTGAGGTTGTTGTTGCTCCTGGCAATCTTGATTCTAGGTTGTGATTCATCCAACCTTTGCATTTTGCATGATGTACTTTGCATCTCAGTTAAATAAGCAGGTTGACATTATACAGCCTTGATGTACTCCTTTCCAGTTTGGAACAGGTCTGTTGTTCCATGTCCAGTTCTAACTGTTGCTTCTTGAGCTGCATACAGGTTTTTTGGGAGGCAGGTAATGTGGTCTAGTATTCCCATCTCTTTTAGAATTTTCCAGTTTGTTGTGATCTAGTCAAAGGCTTTCTTGTAGTCAATGAAGCAGAAATAGATGTTTTTCTGGAATTCCCTTGCTTTCTCTGTGATCCAACAGATGTTGGCAATTGGATCTCTGGTTCTTCTACCTTTTCTAAATTCAGCTTGCACATCTGGAGTTTTTGGTTCACATAGTGTTGAAGCCTCAGTTCAGTTCAGTCACTCAGTCATGTCCGACTCTTTGTGACCCCATGAACCGCAGCATGCCAGGCCTCCCTGTCCATCACCAACTCCCAGGGTTCACCCAAATTCATGTCCATTGAGTCGGTGATGCCATCCAACTATCTCATCCTCTGTCATCCCCTTCTCTTCCTGCCTTCAGTCTTTCCCAGCATCAGGGTCTTTTCAAATAAGTCAGCTCTTTGCATCATGTGGCCAAAGTAGTGGAGTTTCAGCTTCAGCATCAGTCCTTCCAACGAATATTCATGACTGATTTCCTGTAGGATGGACTGGCTGGATCTCCTTGCAGTCCAAGGGACTCTCAAGCGTCTTCTCCAACACCACAGTTCAAAAGCATCAGTTCTTTGGCGCTCAGAATTCTTTATAATCCAGTTCTCACATCCATTCGTGACTTCAGGAAAAACCATAGCCTTGACTAGACGGACCTTTGTTGGCAAAGTAATATCTCTGCTTTTTAATATTCTGTCTAGGCTTGTCATAACTTTTCTTCCAAGGAGTGTCTTTTTATTTCATGGCTGCAGTCACCATCTGCAGTGATTTTGGAGCCCCCCAAAATAAAGTCAGCCACTGCTTCCACTATTTCTCCATCTATTTCCCATGAAGTGATGGGACTGGATACCATGATCTTAGTTTTCTGAATGTTGAGTTTAAGCCAACTTTTTCACTCTCCTCTTTCACTTTCATCAAGAGGCTCTTTAGTTCTTCACTTTCTGCCATAAGGGTGGTGTCATCTGCATATTTGAGGTTATTAATATTTCTCTCAGCAATCTTGATTCCAGCTTGTGCTTCTTCCAGCCAGTGTTTCTCATGATGTACTCTGCAAATAAGTTAAATACGCAGGGTGATAATATACAGCCTTGACATACTCCTTTTCTTGTTTGGAACCAGTCTATTGTTCCATGTCCAGTTCTAACTGTTGCTTCTTGAGCTATATACAGATTTCTCAGGAGGCAGGTCAGGTGGTCTGGTATTCCCATCTCTTTCAGAGTTTTCCACAGTTTATTGTGATCCACACAGTCAAAGGCTTTGGCATAGTCAATAAAGCAGAAATAGATGTTTTTCTGTAACTCTCTTGCTTTTTCAATGTTCCAGCAGATGTGGGAAATTTGGTCTCTGGTTCCTCTGCCTTTTCTAAAACCAGATTGAACATCTGGAAGTTCACAGTTCATGTATTGTTGAAACCTAGCTTGAAGAATTTTGAACATTACCTTGCTAGCATGTGAAGTGAGCCCCATTGTCCAGTAGCTGGGACATTCTTTGGCATTGCCATTCTTTGAGATGAGAATGAAAACTGACCTTTTCTAGTCCTATGGCCATGCTGAGTTTTCCAAATATGCTGGCGTATTGTGCAGCACTTAAACAGCCTCAATTTTAGGATTTTAAATAGCTTAGCTGGAATTCTTTCACCTCCACTGGCTTCTTTTGTAGTAATACTTCCTAAAGCCCTCTTGACTTCACACTCTGTGATGTCTGCCTCTAGGTGAGTGACCACAGTTTCGTGGTTATCCGGGTCATTAAGACCTTTTTTGTACAGTTTGTATAGACTCCTCTGACCGTGGAATTTTCCAGGCAAGAATACTAGAGTGGGTTACCATTTCCTACCCCAGGGGATCTTCCTACATCCAACCTAGGGGTTGAATCTGTGTCTCTTGTGTTTCCTGCATTCATAGGAGGATTTTACTTCTGTGTCATCTGGGAAGTCCTGAACATAAACTATAAGATGTAATAAAGATCCAGAATAATGCACACTTCAGTCCCTACACAGAGCAGTGGAAGCCTAGTGGGATCCGCATCAGAATATGATTCAGAGAGCGTGCATGGAGGCATGGGGATGTCCCTCCTGTCCAAAGTGAAGCAGGCCCTGGAGCCCAGCGTCCTCTGAACCCCACTGCCATTACAAAGAGCTGCCTTGCCCATTGATGATTTAGATAACAGGAACTTCTCTTCCATGAGGCACAGAAAGGATTTTCAAGCAGCCCTTCTGCTGTTGTCCTCAAGGATCCTTCGACATGTTTCCATATCGGGCAGCTGCTCCAACTCTCTCTGGGGAGTGCAGGAGGTGTCCAGTGTAGAACAGGAACAAACCAGAGATCCACCATCCCCTCCCCGCTGAGAGAAAGCTGTTCTCGTGATGTTATATGCTTCCCTGGATGTGCTCCGTGTTCACCCATGATGGGGGGGGGGGTAAGACTTTGAAGAGCTCACATGCATAAGGTCACATGCAGCAGAGGTTCTGGGTGGGGACTGGGGCAGAGGTGACTCCTCAGCGTTCGGTCCAGCCCCAGAGAACAGGGTGAGCAAAGAGGTAGGAGGCGACCAAGGGAATGGGCAGGCACAGTCTTGCCTTGGAAACTGGATGAAGAACAAGAGAATGAAATGGAATGCTCCCCACTGGGAGCAGCAGGTCAGAAGAGTTTTTCCAAGATAAGGGGGGTAACCTTTCCCCAGGTGAAATCAGAGGTGATGAAACCCAGGCATGGACTTAATCCTGTAATGATTAATGCAAGCAGGGCAAGCTGCCTTCCAATGACATGCCATTTTGCTTAAGTGACTTGGTGATAAGACAAAGGCAACAAGTGCAGATGGCACAGATCAGGCAGTTTGGCTTGTGCGGAGATGGCCCTGGGACTGCAGCTTCGGCGGCAGGTGCTGGCTGGACTCCTGCTCTGTCTGTGCATCGGGCGATGGACTGAGAGTGGGAAGGTGCTGGTGGTTCCTATGGAGGGCAGCCACTGGCTCAGCATGCGGGAGGCTGTGCGGGAGCTCCACGCCAGAGGTCACCAGGCAGTGGTCCTGTCTCCGGAGGTCAATGTGCACATCAAGGCAGAGGACTTTATCATCACGAAAACCTACACCATTCAGTATGCCCAGAATGAATTTGATTACCTCCTATAGGGCCATCTTATTCTGAGTTTCGAAAAAGTACATTTTGTAAGGATGTTGTTGGAAACTATGGCAGCTTTGGAAATGTGTCTTTGCTCTTTCAAAGGTCTTGTAAGGGGCTGCTGTGTAACAAGGACCTGAATGCCAGTTCCTTTGATGTGGTTTTAACAGACCCTGTTTATCCTTGTGGGGCAGTGCTGGCTAAGTACCTGTCCATTCCTGCTGGGTGTTTTTTTGTGTTCTGTTCCCTGAGACTTAGATGTTGAGGAGGCAGAGTGCCCAAACCCTTTCTCATATATTCCTAAGATATTAACAACGAATCCAGACCTCACAGCATTATTCCAAAGGGTCAAAAACATGCTCTACCCTCTGGGCCTGAAGTACATTTGCCAGGTTAGTTTCACTTCTTATGCATGTATGGCCTCTGAGCTTCTTCAGAGAGAGGTGTCACTGGTGGAGATTCTTGCCTCTGGATCTGTGTGACTGTTCAGAGGAGATTGTGATGGACTACCTGTGGCCAGTCATGTCCAACATGGTATTCATTGGTGGTATCAACTATTAACTGAAAACCATTTTCTCTGGTGTGTATTGCTGCTTTAAGCGATGTGTGTGCTAAATCTCCTCATTGGTGTCTGACTCTGAGTGACCCTAAGGACTGCAGCCCCCCCAGGCTCCTCTGTCCATGGGATTCTCCAGGCAAGAATATTGGAGTGGGTTGCCGTGACCTCCTCCAGGGGAGCTTCCTGATCCAGGGATGGATTCCGCATCTCTTCCGTCTCCTGCACTGTCAGGCGGGTTCTTTACCACTTATGCTACCTGGAAAGCTCCGTTCCAAGTAGAACACATTACAAAAAAAAAGCTTAATTCCAGGTGCTTCATGATGTACTGGTCCTTCTTGACTTCCAGCTCTCATTCTCCTCCTCACCGTCTGTGGTGAGACACACTGTTAAAGTGCCTCCAGGGGTGCAGTAAAGGCTCCGGATGATCTCTGAGGGGAGTGAGAGGCAGGGTTGGGGGTGTGTAATAGGACTGACAGGCAGTGGTGTGATTCCACCGTGACTGCCCTTTTGTAAAGTCATTGGTGTAACCGTTGTGCGGTTTTCTCCAGCTGAGTAAGAGCAGGAACTTGAGCTGTGAATTTATCCTTCAGGGGATTTGCCTGAGGGTGTTCAGTAGAAGTGTAAGCCAAGTGGAGTCTGGTTGCTTGTGGCTCAAAAGACAATAAAGAAGCAAGACTGGTGGATGTGAAAGTTTGCTTGGATGAATTTCCCCAGATGGGATTGGAGAGAGGCGAGTCCAAACACTTATTCCCTCCTTGGACAACCCGGGGCAGGAGCTTTTATTGACAGAGGGAAGGGGGCTCCATGTAGAAACAACACAGTCAGCTCTGACAGTCTTCTTGAAATTGGTCATCAGTGGCCTGACCACCACCATTTTGATTGCTTTGTGCTCAGTCGCTCAGTTGTGGCCGACTCTTTGCGACCCTATTGGCTGTAGCCTGCCAGGCTCTTCTTTCCATGGAATTTTCCAGGCAAGAATACTGGAGTGGGTGGCCGTTCCCTTCTCCAGGTTTAATTGCTTTAAGTACAGTTAATCTTCAGTCCCAGGGCTGGTTTGTTCCCATTCCTTGAGGCCAGTTCTCAGAATTGCGGCAGCTTCTGTGTCATGGCTACAGTCTGGTCACCATGTAGTTAACTTTGTCCACCTCATGGGGGTTTCAGTATCTATGACAGCTCACAGGATATGGCTCAGAGTATTATCTATAGCCCCCGAGGAGGAACTAAAGGTCCTTGACTTTGCTTACTGACTAAACTATTCAGTTTTGTTGGACTGTTTTCCTTTGTTTTCGCATTTTCTCACTTCGTTGACTAAAGTCATTCTTGGCTAAAGGTTTTCCACAGACAGAAGGCAGACAGAGGACATGGCCAGTAAGGACCATGGGTCTGGCACCATCAAAATGAAAAAAGAATTGGCAGATTGCATTTGTTGATCTGATAGTCCTTAGTGGTTTGGTCTTGGAAGAGATTGAGGTGTGGTCACATGAGACTTAAATGCCAAATGGATGTAGAAGTTTCAGAGAGGTTGAATAAATTAAGTGGGAGTGAGACAATAGTGGAAAGAAAAGTCTGGATCTCTGTGATTGGAGAAAGAAATAATTTGGTCCAACTTTTCAGAGATGAAGCTGTGCCTGCCATACTCTGAGCAGGAGCCGGGGTCTGGAGTAAAATGTGGGGATGTACATAGCTGGATGGCATGTTAGATAGGTGTTTAGGGTGGGACGTCATCAAAGACTAGTGATGGGGCCTGGACAGCAGGTAAAACTGAGCAGTGATGTTGAGAAGTGAGTCTCAAAGAGGAAGTTTTTGACTTAGCCAGCACTGCCCCACATCACCACACCTACCCCAGCCCAGGTCATTGCACCCCAAGTTCTTGACGGAAACTACCACTTTCCTCATGGTTTCAGATTCTTCCCATGTTAACCCTGAGTATTTGGGTTTCATTGAAATAGGACTCTTAGGGGCAGGGTTTGTTTTTTAATCTGCTTAGTTAGCCCTCTTTTTTTGCCCACTTATATGACATGTACTGAGTTTATATTAACTTCCATGACTTTAGATCTCTTATAGTTTTTGTATTCTTACTTTTATATCCCTTTATATTACTGTTTTTATTATTGCAAAGGACTCTATCTTCACATTTCTTTTTTGCTCACACCACAATCTATTCTATTTAGTTTTCTTCCTATATGCAATGCATTTGTCCAATTATAAAATATTTATGTATCTACTAGATTTGTAAAAGGTGGAAAGTAAGGAAGCATTTAAAAAGTATTTGCCACTCCTTTCTTTTTAGTTTTTCTGTGTGAATACATTCTCTAGAGGTAACTGCATTGGTTCAAATCCTCCCATTTTTCTAGCTGAATTACCTTGGCCATGTGACCTAACTAACTATTCTGACTTTATACTGTCATTGTAAACACACAAATAGTATCTATTATCATTATTATAAAGTGCCCAGAAGGACATGGTGTATCATCTGAAGGCATTTGGATATGTTTGTGCCAATTTATTTGGTACATGAAAATTCATGTACACTGAAATTTTCAAATGTTACCCATGGTAAACACACTATCAATCACTTTTGCTTCACTAAACTGTTTTTTCCTTTGAGATTTTGTCACTCATTTATTTGGTGTGGTTTATACTTAGAGATTTACCTTTGGAGGTGGGCTTCCCTGGTAGCTCAGATGGTAAAGAATCCGCCTGCAATGCAGGAGACCCTGGTTTGTTTCCTGGGTCTGAAAGATCCCTGGAGAAGGGAATGGCTGCCCGCTCTAGTATTCTTGCCTAGAGAATCCCATAGACAGAGGAGCCTGGTGGGTTACAGTCCATGGGGTTGCAAAGAGTCGGACATGACTGAACGACTTTCACTTTACCCTTAGAGGTGATGTGAATGTTAATAGACAATTTTTTCAAAATATGCAATATTAAAATCTAAATCTTTTGCATTTTTGTTTCTTCTCCTTCTTAAGATTTATGACACATTGAATTATTTTACTGGTCTTCTCAAAGAAATAGCTTTTGGGTTTGCTTGTTCTTTTTACTTTTTGTTTTCTATTTCATTAATTGCCACTTTTTAAAAATTGATGATGTCATCCTTGCTTAGTTAATTTTATAGCTGTTTTTCTGCTTTCCTTAGGTAAGCATTAATTTTCTTTTGTTTTCCTAATAGTAAGGAATTGATGGTCATAAATAAAGCATTTCTTAGATCCCTTAGATTTTGAAATAAATTGTTCTCATATTCTTTCTATTTTTTAACTTAAACTTTTGTTTTTGACTTCCTCTTTGAGGAAGTGACTGTCTGCTTTTTAAAATAATTTTATTTATTATTTATTTATTTTTGGCTGTGCTGAATCTCTGCTGCTGCTCAGGCTTTTCTCTCGTTGCCGCAAGCAGGGTCTACTCTTTGCTGCAATGTGCAGGCTTCTCATTGCGGTGGCTTCTCTTGTTGGGGAGCGCAGACTCTAGGGCGTGCGGGCTTCAGTCGTTGTGGGACATGGGCCCGTTAGTTGTGGTTCCCAGGCTCTGGAGCACAGGCTCAGGAGTTGTGGCCCTCGGGCTTCGTTGCTCTGAGGCGTGTGGGATCTTCCCAGGCCCGCGACTGAATCTGGGTCTCCTGCAATTGCAGGTGGCGTCTTCACCGCTGAGCCACCGGGCGAGCCCTGCCGTTCATTGTTGCTGTTGTTGACAAGGTTGCTTCTTAGTTCCCATGTGGTTAGGATTTATTGTGGCTACCTTTCTCCTATTTTTTCTATTTATTTTGGATTGTAATCAGAGAACGTTTCTTGTGAAGTCACTGCTATAAAAAATTTCTTAATAGGTCTTCTTTCCAGTCTGTTGCAGAATTACCCAATAGAAGTATAATGTATACCACATGTGTAACTGAAAGCTTTTTAGTTGGCATATTTAGAAAAGCAAAAAGAGAGTTACTTTAATTTTAATAGTATATTTCATTAAATCATATATATATATAAAATATTATCCTTTAAAGATATATCCAGCGTAAAAAATTTTAAAGTGTTTGTTCGCTATCATTTCTTTCAGTTTTACTGAGATATAATTGACAGGCAGTCCTGAATAAGCTTAAAGTGGATGGCAGAGTAATTTGACTTTTCTAGATCATGAGGCGATTGCTGTAACAAGTTTAGTGATCACTCATCATCTTATATAGATACAAAATTAAAGGAGCAGAAAAATTTTTTTACCTTGTGATGAGAATTCTTAGAATATCCTCTCTTAACAATGTTCATATGTAACATACAACAGCGTTAATTTTATCTATCATGTTGTACATTACACCTCTGTCCTTATTTCTCTCATAATTGAAGCTTGTCCCCTTAGAATGTTTTCATCCAACTCCCCTTTGCCCCTGCTCTCTGCCTCTGGTAGCCCCAAATTTGATTTCCATTTCTATGTATTTGCTAATTTTTGAAATATAATTGACCACAGTGCTATGTTAGTTCTGTTAGACAACACAGTGATTCAGTACTTCCTTACCCTTCAAAAGAATCACCATGATAAACCCAGTTATGATATTCACAGTAGAAAGGTATTACATAACTTTTGACTCTATTTCTTGCACTCTTATTTCATACCTGTGACATTTATTTTGCAACTGGAAGTTTGGATCTTTTAAAAAACTTTTAAAAAAAACTTTTTAATTTGAGGATAATTGCTTTAGAAAATTGTGTTGGTTTCTGCCATACATCAACATGAATCAGTCATAGGTACACGTATAACTCCTTCCTTTTGAACCCTTCCCCATCTCCCACGCAACCCCATTCCTCTAGGTTGTCACAAAGCACCTGATTTGAGCTTCCTGCATCATACAGCAAATTTCCACTGGCTATGTATTTCACATATGGTAATTTATATGTTTCCCTGCTACTCTCTGAGTTCATCCCACCCTCTGCTTCCTGCACTGTATCCACAAGTCTATTCTCTATGCCTGTGTCTCCATTACTGCTCTGCAAACAGGTTCATTAGTACTATCTTTCTAGATTCCATATACATGCATTGAAAGCAAGTGTCAGTCACTCAGTCATGTCTGACTCTTTGTGACCCTATGGACTGTAGCTCACCAGGTTCCTCTGTCCATGGAATTCTCCGGGCAAGAATACTGGAGCGGGTTTTCATGTCCTTCTCCAATGTATGCATCAATATATATTTGTTTTTCTCTTTCTGACTTCTTCCCTGTGTGTAACAGGCTCTGGGTTCATCCACCTCATCAGGGCTGACTCAAATGTGTTCTTTTATATGGCTGTGTAATAGTCCATGGTGCATATGGACCACAAGGAAGTTTGTATTTTCATCCCCCTAACCCTTCTCTCTCCTTTCCCCTCACCCATCCCCTTTGTCAGCTGCTTGTTTGCTCTCTGTATCTACGAGTCTGTTTGTTTTGTCATGGTTGTTCATTTGCTGTGTCTTTTTTCCCACATGTGAGTGAAATCACACAGTATTTGTCTTTCTCTGTCTTACTTCACTTAGCATAATACCCTCTAGGTCCGTCCATGTTGTTGCAAATGACAAGATTTCTTTCTTTCTTATGGCTGAGTAATATTCAATAGTCAATATATCTTGACTATTGTAAACAGCAATGCAACAAACATAGGGGTGTATATATCTTTTCTAATTAGCGTTTTCCATTTCCTTGTGTGAATACCCAGGAGTAGAATTTCTGGATCATATGGTAGTCCTATTTTTACCTTTTTGAGAATCTCTGTAGTGTTTTCCGTAGTGGCTCTCCCAATTTACATTGACACCAACAGTGCCCTAGAATTCCCTTTTTTCTACATCCTTGCCAGCATTTGTTTATTGTCTTTTTGATAATAGTCATTCTGACAGGTGCGAGGCAATAGTTCCTCATGATTTGATTTGCATTTCTCTGATGATTAGCGATGTTAAGCATCTTTTTATATGCCTGTTGGCCTTCTATATGTCTTCTCTGGAAAAATGTGTGTTTGAGTCTTCTGCCCATTTTTAATCATGTTTTGTTGTTGTTGACTTGTATGAATTCTTTGTGTTCTTTGGATATTAACCTATTACTAAATATATCATTTGCAAATATCTTCTTCCATTCGGTAAGTGGCCTTTCCCTTTTGCTTGTAATTTTCTTTGCTGGTCAAAAGATTTTAGTTTGATAAAGTCCATTTGTTTATTTTACTTTTATTTCTCTTGTCTGAGGAGTCATATCCTCCCAAAATATGTATTACTAATATCGAACTTAAAGAGTATACTGCCTATGTTTTCTACTAGAAGTTTTATGGTTTTAGATCTTACATTTAAGTCTTTACTCTATTTTGAATTTATTTTTGCTCATGGCATGAGAGATTAATCCAGTTTGATTCTTTTGCATGTAGCTGTCAAATTTTCCCAACACATTTATTCAAGAGAATGTCTTTCCCCATTGTATTGTCTTACGTGCTTTGTCATGGGTTAATTAATTGCCTGTGTAGGTGTGGAGTTATTTCTCCTCTATATTCTGTTCCATTGACTCTGTGTCTGTTTTAGCATCAGTACCATACTGTTTTGATCACTTTAGCTTTGTAGTACAGTTTGAAACCAGGAAGTGTGATGCCTCTAGTGCTGTTCCTTTTTTTAACTTGAAACATAATTAATTGGCAATCTTGTGTTAGTCTCTGTTGTACAGTAAAGTGATTCAAATATATATTCTTTTTCAGATTCTTTTCCATTACAGATTATTACAAGATATTGAATAACTTCCCTGTGATGTACAGTAGGAACTTACTATTTATCTATTTTATATATAGAGATGGATATCTGTTATCTGAACATAAGCTATAAGATGTAATGAAGGCCCAGATTAATATACACTTCAGTTCCTAAACAGTGTAGTGGAAGACTGGCACCTTCAGCATCAGAGGAGGAGTTCAGAGAGCCTGTTCTGAAGCCAGGGGAAACCCTCCTATCCTAGGGTGAGCAGACCTTGGGGGCTGGCACCCTTTGAACCCTGCTGTGTCATTACTGAGGTCTTCTTGCCCACTGATGCTTTGCTGTTGTTGTTCTTCAGTCGCCAAGTATTGTCCAACTCTTTGTGACCCCATGAACTGCAGCATGGCAGGTTTCTTTCTCCTTCACCATCTTCTGGAGTTTGCTCAAATGCATGTCCATTGAGTCAGTGATGTCATCCAACCACCTCATCCTTTGTCACCTCCTTCTCCTCTTGCCCTCAGTCCTTCCCAGAATCAGGGTCTTTTCCAATGAGTTGGTTGTTCACATCAGCTAGCCAAAGTATTGGAGTTTCAGCTTCAGCATCAGTCCTTCCAATGAATATTCAGGGTTGATTTCCTTTAGGATTGACTGGTTTGATCTCTTTGTAGTCCAAGGGATTCTCAAGAGTCTTCTCCAGCACAACAGTTAGAAAGCATCAGTTTTTTGGTGCTCAGCTTTCTTTATGGTCCACTCTCACATCTGAACATGACTACTGGAAAAGCCAATGCTTTAGGTAACAGCAACATGTATTCCATACGACAGATAAAGAATTCTTAACCAGTCCCTCTGCTGTCTCCATCAAGGGTCTTTTCAGATGTTTCCATATCTGATGGCTGCTCCAATACACTGTCTCCTGAACAGTACAAGAGGTGTCCAGTGTGGAACAGGAACAAACCAGAGAGCCACCATCCCCTTTTTACTGAGAGAAAGCTATCTTAGCAATGTTATATGTTTCCCTGGACATGTTCTGTGTTCACCCATGAATGGGGGAAAGAGATTCAAGAGTTCTCAGATGAAGTCACATCCAAAAGAGGTTCTGGGTGAGGACTGGGGCAGAGGTGACTCCTCAGAGTTCAGTCCAGCCCCAGAGAACAGGGTTAGCAGAGAGGTAGGAGGAGACCAAGGAAATGGGCAGGCACAGTCTTGCTTTGGGTCTCGGATGAAGAACAAGAGAGTGAACTCGAATGTTCCCCAGAGGGAGCAGCAGAGTCAGAGGAGTTTTTCCAAGATAAGGGGGAGTGTTCTTTCCGGGTGAAAGTAGAGGTGAAAAAACACAGGCATAGACGTATCCTGTAATATATGGTGTAATCATCAATTCCTGCCTTCCAATAACATGCCATTTTGCTTAAATGACTTGATGATAAAATAAAGATAAGGGAACATATATAGGCGGCACAGCCCCACCAGAGAGTCAGTCGCTTCTGGCTGTGTGGAGATGGCCCTGGGACTGCAGCTTCGGCGGCAGGTGCTGGCTGGACTCCTGCTCTGTCTGTGCGCCGGGAGATGGGCCGAGGCTGGGAAGGTGCTAGTGGTCCCCATGGAGGGCAGCCACTGGCTCAGCATGCGGGAGGCCGTGCGGGAGCTCCACGCCAGAGGTCACCAGGCAGTGGTCCTGTCTCCGGAGATAAATATCCACATCAAGGCAGAGGACTTTTTCACCACGAAAACCTATGCCGTTCCGTATACCCGGGACCAGTTTGATTCCATCATGAAGGGCCGTCCTGATGAGGCTTTTGAAAGAGTACATTTTCTAACACGGTTTTTGGAAACTATGGCAACATTGAAAAATGTGTCTTTGCTCTTTGCAAGGTCTTGTGAGGCACTGTTGTATAACAAGGACTTGATCAGAGACCTGAATGCCAGTTCCTTCGATGTGGTTTTAACAGACCCTATTTACCCCTGTGGGGCAGTGCTGGCTAAGTACCTGTCCATTCCTGCTGTATTTTTCTTGCGTTTGCTTCCCTGTGACTTAGATTTTGAGGGCACTGCATGCCCAAACCCTTTCTCTTATGTTCCTCGGTTATTAACAATGAATCCAGACCGCATGACATTCTTCCAAAGGGTCAAGAACATGCTCTACCCTCTGGGCTTGAAGTACATTTGCCAGGTTGGTTTCACTCCTTATGCACGTATGGCCTCTGAGCTTCTTCAGAGAGAGGTGTCACTGGGGGAGATTCTTGCCTCCGGATCCGTGTGGCTGTTCAGAGGAGACTTTGTGATGGACTACCCACGGCCAATCATGCCCAACATGGTGTTCATTGGGGGTATCAACTGTGCCAACAGGAAGCCGTTATCTCAGGTTGGTACTGCTGCTTTTGCTCAATCAGTGTTCCAAGCGGAGCACATTTTATTTTTAAAAAACAATTCAGGGTGTTTTGTTATGTACTGATCTTTCTGATGATTTCCACCCTCTCATTCTCCTCCTCACTGTCTGTGATGAGACACATTGTTAAAGTGCCTCCAGGGGTGCAGTAAAGACTTACAGTGATCTCTGAGAGGAGTGAGAGGCAGGGTTGAGGGTGTGTAATAGGATTGACCACCGTGATTGCCCTTTTGTAAAGTCATTGGTGTAACCGTTGTGCAGTTTTCTCCAGCTGAGTAGGAGCAGGAACTTGAGCTGTGAATTTATCCTTCAGGGGATTTTGCCTGAGGGTGTTCAGTAGAAGTGTAAGCCAAATGGAGTCTGGTTGCTTGTGGCTGAAAAGACAATAAAGAAGCAAGACTGGTGGATGTGAAAGTTTGCTTGGATGAATGTGCCCGGGATGGGGATGCAGAGAGGTGAGTCCTGTCCAAACACTTATTCCCTCCTTGGACAATCCGGGGCAAGAGCTTTTATCGACAGAGGGAAGAGGGCTCCATGTAGAAACAGCACAGTCGGCTCTGACCGTCATCGTGAAATCAGTGGTCTGACCACCATTATTTTGATTGTTTTCAGTACAGTTAATCTTCAGTCCCAGGGCTGGTTTGTTCCCATTCCTTGAGGCCAGTTCTCAGAATTGCGGCAGCTTCTGTGTCATGGCTACAGTCTGGTCACCATGTAGTTAACTTTGTCCATCTCATGGGGGTTTCAGTATCTATGACAGCTCACAGGATATGGCTCAGAGTATTTTCTATAAATACCAGGACTGTAGTTAACAACATTAATTCCTTTAATTTTGTACTTATATGAGACGATGCGTGATCACTAAACTTGTTGTGGTAAAAGTCTCATGATCTAGAAAAGTCAGATCACTCTGCTATCTACCTTAAGCTTAACCAAGGCTGCCTGTCAATTATGTCTCAATAAAACTGGAAGAAACAATGACAAACAAGAAGGTTGTTTCTTAATTCCCATATAATTAAGACTATTGCAGTAATTTTTCTCTTATTTTTTTCTAATTTTTTTGAATTATAATCAAAGAATGTTTCTTGTGAGTTACTATTTTTAAAAACTTTTTAATACTCTTTCTTTATGGTCTAGTACAGAATTGTCCGGAAGGAATCTAATATAAGTCATATATGTAATTGAAGGCTTTTTAGTATGTATATTAAAAAAAAGTAGAAAGAGTATTGCAGCTAATTTTAATATTTTATTGAATCAAATATATTAAAATATTATCCTTTAAAGATATACTCAATATAAAATTGTTTACCAGGCGCCTCTGTCCATGGGATTTTCCTGGCAAGAATACTGGAGTGGGTTGTCTTGCCCTCCGCCAGAGGGTGGTTTTCCAGACCCAGAGAACGAATCCGCATCTCCTGCATTGCAAGCAGATTCTTTATTGCTTCTCCTCCTCCCATTTTACCTCTGACAGCCACAAAACTGATTTCTATTTCATGAGTTTGCTTCTTAGTTTTCAAAGCTGATTGACCTGCAGCACTATATTTGTTCCTATTACATAACATGGTGATTCAGTCCTTCTATACACTTCAAAATAATCACGATAAATCCAGCTATGATATTCATCACAGAATATGATGTAACAATAGACTGTACTTCTCACACTCTTTCTTACCTATGACACTTATTTTGCAACTGGAAGCTTGGATCTTAATCCCCCTCACCCTTTACTCTCCTTTCGCCACTCTGATCCCCTGTCAATAGCCTGTTGTTCTCTGTATCTGTGAGTCTGTTTGTTTTGTTATGGTTGCTCATTTTCATTGCCTTTTATTTTCCACATGTAAGTGAGATCACACAGCATTTATCTTTATACGTCTTACTTTACACGAAGTGTAATACCCACGAGTCCATCCATGTTGTCCCACATGTAAGTGAGATCACACAGCATTTATCTTTCTATGTCTTACTTTACACGAAGTGTGATACCCACGAGTCCATCCATGTTGTCACAATGGCAAGATTCCATCCTTTTTTATGGCTGAGTAATATTCAATAACCAATATTTTTGGTTATTGTAAACAATGCTACAATGAACCTAGGGGTGCATATATCTCTTCTAATTACTGTTTTTGTTTTCTTTGTGTAAATACTCAGGAGTAGAATTGCTGCATCATATGACAGTTCTACTGTTTTCCCTTGTGGATGCACCAATTTACATTGCCTCCAACAGTGCACTAGAGTGCCCTCTTCTTTACATTCTTACCAACCTTTGTTTTTTTTAATTTTTTTCTCACCATCTTTTGCTGTTTGCTTCATCACCATGTAAATGTTTAACAGTTCTTTGAAAAATGCCATTTGTATTTTGATTAGTATTTTATTGAATCTGTAGATTGTCTTAAGTAGTACAGTCATTTTAACAATATTAACTATTCCAATCCATGAATATGGTACATCTCTCCATCTGTTTGTGTTGTCTTCAATTACTTTTATCAGTGCCTTATAAATTTCTCAGTACAGGTCTTTTAACTTCTTATATTTATTCCTAGGTATTTTATACTTTTATTCTTACTGGAAGTAGAATTGTTTCCTTAATTTCTCTTTCTGATAGTTCATTGTCAGTATATAGAAATGCAACAGATTTCTGTTAATAATTTTATATCCTGCAGCTTTACTGAATTCATTAATGAGTTCTAATAGTTCTTTTGGTGGCCTCTTTAGGGTTTTCTATGCATAGTGTCATGTCATCTGAAAACAGTGACAGTTTTACTTCTTCCTTTCTAATTTGGATTTTTTTGTATATGTGTTATAGATGTTTGGTTGGTGGTTACCATGTGGTTTCTTGATAGCAATCTCTCTATATATGTGATTATTTTAAATTGCTAATATTTTAAGTTCAAAAGCATTTTAACAACTCTATTTTCAAACTCTCTCCACATTTACTATTTTTGACATATTTCACATCTTTTTGTTTTGTGTACCCCTTAGCTACTCACTGTGGATGATTTTTACTACTTTTGTCTTTTAACCTTCCTGCTAGCTTTGTATATGGTTGACGTACTACCTTTATTGTATATTTATCTTTACCAAAGAAATTTTTTTTTGTAATTTTCATATTTCTAATTGTGGTCTTTACTTTTCCACTTAGAGAACACTTTTTAAAAATTCTTGTAAAGCTGGTTTCATGGTGCTAGACTGTGAGTTTTGCTTGTCTGTAAAACTTTCGATCTCTCCTTTGAATCTGAATGAAAGCTTTGTCAAGTAGGGCACTTTGGGTTGTTTTTCAACACTTTAAATATATCATGCCATTCCCTTCCAGCCTGCAGAATTTCTGCTGCAAAGTCAGCTTATAATCTGTGGGGTCTGGAGTGTCACAAATCTTGTTTTGGCCTGCTGGTACATGGAGCCAGGGCCCAGGGAGTCCTGAGGCTTGTGCCAGCCTGCTTGTGGGTGGGTTGAGTCTTAGGGCTAATGCTGGCCCCCTTGTAGGTGGAGCTGGGTCCTGGAGTCTTTGATTAAATGGCCCAGGGGTCCATGATCTGGTGTCAGCCTGCTGGTGGATAGGGTCAGGGTCCAGGTAGTCCAAGGGTTAGTGCTGGCTCATTGGTGGGTGGAGTTGTGACCCAGGGTCTCTGGCTGCAGGGCCTGGGGGGCCTGGATTTGGTGTTGTCCCACTGGGGGATGGGGCCTGGGCCCTAGGCATCCCTGGGCTAGTGCTGGCGCACTGGTAGAAGTCCAGGTCCTGGGCCCTCTGGTGAATGGGTCCAGGTGCTGGGTGGCTGAGAACTCAGGGGGTCTTAGGCAGCTGGCCTGTTAGCGAGTGGGCCTCTGTCCCCACTTGGCTAGCTGCTTGACCTGAAGCATCATAGTACTGGTGCCTACAAGCGAGGAGAGTGGGGCTTGGTCCTGGTGCTGATAAGTTAGAGGGTTGATCCCAAAATGGCCCTTGCCAACAGTGTCATCATGATAGAATGGGGCTCCCCAAAGAACTGCTGTCAGTGTCCACATCCCCAGGATGATCTTGTTGCCTCCTGCCTCTCTGGGAGGTTCTCCAAGACTAGCGGAATCCTGCTTCTGCTCTGGGCCCCAGAGTGTATGAGATTTTGTGTGCATCCTTGAAAAGTAAAGTCTATTTCCTACAGCCCTCTGGTTCTCCCAAAAGTGAGCCCCACTGACCTTCAAAGCCAGATATTCTGGAAGTTCTTCTTCCTGGTGCAGAACACTGGTCTGGGATACCTGATATGGGGCTCAGACCCCTCACTCCAGGGTTCCTTCACTGGAACCTCATAGTGCTGTTGGTGGGAGTGTAAAATGGTGCAGTCATTGTGGAAAACAGTATGTCAGCTCCTCAAAAAATTAAAAATAGAATTACCAGATGATCCAGCAACTCCACTTCTGGGTATATACCCAAAATAATTGAAAGCAGCATCTCAAAGAGATATTTGTATACCCATGTTCATAGCAGCATTATTCACAACAGCCAGAAGGTGAGAGTAACCCATGTCCATTGGCAGATGAACAGATAAGCAAAATGTGGTCTATCTATACAATGGAATATTATTCAGCCTTAAAAATGAAGGAAATTCTGACAACATATATGAAAACATGAATGAACCTAGAGGATATGATGCTAAGTGAAATAAGTCAGTATCAAAAAGACACATACTGTATGATTCCACTAATATGAGGAACCTAGAGTAGTCAAATTTATAGAGACAGAAAGTAAAATGGAGGTTTCTAGGGACTATGAAGTGGGGGAAACTGTGGAGATGCTATTAAGGGGTATACAGTTTCAACTTTTCAAGATGAACAGTTCTGGAGACTGGCTGCACGACAATATGACTGTAATTAACATTACCAAACTGTACACTTAAAAGTGGTTAAGATGGTAAACCTTATGTTGGGGTATTTTATCACGATTAAACATTTTTAAAAGGCAAACTTTATGAGGAAACAGTCAAACCTATGTGTGCCAATTCAGCAGCTATATGTTTAAAGTAAAAACTATTAAATATTTCAAATGTAAACTGAGCAAAATTCAGTTAAATGGGGAAATATTTTAAGATATCACTATGAGCATTAGGCATGTTGAGCTTTTTCATTAGAAAATTGAAAATATGTATTTTTAGATGCTTTAATGGAACATTTACAAACATTGACCATATGTTATCTGATGAAGTAGCCACTAACTACACATGACTACTGGTCACTTAAAATGTGGATAGTCCAAATTGACATATGCTGTAAGTGTAAAATACATAGCATGATTTGAAGACTTAATGTGAAATATCTCATTAATTTTATATTGAGGGAAGTGGCCAATATGTTGAAGGAAGAACTCGAATTCACACCCTCCCACGCTGTGCTGTGCTTAGTCACTCAGTCGTGTCCAATTCTTTGTGACCCCATGCCTTGTAGCCCACCAATCTCCTCTGTCCATGCAGATCCTCCAGGCAAGAATACTGGAGTGGGTTGCCATGCCCTCCTCCAAGGGATCTTCCCGACCCAGGGATCAAACCGAGGTCTCCCGCATTGCAAGTGGATTCTCGACCATCTGAGTCACCAGGGAAGCCCAAGAATACTGGAGTGGGTAGCCTATCCCTTCTCCAGGGGATCTTCCTGGCCCAAATTGAACCGGGGTCTTCTGTATTGCAGGTGGATTTTTTTTTTACCAGCTGAGTTACCAACTCAGGAATGCAACTGGGGTCTACTGCACTGCAGGCAGATTTTTTACCAGCTGAGATACCAGGGAATACCAGTATTACCATTTACAGAATACTGATGTGAAAGGCCTGAAAACTAGCAGAAAAGACAGTCTATAATTAAAGATATAAAGAAGGAACCACAATGAGATGTGTAGGAGAGATGAAGATACAGTATAATCAAGACCCATACCCTGGGTGGTAGACTCACAAATAGGGTGATTATAATTTCAGATGAGAGAACAAGCTGCATTTTTAGTCTGTCCAGTTCATATATCTTTTCACTCTCACGCCTTATGCAAACCTTTCTTTGGAGATGACCAACAAGTGGGGGTCACACACTTTGTAATGGAATATCATAAAGCAACTATGCCCAAAAAGATTTCTCTGAGGGCATAAAATGTGCCAACAGAAAGCTACCTCTCAGATCTGTGTATGTCGCACCACTCAATCAATATTCCAAACTTTGCACTATTCAAAGCTTTCCAAAATTTCTGGCTTTTGTCAACCTGAGATGAGATATAGTGTGCACATGGCAATGAGAAAATTGTGTGTAGCCTTACGGAAATGCTTTTTACATTTCCAGCCGTCATAGTTGTAGAACCAATCAAGAGCTAGCAATGAGATTTTCATTGTTTTTGGTCATCACCACCATTCTTTTTATTTTTTTTTAAATTATCACTTAAGTCAAGAGATCTGAATACTGTCCTGAGGCTGCTCATAATCAATCGTGTAACTGTGAGGAATTCACTTATGTGTTTTGCCCTAGCCTTTGGAGGGAGAATGAGTGAGAGGGAGGAGGAGGGGGGAGAGACAGAGAGAATGTGTGTGTGTGTGTGTAGTTGCTCAGCTGTATTAGACTCCGCAACTATTTGGACTACAGCTTGCCCATCCGTGTTCCCTGTTAGTAGTGACTTCATTCCTATAAAACCAACTTCAGAGTTCTGACCTCCAGATCTTTAAGAGAGTAAGTACACATTGTTCCAAGTCACCAAATTTGTGGTAAATTGTTAGCGCAGGCGTGAGAAACTAAATACATTACCTTTGTCAGGCTTACCTGTTTTTATAAAGCCTAGGCTTAACGTTATATTTAAACAGTTAACTCTCCCTGTGTCACCAGCAATATGTGGAACTAAACGCTGTCTTTAAACCAAAAGTATTATTAATATATTCATATCTCTTACTACTTTGTGCTAATAAAAGGAAGTAAACTGATTTACCTTGTGAACGTTAACCTCAGAGCAAACCACTAGATTCACACTGCAAACAAAGTGGAAAGGCCAGGTTGAAGGTGCCCTGGTGAACATTTTGTCTCAGTAACACGAAATAAGCAGTGTCTGCCCTGGGGTTATGTTTAATAAATAGCAAAGTGCATACAGATATTTACAACAGTTTTAAGGAAAAACAAAGGTCCTATTCTGTGGCCCAACAGTAGCAACAAATAGGCGTTGGCACGAACTGTTCATAAATTCTTGAGTCCAGTTGTTTTGCATGTAGAGCTCGCTTGCAATCTTCAAAAAAAAAAAAAAAAAAAGAGAACACCCTGCTATTCCTCAAGCTGTGCTCTAAGTTCCACGTGGACCAGGATCACTTGGTGTCACTGCTTAACAACTGCTCTTTGCCATTTATGATCAGGGACTTCAGCTCCCCGTCTTCTTCCACTTCTATCCTTTCTTGGCCATTCTCCACGATTCTCTTGGTGGTGATCATTTTGCCATTCAGGATTTCGGTGGAAGTCGACATGGATTTAAAGTTGCCTGTCCCCCCACTACCACAGGACATGGAGACGGAAGAGAGGCCCCCATTCCCAATGGAATCAAATGAGGTAAACCCCGTATCAAAAGGACAAAAACCACCTCCAAATGCTGGAAATTCACTGAAGGCGGAGAAGAGCGACGCGGACCCCCTGCTTCGGCTTCCCCGGGATCTCCTCCGACCCCCCAAAAAGTTCTCCAGCGGGTCTCCGAAGAAGTCGAACGAAAAGGGGTCCCGGCCGCCGAAGAACTCTCTGAAGACGTCGGCCGGGTCCCTGAAGGTGAAGACGCACTCAAAGGGGTCCTCGAATGGCCTGCCGCCGCCCTCTATTCCCGCCTCGCCGTAGCGGTCGTAGACGTCTCTTTTCTTGGCGTCGGACAACACCTCGTAGGCCTGGGCCACTTGTTTGAATCGCCTCTCCGCCTCCTCCTTGTTCTCGGGGTTCTTGTCCGGGTGCCACTTGAGCGCCAGTTTGCGGTAGGCCTTCCTGATGGCTTCTGAGGAGGCCTGGCGGGGCACGCCCAGCACCTCGTAGTAGTCTACCATCTTGGAAGGTCGGGAACGGCCCCGCGGGCCAAGGACAGGTGCTGGCTGGCAGCCCCCGGGGCGCGGGCCGAGTGCCCACCAGGCCAGGCTGCCCGGAGTGGGCGCCCCTTGTGATGACGCCGCGTCTCATTGGGCGAGCCCAGAATGCATTGCTCACGCGGTGCTCTGTGACAGGTTTCACGCAGCCGCAGAGGACCCGCCCACTCACTTGCTCCGCCCACCCGACCTCCGCCGAGCGGTTATCGCCAAACGGGGAGATGTGGCTCTGACCGCCTTAGCAGATAGTTCTCACAGGCACCTCCCTGATGGTCCTGTGGTTATGACCACAGGGAGCGCCGGTTCCGTCTCTGGTCAGGAAATCAAGGTCTTGCATTAAGAAAGAAAGTCATTTTCTTAAAGTAGGCTTGACATCAGGCTTTCCCTTGGCTTGAGGTGGGGGCTGTTGTCCCGTTATTCAGTCGCTCAGTCGTGTCCAACTCATTGCGACTCCATGGACTGCAGCCAGGCTTTCCTGTCCTTCACCATCTCCCAGAGTTTGCTCAAACTCATGTCCATTGAGTGGGTGATGCCATCCAACCATCTTATCCTCTGTCCTCTCCTCCTTCTGCCTGCTGTCTTTCCCAGAATCAGGGTCTTTTCCAATGAGTTTGCATCAGGTGGCCAAAGTATTGGAGTTTCAGCTTCAGCATCAGTCCTTCCAATGAATATTCAGGACTGATTTCCTTTAGGATTGACTGATTGGATTTCCTTGCAGTCCAAGGGACTCTCAAGAGTCTTCTCCAACACCACAGTTCAAAAGCATCAATTCTTTGGCGCTCAGTTTTCTTTATAGTCCAGCTCTCACATCCATATATGACTACTGGAAAAACCATGGCTTTGACTAGATGGACCTTTGTTGGCAAAGTAATGTGTCTGCTTTTTTAATATACTGTCTCTGTTGGTCATAACTTTTCCTCCAAGGAGCAAGCATCTTTTCATTTCATGGCTGCAGTCACCATCTGCAGTGATTTTGAAGCCCAAGAAAATAGCCTGTCATTGTTTCCCCATCTATTTGCCTTGAGGTGATGGGACTGCTGCCTTGATCTTTGTTTTTTGACTGTTGAGTTCTAAGTTACCCTTTTCGCTCTCCTCTTTCACCTTCATCAAGAGGCTCTTTGGTCCTCTTCACTTCCTGCGATAAGGGTGGTGTCATCTGCATTTCTGAGGTTATTGATATTTCTAAGTTGGGGGTAGAGTAGAATAACAGAAGTGAGTTTAGTCTGATCCTTGTCTGATAAACAAACACTCTTAGCATTTGTCTAGGACAGCATTTCTCCAATTTTTTTGCCTCAGGACCCTTTTGTTTTTGTTTATGTGGGTTATATCTATCAGTACTTGCTCCAGCAAAAATTAAAGTCAATTTAATAATGATAAACCCATTACATGCTAATATAAATCATATATTTATGGAAAATAACTCTTTCAAAACAAATTTAATAAACAGTAGCATCATTTTCTTTTTTTTTTTTACATCTCTCTGGCTTAACAGAAGAGCTAGATTTTTATATCTGCTTCTGAATTCAATGTATTGTTATATCATGTATCATGTAGTCACTGGGGAACTCCAGTGTATTCAAAAGTCAATATCATTATCTTATAAATAATTTTAACTTTGCAAAATTCTCTGAAGATTTTTTGGGGATCCCCCCAAAAAATCCTCATAGTTTGTTAACTCCTGACCCAATATATCAAAATGATGAAAACTGCTGGCCATGTTTAAGTGCTGCCTGTAAACTTGGGATTCTGTGATTATTTCTGCTAAAACTGTTGTATCACCATGATTTTCTTTTTGACATCTGGCTCTTTTCCACTCCCTCCTTTTTCTTTCTCTGACACTATATTCTTTGCCTTGATAAATGGTGAGGCAACACCAATAAAGTTCACTTAGTTCTAAGAGGAAATGATTAACCAATGAACTCACTATTTCATCATAAAAGGTAATAGATCCAAAAGGGTTCACCTTTTCACCAGAACAAACTGCTGATTCCATATCACCTTGAGAAACTTAAGCCAGCTTGGCACTTGGGAAGCACGCAATAAACAATAGTAGAAAAGTAGAGATTGGTAATAGAGTCCAGTGTGAACAAAGCAATATGGAAAAGTACAAGGTGTGTTTGGGGTAGGTTAAGTGATTCAGAATGGCAGGAAGGAAAGAGTCAGAGAGAGCGGTTAAGCAGGAGGGCTAGAGAAGTGGAATGAGATGGAGTCCATTCCAGGGAGTTCCGAGGGCAAGACTGAGGAGTCTGCATTTATTCTGGGCCCTAGGAATGTGTTGACCAAGGTTTCAGGGGTGGTGGTGGCATGGGACTGTGCCATGGATGGCCGATGCAGGGAATCAAAAGGGAGAGGTAGGGATTAAGAGCCTTGGAGGCTGGGGCCTAGAAACAAAGCCATGGCAGCTGGGTCTGAGAACCGGTGGTAGAATGACCCAGATTTGGCACTTGCTGGGTTGGAAATAGGGCCTAGAGCAAAGGAAGAAGGAGCATCACATCCATACAGAAACATTTACTGAGTCTTACTGTCTGCAAAGTCGTGGATAGGTAGAGATAGAGGCAGAGAAGGAGTCTAGTAGGGAACTCAGATAGGAAAATTGCTGAAGGATACAAGGCAGAATAGGGGCTTCCCTGGAGGCTCAATGGTTTAAAAAAAAAAAAGTCCACCTGTCAACACAGGAGACGTGGGTTTGATCCTTGGGTTGGGAAGCTCTCCTGGAGAAAGAAATGTCAACCCACTCTGGTTTTCTTGCCTGGGAAATCTCGTGGACAGAGGAGCCTGGCAGGCTACAGTCCACGGGGTTGCAAAAGAATTGGACACGACTGAACAAGTAAATGGCGACAGTGACAAGGCAGAATAAAGCAAAATGCTATGGAGAGTCAAGGAAGATGACTTTGTTTCCCCTGGAGGGCCTCACAGATTATCCAGAGGAGTGGACTTGTTTATGTAACCGTTTTCAGTTTAGTAGCAAGCAGCTCCAGTTTGATTCCATCAAAAGAGCTAGGAATAGTTGGGAGGGTGAGTTTCGTCACTTCACTTCAGCGCGGCTTCAGCTTTAAAAGAAATCACCTTCCAGTGGGTCTGGGAATGCTCTTGCAGACACCCCACCCTTCAGTAGACCTCAGAGCAAGACTACATCACCACCCTGCTTGGTTTCCTCGGCCACCCATGCGCCGCAACCCCGGCACATCTCAGCCTGCCCTGTAATTGCCCTGTTGTTTGTCCGCCAGAGCCCTCTTGACAGGCACAGACCATGCCTAACTTGGATTTTGGGCCCCGGCTCCTCAAATCATGCCGGGAGGGCCAACACTTGCCATAAATCTTTGATGAGTGGGGGAATTGACAGTGGATGTTGAGTGTCAGGTCTCCACAGGTTGCAGGGCAGAAGTTTTATTGGATTGCTTAGTCATGGTTCTTGGGCATAATTTTTGAGAGTGGGTGTGGACTGCCTGCTATTCATTTTGGTTAAGAACAATTCCTGGTCTTGGCCAGAGTCACACTCTTAAACCATTCAAGTGCACAGAGACCTCAGAAAGTCCTGAGGCTCTGCCTGATGCAGTAAAGTCATAAAATCATTAACGTGGTGACCGTGTTTTTACAGCCCTTTGCTCTGTGTAATCTACAGATGAACACTCGTGACACTGAAACTTTAGAAGAATGACTGCCCTTATTGTTTAAATTGGACTATGAATTTCAGAATGACAGATAAGCGCACACCTATGAGCCAAACCCTTGCCACCTCTTTTCCTCTCACCTAGAATCTTGATCTTGGTGAACTCCTGAGTGCTCGGGGCAGGGGAGGGAGGGGAGGGAGCTTAAGAGTGCAGAAGCGTGAGCACGCACGCTTCTGAATCACTGAATCACTTTGTTCTACACCTGAAACTAACACAGTATTGTAAATCGAGTATAGTTCAATTGAAAAGATAAAAAAAGAATGCGATTCGAGTGGTGCTTAGGGACTTCCAGCCAATTAAACTGTTGCCTGTGGTGAGACCTAGAAAGCCCTGCCCTCTTTATCTCAAAAAGTAAACGCCCAGCAGTCTGTAGCTGACTGACAGCTATGGTCACGTGACACGAGCAAACATTAACTGTGTGTATAGTTTGGTTCCTGCCTTGCGTGAGTGAGGCAGGCAACCGTCTTGGTAGCAACAGCAGGGCAAGCATGACAGCGGGGTCCCAGGGGGAACGCCCAGTCGCCCTGCTCCTGCTGCTCTGTGCGCTCGGCCCCTCCGTGTCCCAGGGCGGGAAGCTGCTGGTGGTCCCGGTAGACGGCAGCCACTGGCTGAGTTTGGTCGGACCCCTCCAGCCACTGCAGCGGAGGGGACATGACATAGTGGTCCTGGCACCTGACGCCTCCGTGTACATTAAAGAGGAAGCATTCTACACCTTGAAGAGGTACCCTGTGCCATTCCAAAGGGAGGACTTGGAAGAGACTTTTATCAGCCTCGGGCGTACTGTTTTTGGGGATGAACCTTTCCTGAAGCGCGTGATCACAACATATCAGAAAGTCAAAAGGGACTCGGCTCTGCTCTTCTCTGCCTGCTCCCACTTACTGCACAACAAGGAGCTGATGGCCTCCCTGGCGGCAAGTAGCTTCGACGCCGTGTTGACAGACCCTTTCCTTCCCTGCGGCCCCATTGTGGCCCAGTACCTGTCTGTGCCTGCCGTGTTCTTCTTGAATGGACTGCCTTGCAGCCTGGACTTTCAGGGTACCCAGAGCCCCAGCCCACCATCCTACGTGCCCAGGTATCTGTCATTTAACTCAGATCACATGACCTTCTTGCAGCGGGTGAAGAACATGTTCATCATCTTGACAGAGAGTTTGCTGTGCGATGTGGTTTATACCCCGTATGGGCTACTTGCCTCGGAAATCCTTCAGAAAGACATGACTGTTCAGGATCTCATGAGCTCTGGGTCTGTCTGGATTCTCAGAAGTGACTTTGTATTTAATTTCCCGAGGCCCATCATGCCCAACATAGTTTTTGTTGGTGGGATCAACTGCGCTCACAAAAAGCCACTCTCTCAGGTGTGTATTTGAGTGGGAACTTTACATACCTGTGTTCTGGCAAGAACTTTGAGTGGATGAAATTGTCATGGATCTGCTGAGACAGCCTCAAATGCCTCCTCTTGTTCGTTTCTATTTCACCAGTCTCTTAGGAGTGTGTTGTGGTTTATGACTCTTTGGCATCTTCTTCTAGGTTTTTTTTTTTTTTATCGGAGACTTTAGGAAAGTGTACTTTGGCCATTTTATTCAGTGTGCTCCGGTGGATAGTAATCGATTAGATATGACATGGGTTAAATGCCATAAACACAGGGCCCTGGGTCCAGGGTTCCTCGCAGAGAACAAAATTGTGCAGCATGCACTTTGCCCATGGTCAGGTCAGGCTCACAAAAGTCAAGATTGCTGAAATAATTCTTTGGCATCTATAGATCTTGTGTGGCAGGGAAAATTGCCTTTATGTTCCCGGTTAAAAGTCCAGTTTCTAGAGAATAGGAAGCTGAATACGGCAGTTCCATTTCCTATAATAAAGCAAATCACTAGACAGCCAGGTTCTGATGTTGGATTCAAAGCTCATGCATCTCACTCTCTTAAATGCTTATTTATTAATGTTTTCACCTTCCACAACTGGAAGTTTGCAGGAAAAAAAAAATAGCGTTGACATTCTTTTCCAAATCTCTACAGATGGGGTAGAGAATAGCAGGAGAGGTTCCTTCTAATGGGGATTTGGGAAGGATTCTTCAAGTAGGTGACATTTCAGTGGGCGTTCCTTCATTTATTCTTCGAGTATAGGCTGGGGATCTGCTGGTAGCCCAAGTACTTTCCAGATGCTGAGTCTGGCTCCTACCAGGGGCTACTATCACCCTCATAGAGTGATGAATTTTATTTCCAGTGAGCTTCTGACATGATTCATATTTTATATTATTTTTTAAAATAATAATTTTTTACTGTGCTGGATCTTTGTTGCTGCCCTGGCTTTTCTCTAGTTGTGGCGAGAGGGGGTTACTCTTCGTTGCGGTGCACAGGCTTCTCATGGCGGTGGCTTCTCTTGTTCAGGAGCACGGGCTCTAGGGAGGCCTGGCGTCAGTAGTTGTAACTCCTGGGCTCTAGAGCACAGGCTCAGTACTTGTGGCACTTGGGCTTCGTTGCTCCTTGGCCAGATCAGGGATTGAACCTGAGTCTCCTGCACCAGCAGGCAGATTCTTTATCACTGAGCCACCAGAGCAGCCCTCATGTTTTAAATGATTACATAATTGTCATAGCCAGCGGAAACTTTGGGCAGCAGGAATAACACCAGGTGAGAAGTTGGGTGCTACCCGGACACCTCCATCCCACTGCTGCAAAACAGGGGCTCCTGAATGGGGCTCTGATTCCACCCCTGTAATGTGGGGAGAGATCTCATAAGCCCTCAAAGACCCCCTGGCCACAAGATTCTGAGACCACCACGGTCTGCTGGACATGTTTGTATCTAATGGGGTGGTCTGGTGAAGGAAGAAGGTGTGTTGTTGATTTTCTGAAAGCAAGATGAAAAAATCCAGAAGTGTAGAAATCCATTAATGGTTCTTTTTCAGACAGAGAAAAAGAAAGGGGTGAAATGTCATCAAACCAACGGGCATATCTCAGATCAAAGGAAAGAAAATTAGCCAGCAGATTCAAGCAAGATATTTTTGCATGTTTGCTGTTGCGTTTTTGGCAAACAGCTTTTATTTATTTAAGTGATTTCTTTCTTTATTTAGGATGTTTCATGGGAGAGGCTGCAGAACTTTATCAACTGTCTTTCTTGATATCACATCTTTATATCATGTATTGACATATTTTCCCTTTAAGTGGTAAATTGTATTGAATGTGTGTTGGTTGCTGCCTTGTTTGGTGCAAGTGAGCTTAGATGTGAGAATATTTCTGTAAATTGTACCTGATAGTAGTTCCTATTGTCTTACTGAAATGCTTTTAATTTGAAATTCCATTTTTAGATACTAATATCACCATTCCTGCACTATTTTTGTTTACATTTTTCTAGTGCCTCCTTAGTACTCCAGGTCTTCAACCTTCTTCCTTTTCTTTAAACAACATGAAGCAGGGACTTCCCTGGCAGTCCAGTGGTCAAGATTCTGTGCTACCAATGAAGGGGGCATGGGTTTGATTCTTGGTCAGGGAACTAAGACCCCACATACCATGTTGCCAAAAGATAAACACAACAAAATAAAATCAAAAAATCTACAGAGCCAATATTCTTAACCTAGTCAGGCAGATTCCTTTAACAGTTGAATTTTGCCTGTTTGCATTTAACAATCAATACATATGATTATAACTCTTGCAGTTTATTTTTACTTTGCTTTGCCATCTTCCTTTTTTCTTGATTTATGCTGGTCTGTCACATTGCTATTATCTTTTTTCCCCCTTGGTTAATTAGAGAGTGCTGCTCTGCACTTCCTTCCCTCTACTGGGGATCATACTATTCCCAAAGCTGTTGGTAAAAGTCCTGAACTTTTCAAGTATAAGCATGAAATCTTTGTTAATGAGAGTCCCTAAAGAAAGCACAGCTTGGTGTTGGGCATACCTTTGGGATGCCGTCAAAGAATAAAGTGGTAGAACAATGTTGAGAGCAAAGGCATGACACTCAAGAATTCCAAGATGTCAGTCCCCTCTCAGGCTGAGAACATCTCTGAGAATACACAGAGATCCAGAGATGGTGTCCACGCATCCACACTGGTTGTAACGAAAACAGTCAAACAGAGGATCAGTAAGAACAGACTTGAAGATGACGAAGAGGAGAAGAAAGAGTGGTGACAAGGAAGCTTGCAGTGTTCCTAAGTGGCTCTAAATGTATAATGATAAAGCAACACATTTCCAACATACTGTTTCATGCGTCTCCTTGCAAAATGAAAGGCATTTGGGAAGGAAAAATCCAATAAAAGCCTGGAACTCAAAATACTAAACTCACAGCCAAGGTCAGCACTTCTAGTAAAAGCCTCCTGGGTTTCAAAGTCAGTACACTTGACAAACAGGAGATTAACAAGGCCCAGGATTCCTGATAACACTACAAATGCTTTTGAACCTAGAAGGGTCAACAATACTACACTAAATGTCACGGTTCTCAGTCACCCGAGACACGGCGATGATGGAGGCAGGGGTCCGTGTCCAGTAGTAACGGCACTTGGCACCCAGCTTCTTTACCTCGCGGACACCAGCTCTCAGGGCCCCGGACCACAGTGCGCAGACAGGAGCAGTAGGAGGTGGGATGTTCCTCACCTGTGCAGTCTTACCTTTTCTTGTTGGCAAGCCACAGGTCTGTTATGCCAAAGGCTGATTAATGAAATTTAAGAAAAAGGTTCTTTTTTCAATAAATGGCTTATTGTAGGGGGGAAAAAAGCCTCCTGGGCATGTAGGCATGTGTTTTCCCTTTGAGGGGGCCTCATCTTTTCTGGGATGGGATAAAAGGTAGGGGATCGAGGTTTATTGCTGTCAACATGTTGCTTCACACTCTGGCCACTCCAGAGAGTGTGGAGTCAGGGCAAGGTTTGGTGTTCTTGCTGTTGTTGTTTAGTCGCTAAGTTGTGTCTGACTTTGCGACCTTATGGACTGTAGCCCGCCATGCTCCTCTGTCCTTGGGATTTCCCTGGCAAGAATACTGGAGTGGGTTGCCATTTTCTTCTCCAAGGGATCTTCCCGACCCAGGGATTGAACCTGCATCTCCTGCATTGGCAAGGCGATTCTTTACTCTGAGCCAGCAGGGAAGACAGGGCAAGGTTTAGGGGAAGTTTTGCCAGGTATGGGGTGGACCTCACCATTACTGAATCCTGTACTGGCCCAGAATCCACACTGGCCATAACCTCTGCAGTTTGTCATTCTGTAATTTGTAGATGAACTTTCATGCCATTTAAACTTCAGCCAAGTGCTACTATTTAGCTTTCACTGTTTATGGCTCTGTGTGTTCCTTTTATGGGTGCAGCAGGGACATTAGGCTTGGTCCTTTCTAGACAAAGTTAAAGCCCTAAGAGTGGGTTTCGTGAAGGAGAAGAGGTCTAGAAAATGGAGGAAATTCAGCGTGGGGGTAGGGAGGATGACACTGCCTCCCTGACCTTTCAGATAAGCCTGATAGGGAAGGGCAAGACAGCTGCCGGGAGCCAGGGGCCTCAAAGAGGGCCTGAGGCTGGTGAGGGCAGACTAGACACTGGGAGTAGGGCTGGCCAGTATTTGGGCTTTATGGCCATGTTCTGAATCAAGGTTGGCAGCCGTCTCTGAAAATCAGGTATGCTGGGCCCTGTCTGAAATCTCCTAGGTCAGAGCCAGGGTAGCCAGCATCCTGGTTTGTTCAGGACTGTTCTGGTTTTAGGGTTTCCCAGGTGGCGCTAGTGGTAAAGAATCCACCCACCAACGCAGGAGATGTGAGAGATACAGGTTCGATCCTGGGTTGGAAGATCCTCTGGAGGAGGGCATGGCAACCTGCTCTAGTGTTCTTCCCTGGAGAATCCCGTGGACAGGGCAGCCTGGAGGGCGACAGTCCTTGGGGTTGCAAAGAGTCAGACACACCTGAAGTGACTTAGCGCTCACACACGTTCTGGTTTTAACACAGAGAGTCCTAAGAAGCCCCCAGTTCACAGTCTCACTAATGGCTGTGGCATTCTTTGGAGACATATAAAACCAGCTGGAGACTCTCAGGGAGTGAATTAGATCATTAATAACCAACAGTTCAGGGAAATGGCCCTACTTGTGCCTTACGCTCTTTCCTTCAAGTAGATTCCCACTGCACGTGTGTGCACCCAGAGGGAGTGTGTGTGTTTCTTGAAGCCTGGAGCACTCTTGCGTTGACTCTGAAGTTTGGGAGCAGATCACATCATGCTAAGGTTATTGCCCAAGGCTGAATCTAGGGGGTTTCCTTCCTTTCTTCCTGAGATACACCCACCATTCACCTCCAACTTCTAGTTTCAACACTGACTAATGCTGCTATTCTTCTGATTGCATTATTCCTGTTTCATCTTGCTGAAACAGTTTGGTGTCATTTCAGGGGGATTCCAAAGAGTTCTGGTACCATAGTTCTTTATGTATCAGTGTAGAGAAGAGTTCAGTGAGAGGCAGAGTGGTAGATAAGAAGTGATTTATTAGGGTAGTATGCTTGTGAGTGAAAGGTTGTTGCTGAACCACGAAAAGATGTCGGGATTCTTGGCCTCCGGAGGAGAAGAATTCAATCCAGGGCCAGAGACGAGGCTTGATTGCTCAGAGCTTTTGTGTAATAAAGTTTTATTAAAGTATAAAGGATCTAGAGAAAGCTTCTGACATAGACATCAGAAGGGGGCAGAAAGAGTGCCCCCTTGCTAGTGTTTGCAGTGGAGGTACATACTCTCCAATGAATCCAAAGAACGTCCGGGGGTTGTACAGACCTTACCAGACCCACTCCCATAATTTACATTCTAAGATAACAGGATGAGCCAGAAGGTTTCATCCAGAGAGGGTCCTCAGGCAGGATACATTACTGTTATATAATCCTAAGGACTGTAGAGGAAAAAAAAGTTTGTCCTTTCTTCCTCCTTGAGAATTCCAGACCCCTCTCTCCTTGGGGACCCTTAGACTTCTTATCAACCTGCCTAGGAAATGACTCTCTCATGAGGCTTACATGGGACTTTCCAGTGATTAAAAGAAAAAAAGGAAAAAAAACTACCTGCAATGCAGAAGACACAGGAGACACTGCAGGCTCGATCCCTTGGAGGGTCAGGAAGATCCCTTGGAGGAGCGCATGGCAACCCACTCCAGTATTCTTGCCTGGAGAATCCCACGGACAGAGGAGCCTGGCGGGCTACAGACCACAGGGTTGCACAGAGTTGGGCACAACTGAAGTGACTGAGCACACACACTTGAGGCTTACAAGAGGGTGGGTGAGAAATGCCACACCTGAGAACTTAGCATGCTACAGTTTTATGATCGAAGGAAAAGCAGGGAGGGGGAGAAGACCTTTGTCTTTCTTGAGTAGACACGAGTCATGCTTCCTTCATCCACTCCTGCTCCAGGGGAGTTTTCTTGTCCCTATATGGTCAGCCTAGGTCCATGATTATGTGTGCAGACAGCAAGTCCTAGGAATCATTAACTGACTGTACTCACTGGGCAGGATGTGGGTCTCATGCTACCATTGTTTTACTGTTTGGGGGCATGCACCATGCTTCTACTACCTGGTTTTGTTGTTAAGCAAGCCTGCTTGGTTTTGTGGTTAAGGAAACCTGCTTTCTCAAGTAATCATGAACTTACAGGGGTCTCCTATATTTTTCTACTTATAATCTCCTAGTGGGATTAACTACATAATCATCTATTTTGTCCCTTCATGCTATCCCTATCATTTTCAAAGCTTTTATTTGACATTGATCTCTAAGTCTCTCCCTTATTCCTTAAGAGATAGGCCTTTGCCAGGTCATAACCTGGAACCTGTACTTACTAGCTAGGATCCCTGCCATCTCTGATTCTCACCCTACATACACAGACATTTTCTAATATCCATCTTCCTGCTTCATTCAAGGGAACCACAGATTACTCGGGGTCTAGTAAGATTCATTGTTAACTAACAAATCAATCATAGTTGATAGCTCAAATACACCAAAACTCACTTGATGGGTTCAGTGCTTGGTCGGGGAACTAAGATCCCACAAGCTGCATGGCACACTGCCCCCCCACCCCAGTTACTCCTTGATTTAAAAAGTCATCATCACGGCAATAGGATGCTGTTAGTAAGGGGAAGGACTTAGAATGCATCCCGCCCCTAGTGTTCGAATGGTCCTGTCTCACATGCGTATGAGAACGAGCTGGTATAATCCACACAGGGTCGGCATGCCACCCTCTCTCTGCTCTCCATTCCTTATTCCTTGGGTCATCTGGCCCTGAAGTTTCTTCCAAAAGTCTCGTTGCCTTGTCTTGATCTTTGTCCTTAAGTAGCCAAGGCTGTATGCCTGCAGGTGACCTTTGCTGGATGCTTCCTCAGACAGTGGAGCAGCTTCACACGTGCAGGCTTCCTTGGATGACCGTGAGGGACATAGTGAATTAAGGAACCCCTTCTGGAACAGGAAGTGGACACTAGGTGAGGGTCGTATGCTGCATGGGTAAAAATTGCACCTGTTTCGCCTTCCTCCCAAGAGGCTTTGGTGGTCAGGGCTTACTCACATGCCCTTAACCTTCCCTGAACCCCACAGAAGGGGCTCAGATTGCTGGGACACACTTGGCAAGGGTTTCTGTCCCTATTTTGTGTTTTTCATACCTAGGGAGGAACAGTTTACCTTTTACAGTACATACGGAATCAGCAGAGAAAGATTCACATATGTTTCTGTATATTCTTTCTGCTAAAGCAGGCAAGTTGACTTAAATACCTTAGAAACTCTTCTCCAGGAAGGGTTGGGAAAATGCATGGTTGACTGGTTACATTTCGGAGTAATGTACAACACGGAGTTGATATGGATATGAGCTTTACTCGTTCAAGTGTATTGACTGCCATAGCGAAGCTCTGTTGCAGGCAGCAGGGAAGCAAGAGTTGTGCAAGGATTTTTTTGCTATTTGAGGTTTTTCCTTAATCATGAGTCTAATTCTTAATGCCCTCTGTAGCTTTGTGCTTTGACTCCATTCATTCTTTCAGCATAAAAAGAATATTCTAGAAGTCTTGAAAACTAATACGGGTTTTTACACAGATTTTCTTAGAGAGGCAGTGCCAGAGTTTTCTAGCCCACAGAACGTTTGCTGAAATTCTCTTTGGACAGTGTTCCTCTCCTCCCATGTTTCATTTCATGGAATCTGCTCATGGAAACCTCGCTCCTCTCTGCAGGAGGCTCCTTCCCCTTTCCTTCCTTCTTCCTGTTGCCTTCGGCTCACTCCTTCAGCCCTCCTCCCCAAAGCCTGATTTCTTCCAAATTTTCCCAGCTGCGTGAAGCCCTGGGGAAAAGGATCTGGTTTTACCTCTGATCACTTTTCTCTCAGAAACTTGACTCATGACTTGGAATCTACATTTCAGAGGAGAACCCAGGTGATAATTCTGTAAGCAGGAAGCCTTCCTCCTTTGGGATGGAAAGGACTTGGGGAGGGAGGGATGTTACAACACACATTAATACTTTGTGTCTATCACACATACACACACACACACACACACACACACACACACATACACACTCCTGTAATTACTTTCTAAAGAGGAAGATAGCTTATTCAGAGCTGAATGCATACAGTCACCAAAGAATATGAGAAAAAATTAACTGGAAATTTCTCTTCTGCTTCTAGGAATTTGAAGCCTATGTAAATGCTTCTGGAGAACATGGAATTGTGGTTTTCTCTTTGGGCTCAATGGTCTCAGAGATTCCGGAGCAGAAAGCTATGGAAATTGCTGATGCTTTGGGCAAAATACCTCAGACAGTAAGAAGATTCTATATGATTTTTTAAAATCTATCTTCACAAGAGTTCTAATCCAAGACTTCCAATAACTAAATTAGTTTATGAGTTGAGTTTTAAACTTGGATTTCCCTGCCACTTCTCAGTTATTATTAATAATCCAAAGGGTATTTTTTTTGCTATTTCACTCTCAACTATGCAGTTAAACCATGATCCACTGCATGAGGAGGTCTCTTTCTCTCTCAACTGACTTAAAAGTATATTAAAGAGAATTTGTTTTTTAAAATAAAATAAGCAGGATAGTGTTTCTTCATATTGCATAAGAATATTTCTCCAGAAAGCAGTTGGTTAGGACACTGAATTCATTTCTTATATTTCTGCTTTTGTAGTTCCACGCCTACTCATTTTGTTAAGTAATTTCCCTTAAAGTGCAGAAAAGTGCAAAAATCATAGATATACAACTTGCTGAATTTTCACAGATTCACAAAGTGAACACACCCATGGAATCAAGCCTCTGGAATGAGACACAGAATGTTACCTGTCCCCAAAAGCCTTCTTAATCATCATACCCCCCACCTTTTCCAAGGTTATATTCATTCAGAGACTCCAATTTCTAGCTACTATAGCTGATGTCTTGTTTTAAAATTGTATGTGTACAAACAAGTTGTATATGTATGTTCTTAAACTCATTTTTTTTGTTTGTTTTTTTTTGCTTCTGTAAGGTCTTGTGGCGGTACACGGGGACTCCACCACCGAATCTTGCGAAGAATACAAAACTTGTCAAGTGGCTGCCCCAAAATGATCTGCTTGGTACGTGGGGGGGATTTAGCATGTAGGGTCTAACCGAGGTTAAATAAGAAAGTGGTTCAGGCAGGGCTACTCTAAAGGGTTGTTTAGCCAGAAAGGATTATTGTCAACTATCCCACATTACCTTTTACCCAGCAGGGTATCTCAGCCCCAATTCGCTTTACACATTTCTGCAAGGGTCACATGTGGATGGCACTGGGCCCTGAGTGTGCTTTGAGGACCCAGGTGATGTCAGATGGTGCAACTCGGTAGCTTGACTGGTGGCTCACTCTTGCTTTTCTCCTCAGGTCACCCAAAGACTCGGGCCTTTATCACACATTCCGGCTCCCATGGCATTTATGAAGGAATATGCAATGGCGTTCCCATGGTGATGATGCCCTTGTTTGGTGATCAGATGGACAATGCAAAGCGCATGGAGACCCGGGGAGCTGGAGTGACCTTGAATGTCCTGGAAATGAGTTCGAAAGATTTAGAAAATGCCCTGAAAGCTGTCATCAATGAAAAAAGGTAAGAGAAAAACTACCCAGGAATAGTTGCTACTTGTATTTTGGCCATCGCCTCACAATAACCGTTCAGATGGGAAAATAAATACACCAAGATCTAGTTTGTAAGTAAGATGACTTGGGGTTATTACCACTCATTTTATACAAAGGTGCTTTAATTCCTATGGAATTTATCATTAAAAAGATTTTAAATATTATTTCCCCTGGTATACTTAAAATTTCAATTTATTAATGTCAATATAATAGATGTCTGATCTATAAGTTCCTGCTAAGAGAGAAATATTCCATTAGAAAAAGCATAGTGTCCAAGATAAAAACAAATCAGGTACTTAAGGGTATGGCTTTTCCCAGCACTGAAACCTGTGAGAAATTTTGTCCATGGGGGTTTAAAAATCTGTGTGTGTGTGTGTGTGTGTGTGTGTGTGAGAGAGAGAGATGTGCTATGACAGACAAAGGCTTATGATAAAAGCAAAGTCACGTTTGCTCAAATGTGGCTCTGAAAGCAAATCAATAGGCAACAGCCGTCAGATGAAATTATCTCTGCATGAACTTTACTGCGTTGCTGTCAAATGCTACAGGTAACAGGCTGATCAAACCTCATAGGGAGAAGTTATGGCCGGGAGTGGGCTTCATCCAATAGTCAGTTATGTATGTGCACATGCTGCATATGTGTGTATGTGTGTGTATCTACGAGAGCATCAGGAACCTTTACCCATAGTTTCTTCATTTTGAAGAAGACGTCGGTCAGGAAGACAGGTATTAAAAGACTGGAATGTGTTCACATAGGAGGAGACACTACACAGGAGAACAACCAAGCCTAGACAAGGGAAAATGGGCAAGAAATGATGGTGCTCACATGTGTGTGATGCTTCTGATTAAAAAAGAATTGTCTACATAACCCCAGGGTAAAGTGCCCGCCGTGTTAGTAACAACCTTCGCAGAGCAGTTGATGTGGTTCTTATCCATCATTTCAGTTGGCTTCTGGCAGCCCGACTTGTCAGTCTTAGGTCATGCTGCTCACACATCACTACAGTTAAAGCCTGATTTCTTTCCATATGCTGGAAACTCATTCTTGAGGTTCGTATTAGTGACGTAGCTTTGACCTTTTGTTCAGTGGTATGGACAACTACTTGTAATCTAAAAGTGACTTGGTAGAAGTTCTCTGGTACATTACTCTTAAAAACAAACAAACAAACACTCATCAGTCAGTTCAAGTTACTAACTTTATTCCTTTCTGACCCATCTCATGTGAATCTCCTTGTTCCCAAAACTCTAAACTGGGACTGCACCTACATAAAGAGAAGGGGAAAAATTTCCAACATCGGGTTATAAAGCCAGGCCATGACAGGTGCTTAATAAATACTGAATGAATGAGTGAAAGTCCAAGAAAATCTATTCTGTATGAGACAATTTATATAAAAGGAAAATGTTTAACAGAATTTATGGCCAAATATTAATAGTACATTATAATAATGTATCCACATAAAATAATGGATGTGTTTAAGGACTGATATGACCATAATCACTCCTGAATAAGTGTCTTGCTTTTCTGTTTCTTCCCTCTTTTCTTTCCCTTGCCACTTCCTCCTTCTCCTTCTCTTCCTTCTCTTTCTCTTTCTTTTTCTAGTTCATCCATGCTAAGGGATGAAGTATCAAACCCATTTTGGATTTGGATATTGACTCAGCTATTCACACAGTCCAAAATAAACAGGAACTCATTTCTTCCTTAACAGGCTGCATAGACACTCCCTCATGCAAAACTTAGCACTTAGATGGTCTGATGCCTCAGTAGTTGAAAGTCTATCACTGTCTTGGATACAGCACTTTAAAATGTCTTTTACGTTGGCTAGAAGTGATTATTTGCAATCTCATTGAGTGGGAAATCATTAACAATTTCTGAGATGACCTGTTCCTTTACTTCATCATCTTGTTACCAAAAAGTAAGACTAATTTCCTATAAAGATATCACTAAAAAGAGAAGAAGATGAGTAAGAAGCAAGTTTCAAATACCTTAAAATTTTAGCTTCCAGTTTTAAGAGATAAAGAATATTTAGTGTGTGTTTCTGATTACAACAGAAACTCTACCACGTTTGGAAAATCTGGTAGCATTCCTAACTGGAAGCAAGGATAGAGGGAGGATGGTTCACTACTGCTGGTGTTCCAGGCATTCACATAACTGTCTTTGTGTTCAGCTATAAGGAAAACATCATGCGCCTGTCCAGACTTCACAAGGACCGCCCCATAGAGCCTCTGGACCTGGCTGTGTTCTGGGTGGAGTTTGTGATGAGGCACAAGGGGGCATCCCACCTGCGCCCTGCAGCCCATGACCTCACCTGGTACCAGTACCACTCTCTGGATGTGATTGGCTTCCTCCTGGCGGTCGCGCTGACAGTCATCTTCATCACCTTTAAGGCCTGTGCCTTCGCCTTCCGGAAATGCTTCGGGAAGAAGGAGCGAGTGAAGAAATCTCATAAATCCAAGACGCACTGAGAACTGGGTTGGAAACTTTAGAGAAAGGTTAAATTCATGTTATGCCTACTCAAGAACTACTTTCAGAAAATGACGCCCCAGAGTGTGTTTTGAAAAATAAAAATGATCCAATCCCTAGTCACAAACACAGGTAGAGATATTTGAGTCTCTTTGCTGCTCCCTCCAGTACTTTAATCTGGACTTCACTTGTCATCTTTCAAATGACTTAAGAGAACTGGTAGGTCCTTCTTTCAACCTATGATACTTTTCCTGCTCAGAAATGGGACCTGTTTGGGAGCCGTGTCTTCCTTCCCCTGCCCCCAGGAATGCATCCAGCATCTGTAGACACATTCCCTCACCAGTAACGGCTGGTTCCAAATTATGCTTATGCTTCAGAGATGTCCCCGTGCATCTAAATAAGGAGATGTCTCTTCCTTGTCCCTGATGTGCTACGAATGAATGGTATAGAGTTCTTCTTAGACAGTGTATGGTTTCTGACTTTAGTGGGGAAAGAATGACGTATAAAATTGGTGGGTGATGTGCCTGAGTAGATAATCATTGTTTGTGCCAAACAGATCTGAATTTGGAAGATGCCTAAATTATAGTGACTGGAAAGTATATTTTTTCTGATGTGATAACTAAAAACGCATTAATAAATTTATGTTAATTATATTTGTTAGGTGTTCTCTTCATGGGTGTTGATTTATTATTAAACTACATGTTCTAACTACAAAAGTAATACATGATTCTGACAGAAAATTTGCAAAAGTTGTACACATACACGTGCAAGGAAATTAAAGTCACCATTACTCATGTTCCCTGCAAATAACCACACTTATTATTTTGGCAAATATGTGGAATTATAAAATATTGCAAATATACCATATTTGGTATATTGGTAAAGTGAAGGAAGAATTTAGAAAACACATTCTTCCTTAACTTTACCCTATTGTAAATGAATGCTCTCTCCAGGTCTCTATATAATATTTAATTTGCTTTAAGTGGCCAAGGAATATTCTATTGCATGAATATGCCAGGATTTATATAACCACAACTTCCAGGTGTATTCACTTTTATTTCCCTTTATAAAAAAGACATCACTAAATGTTCCAGTAGCTAGGTCTTTGTACACACACATCCATGACTGTTTCCATGGGAAAGGCCCTTCCAACAAATCAACGGTTGTTTGTTTTGGCTCCATTCATGTGAGGATTCACGGGCAAGCAGTTTATTTGCAGAGGGAAGGAAACCCTGAAGAGGAGTGGGGAGTAGGGTGCGGAGTGATGACCACCAAGAGGGCAGCTCTCCGTGGGCAGCTGGAGCTGAATCCTCGGCTTGCCGCTGGCAGCCAGGGCGGAAAACATGGGGGATTGATCCCACGGGAGGCGCAGGCCCGTGGGGACCCAGCACTTGTCCCTGCTGGCGACTGGCTGCTCCCAGGTGGTATTCATCACCCTGTGCTTCCGGGGTCCACAAGGGCAGGAAAGAGGGCTTTACAATCCAGAGAGAGCCCCAGGAGAGAAATGCAGATGCCGCGTGGGAGATCAGGCCCTGTGACCTGAGATGTAGGAACACAGGGATCCGGGTGGGGCGTGGTTTGAGATCGTCCCGAACTGTGTCCAGAGAGGCTCGGTCGGTGTTGAGAGAGCCAGGATCTCACCTTCTTCAGTCTAAAGTATCATCTTGAAAACAAGACAGTGTCAGTTTGATAGGTAAAAGTGGCATTTTGTTTTAAATTTGCTTTCGTCATTATTACGGTGACAGGCTGGGACCTGGGACTGTTGCTGCAGGGTAGCGATGCTTGCTCTTGGACAGGCTTCTTCTCTGAGCAACGAAATACAAAGAAATTGTATGGAACTAAAAATAACTGCCTGCATGCAGCAGTTGTGGCAAATTCTGACCCCAAAAGATGCAAAAAAAAAGAAAGAAAAAAACAAAAAAACACTCTGCCACTTTTGAAGAGCCTGGAGCAAAATCAGGGAAAGTGTGGTGAAAGTGTTAGTTGCTCAGTCATGTCTGAGCCAGGCTCCTCTGTCTTTGGAATTCTCGGAGCAAGAATACTGGAATGGGTAGCCATTCCCTTCTCCATGGGATCTTCCCAACCCAGGGATCGAACCGGAGTCTCCTGCATTGCAGGCAGATTCTTTACCATCTGAGCCGCCACGGAAAGCAGGGGATTGGGAGTAAAAGTAGGTACTGTGAATGCCCCCTGCACACAGCACTACCTAAGGGGTAGGCAGGACACCCCTACCCTTGCCCCATATAAGGGATAAGCTATCCCCGCAGCTGGGAGCTAGCAAAGGAAACTGTTGTCCGTTTTCACTCCCCGCCCTGCTGCAGCAGGGGCCCCAGGTAAAGCCTTGCTTGAGTTTCTTGTCTGGCCTCTAGTCAATTTCTCTTGATTGGGGAAGGCAAAACCCTAGTCAGTAACATTATAATTAAAGGCTATTTTTTTTTCCAAGTCTATGAGTCATTTGTATTTCTTTTTTTTGGAGAATATCTTCTGTCTGTTCTCATGTGGTATTTATTACCCTTGGACTGCAAGGAGATCCAACCAGTCCATCCTAAAGGAGATCAGTTCTGAATATTCATTGGAAGGACTGATGCTGAAGTTGAAACTCCAATACTTAGCTTGCTTAAATTCATGTCCATAGAGTTGGTGATGCCATCCAACCATCTCATTCTCTGTTATCCCCATCTCCTCCCGCTTTCCATCTTTCCCAGCATCAGGGTCTTTTCAAATGAGTCAGTTCTTCACATCAGGTGGCCAAAGTATTGGAGCTTCAGCTTCAGCATCAGTCCTTCCAATGAATATTTAGGACTGATTTCCTTTAGGATTGACTGGTTGGATCACCTTGCAGTCTACGGGACTCTCCACTTAATGTTCTCTGTTTAATATTATTTATTTTTTGAGGAAAAGGGCCAAATCTTCATGAGCTGTGAGCCCACCCTCCATGCACCAGGCGTGTGTTGACCCGTTTTTACACCTTCCTCCTTTAAGCACCACTTGAACCCTTTGATTAGATAGGTTCTGTCCAATGGGCGGTGCTAGTTCTTCTTTTTATCAATGAGGCTGTCTCAGCAGATCCATGACAAGTTCATCCACTCAAAAGTTCTTGCTAGAATACAGGTATATAAAGTTCCCACTCAAATACACACCTGAGAGTGGCTTTTTGTTAGCGCAGTTGATCCCACCAACAAAAACTATGTTGGGCATGATGGGCCTCGGGAAATTAAACACAAAGTCACTTCTGAGAAGCCAGACAGACCCAGAGCTCATGAGATCCTGGACAGTCAGCATGGGAGTTCTTAGTTGTGGCACATGGGGTCTTAGCGCCCCCACCAGGGACTGAACTGGGTCACCAGCATTGGGAGTATGCAGTCTTAGCCATTGGGCCACCAAAGTAGTCCCCAAGGAAATGTGGTCTTAACTCCTGCATCCATACAGGCTTGCATGGCTGGGCCAGGAATTGAAAGACCATGGTCTTCACCACCAGTTTGCACTGCCTGCTTGAGGAACTACTGTTATTATTTTTCCTTTATATTCCTTAGGGTATTTATAAATGACTCAAATATTCATGTATATTCAATGGAATAAATATATCTTCCCCTGAAAAAGGGAATGGCTACCCACTCCAGGATTCTTGTCTGGACAATCCCATGAGCAAAGGAGCCTGGTGGGTTCCATGGTTTCACCAAGTTCGACACGACTGAATGACTAACACACGTAAAAAACAGTTAAGCTTTGGGGGGCTGGCATTGGGAATTCTAGTGAAATTGTACTGAATTTTTCTTCCCCCTAGAGGAAAGAATGGCACATCTTTCAGAATGGAAGAGACAAATAATTTCATGTCAGAAGAACTCAAAGTTGAAAATCTATTGCCAAGTTATTTTGGAGTATTCCCTCTTTGCACAAATTGATTTTTGTGTATTTCTTAATTCTCAAGAACATGCTAGAATTTGCTTCACTTATCTGCCCTTCAAAGCAAATTTCAATGAAATTGGTTCCATTGACATAACTCTGGATTTTTGGAAATTATTTGAATAAAGTTGCTCAATTAAAATTTTTAACTTTATTCTTTATAGGCTTATTTTTCTCATATTTTTTTGTTAAATTTGGACATGACCAGAATCCTCCTTTACATTTCCTCTTTCCTTAGAGAAGTTGTTTGCTCTGAAACCTAGGTTTAAGCCCTAGAAAGAAAGTGCAGCTGCTTAGTCTTTTAAATTCAGACCAGCAGCACTTGGCATCTTCTGTATTTGTTGTTGTTATTCAGCCTCTAAGTCATGCCCAGCTCTTTGCAACCCAATAGACTGCAGCAGGCCAGCCTCCCCTGTCCTCCACACTCCCAGTGAAAGTCGCTCAGTGGTGTCCAGCTCTTTGCGACCCCATGGACTATACAGTCCATGGAATTCTCCAGGCCAGAATTCTGTCTCCCAGAGTTTGCTCAAATTCATATCCGTTGAGTCAGTGATGCTATCTAACCATCTCAATGCTCTGCCACCCTCTTCTCTTGCCTTCAATCTTTCTCCAGCATCAAGGTCTTTGCAATGAGTCGGCTCTTTGCAGAATATAACGGCCAAAGTAACGGAGCTTCAGCTTCAGCATCAGACCTTCCAATATTAGGAGGTAGTAAATTCAATCACGGTTCAACTCACCCATAAAAGTAATTCCAAACAGCTTAATATTTTTAGATGAGAACATAAATAGTTCTGTGATGGTCCCAAAACACCTGCAGCCACTTAACACCTGTGACATCTCATGATTTTTATTGGAGCTGTTTATAATAGAGTATCACAGTGACTTTAAAAAAAAACTTGTATACCCTTTAATTTTGTTTACTTTTTGGATACACATAGCATTTAAAATAATTTTAATAAATTAAAATATCCCTTTAAAAAATATTTATGTATTTATTTGGCTGCACCTGTTCTTAGTTGCAGCATGCGCGATCTTCAGTCTTCATTGTGGTATGTAGGATCTAGTCCCCTGACCCCAGCCCCCTGCATCAGGAACACAGTCTTAGCCGCTGGACCACCAGGGATGTCCCAACATTTAAAATTTTTCATTCTTGTTTTGATCTTTCTCAGGTGTGAAGACAGTTTCTCGTCTAGGTCATCATAAGATACAGATGGTTAAAATTTACTTATTTTTAATTGGAGGATAATTGGTTTACAATACTGTGCTGTTTTCTGCCTTATATTAAGGTGAAATCAGCCATAGGTATATGTATGTCCCCTCCCTCTTGAACCTACCTTCCACCACCTACCCGTCCCACCCCCTCTAGGTTGTCACAGAATGTTGGATTTGAGCTCCCCACATCATGCAACAGATTGTCACTGGCTGTCTAATTTTACACATGTATGTGTTTCAATGCTGCTGTCTCAGTTCATCCCACCCACTCCTTCCCTCTGTGTCCACAAGTCTGTCCTCTCTGTTTGCATCTCCACTGCTGCCCTGCAAACACGTTCATAATCTTTCTAGGGTCTATATACATGTGTTAATATGTGATGTTTGTCTTTCTCTTTTTGACTGACTTCACACTGTATAACAGGCTCTAGGTTCATCCACCTCATTAGAACCGACTCAAATGCATTCCTTTCTGTAGCTGAGTAATATTCCATCGTGTATACGTACCACGGCTTCTTCATTCATTCATCTGTCAATGGACATCTACATTGCTTCCATGTCCTAGATATTGTAAACAGTGCTGCAGTGAACATTGGGGTACATGTGTCCTTTTCAGTTATGGTTTCCTCAGCGTATATGCCCAGTAGTGGGATTGTTGGCTCATATGATAGTTTTATTCCTAGTATTTTAAGCAGTCTCCATACTGTTCTCCATTGTGACTATATCAAGTTGCATTTCCACTAACAGTGCAGGAGGGTTCCCTTTTTCCCACACCCTCTCCAGCATATATTGTTTGTAGATTTTTTTGATGATGGCCATTCTGACTTGTGTGTGGTGATACTTCATTGTAGTTTTGATTTGCATTTCTCTAATAATGAGTGATGTTGAGCTTCTTTTAACGTGTTTACCAGTCATCAATGGGTCTTCTTTGGAGAAATGTCTGTTTAGGTCTTCTGCCCACTTTTTGATTGAGTTGTTTTTCTGGTTTTGAGCTGAAGGAACTGCTTGTATATTTTGGAGATCAATCCCTTGTCAGTTGTTTAGTTTGCTATTATTTTCTCCCATTCTGAAGGTTGTTTTTTCATCTAGTTTATAGTTTCCTTCGTTGTGCAAAAGCTTTTTAGTTTACTTAATGGACAGTAACTTTTAAATAAAATATTGCAAATAGTCACAATACAGTGACAAACCCATGTACCAACATCCTGAGTAAATGGTTGTTAATATGTTGCTGTGTGTAGTGGTTTTATAAGTTGACTAAGCTGCACACCTTTCCTTCCCATCCTCCTGCCCGAGGTGACCCTCTTCCTGTATGGATGCTCCCTTTCCACCCACAGCTTTACACTGCAACATCCCCTGAGTGTTTTAGCCAGCTCTGCTGCCATAACAAAACACCAGAGACCGGGTACTTACACGACAGAACTTTGCTTCTGGAGACGAAGCTGAGATCCATGAATCAGCACAGCTGGGCTCTGGGAGGACCCACTCCCTGGCCTGCAGCCGCCTACCTTCTCGTGTCACGTGAAGAGAGGAGGAGCTACCTCGGGTCTTTTATAAAGGGCACCAATCTTATCATGGGGGCCCCACCCTCATGACCTCATTCAAGCCCAGTCACCTCCCAAACCAGCCTCCTACTGGCTTTTCAAGGATCTCTTGTGACACTGTTTTTTTAATTTGCTGTATCACTGATTTGGGCATATTCTGTTTGCCAATCTGCTTATATGAACCAACCTAGTTTTATATAAATTGCAAGTAACTTCTTGCATTTGTGACTTAACTTTACAATATTTTATTGTACAGAAGATAAATGTATTTTTAATTTTTATGTTGATATGTTGTATTTTCATTTTATTCAAGAAATTTTCTTTTTTTTATTGCACTGCATAGCATGAGACTCTTAGTTCCCCAACCAGGGACAGAATCTGAGCTCCCTGCAGTGGAAGCTTGGAATTTTAATCACTGGACCACCAAGGAAGTCCTAGAAGATATATTCTAACTTAGAAAGTTAATCCTTTATCTTTAACTGGTTTCTCTTATTACTTTTAAAGGACATCCTGCCCTACTCTCAGGATCAAAATGACTATATTGTCTTAAATTTTTGCTTTCTGAGTTTAGGTCTATAAACCATCTGGAAATGTTTTCACAGGCATGAATGGAATTGATCAGAAACCTGACTATGCAATGGTACGGCTTCCCCTAGGACGTCCGAAGGGCACATTCCTTTCCGGCTGTGTCACTGGGACTTGAGTCTTCCAGCAGCCACCATCTTCATCACTTGGCAGGAAATAACTTCACTGTGTATTCCGTGGGCACCACCAAGAGTGTGAGACCAGTCTGCCGGGAAGCCTGCGGTGCAGGTTGGCTTTCTGGACTGCTTTGCAATCCTCCCATGTATGGGCCCAGGGTGGTGACCGCCTTGGGCTGTTACAGTGGGGCTGGTTTGGAAATCCCACCTTCATCTGCTCTGGGGACAACCCGAGACTGTCTTGCCGGCAGCATGAGTGTAGGAAGAGTTTCCCTGCCTTCTCCCCCCGCCTGTTTATTGGACTTGAAGGTAATTCCTCCCTTTGACCCTTCATGGGTTCTGCTCCAGGCCTCACTGCATCCCTTCCCATCCTGGCCCAGTGGACCATGATATGAAAGAGACGAGGGTGGATGGTGTGGTGTCACTTCCGCCCGGAGGCCCCCCTGAGTCACACCCTGGGCACGGGCACCAGCACTGCCCTCACTGGTGGCCGCCCTCCCTCAGCCCGGGTGCATCGTGGTCACTCGGAGATGACTCCTTTCCCTTTAAGAGCGGGGTTCCTAGAAGCAGGGCTGGACAGCAGCTAGGCTCCCCTGGCCGCCCCAGCACAGAGCCTGGCAGTGGACACAGCATCCACGTGGGAGGAACTGAAATGCAGTGAAGACACAAAGGGGACCCCAGATCCGCTGACCTCATATATGTGCACAAACGCACACTCACACACACGTACACTCACACACACGCTCACACACACATGCATGCTCACACACATGCATACACACACGCGTGTGTGCACATGCACACTCACACGCACACACGTGTGCACACACGTGCACACACTCACACGCACACACATGCGCACACACGCACACTCAGGGGACACAGGACTGAAATCCCTGCTAGGACTGAAATTTCCTTTAACCCCACTGTCTCAGCTCTGGGGCATCATCTCCTTGCACTCAGGAATCTGCTCTCCAAATAGCAAGGGAGGTTTATTTCAACGGGAGGAAAGAAAGGGGCACTGATTATCTAAGTACAATAATTTTTCTTACAAATGGAATTAAAAGTGGTTCGTGGTGCTGCGGTGGGGTTTGGCCCCCAGGAGAAAGGTAGGTACGTTTTGCGCTTGGACCACCTAGGCGATTCCTTCAGGTGAAGCCAAAAGCCGCTGCTGACTGCAGGTATCCAAGATGTTGAGAGTCTCCAGGGCTGCCCTCCAAACCCCAGGATCTGAGTCCAGCTGTAGCTCCTGGAGAGCTGAGAGGGAGTGTGCGAGGAGGAGGATGGGGACCCCTGCAGCCAGGCCCTCGTCCTCCGCCCGCCCTGGGCAATGCTGATGAGAGCTGACTGTGGGGCGAGGGGCTCATGGGGCTTTGAACTTCGTCCCCTCCCTGAGTGTGAATTCGGAAGATGGCAGGTCAGTCGTGTGTCCACATGCATCTCCCATCCCTGGGGACTTCTGTCCCTTCAACAGGGACAGGATGACGACCCCCAGGCCCCAACTGCTGTGTGGACCCGCCGGAGGCATCGATGTGTATGACCAGGAGCAAGCAGGGGGCACAGGGAACCATCAGGGCTGTCTTCCTAGAAAGACAGGTTCATCCCCTCTCTGGGCCCTGGCCATCCCCACCCCCCATCCCAAATACAACCAGGGTCAGCTGACTCTCCCCTCGGGTGGTTTCACTAAGCTCCCAAATGAGAGGAGTGGACTCATTTTTGACTCACACTTGCATCTCCACTACTTACAATTCCGTAATGCTGGAAAATCCAGCTTTTTCAAGTAATGCGCAGACATCTGCTTCATAATAATTCCTAAAATGACAGTCAGAAATGCCCATCACATGAATAGTAGGTCAGTGAGAGATTTGGTTTCACCTGATGAGAGTTTCTGATAGGGGTTTAGTTCAGGACGTCTAGCTCAGCATCGGGCAGGTATGAAGGGCCACGGGACACACACGGTGGGTTCCTGCCTGCGCCTGAGTCCCAACACCTGTCCCCACTCCAGACCTGGGTCTGACCAGATGGTCTTCAAGGTCCCTCCTGCATCAGGAGACCTGCCGGCTCACCTGCCAAGTTACATGCAGCGATTCTGATCCTTGACAAGTTGCTTTTAACATAGGTCATTGTTTCTAGCAAGAAGTTGTAGAGAACGGCAGGCTTTTTCTGAGTCTGCAAAAAACAAGTGACACCCAGCGCCATGGAAGAGGAGGTCGTGCAGACTGGCTGCCCACAGACGGTGCTCATCTGCTCACAGATGCCCGTCTGTCTGATGCTAGAGGGTCTGCCCAGAGAGGGCAAGTGCTCATATCAAAGCCACACAGCAGATTAGCAGATGGGCAACTTAAGGACCTTCAGGTTTCCGTTACTCTTCTCTTTTGGTCACTATGTCTTGTCCGACTCTTTGTGACCCCATGGACTGCAGCACGCCAGGCTTCCCTGTCCTTCACTAACTCCCAGAGTCTGCCCAAACTCAAGTCCAAGGATTCAATGATGCAATCCAACCAACGTGGCTAGTCTGAATTAAGTGTAATGTGCCTCCTGGATACTGAAGACATCATCCCAAAGAGGTAAACTATTACATTAATAATTGTCTATTGATTGCCTGTTGAAATGGCAATGATTTGGAACTACTGGGTTAATTAAAACCTATTATTAAATTTGGTTTCACCTCTTTTCACTTTTTTCAACAGAAATCTTAAAGATGGGTGTGTGGCTTGCATTCTCTTTCTGTTGGACTGAGCTGGTCGCAACACCTCCTGTCTTGCAGGATCACAGGATGGAGCCCCAAGCCCCTGGGGCCGTCTACTGCCTCGGCTTCCTCACCAGGACGGAGCACAGGGTCATCTGGAAACCGGCCATCTCCTTGAGGGCGGTGGCGTCACTGTGGTCCGCGGAGCTCTCCAGAGCCCTCCAGCCCCAGAAGTGCACGCACTGAAAGAGGGTGGCCACACAGGCCTGGAGGACACAGGACGGGAAGGCAGGAGAGGCGTCAGGCAGGCCCGGGGTTCACCGAGGGGTGGGGCGGGCGGGGCTGGCTCCCACAGTAAGCGAGAGGGCAGCCCCCCAAAGGCCTCAGGAAGCCAAAGCAGGGTGGTTGATGAGCCCCAGGGCACTGCCTGGGACCCAAGCCCTCCTGGCCCGTGAGACACCTTGGGCACGTTTACTGAGAAGCCGCACGGGTGCAGATGCAGCCCCATGGCCCCCTCAGCCACTGGCCAGCACTGGATGCCCTCATCAGCCCTGCCGGGACCTACCCCTCCAAGAGCCTGGGGTGTGGGGGCCTGCCTGCAACCCCCATCCCCTCTCCCCAGCTCTCCCTGTCCCCATCCGGCAGCAACCAGGCCCCCTGGTCGTGGCCTCTGCTGGAGTTGGGTCACAGGAAGGTACTGGAATGGAGGGCAGGGAAGGGGGTTGGGGTGTCTGCTCCCCCAGGAGCAGGAGGGGCAACAGCACCCATGGGGGCCCCGTGCCGTGCTGGCCGCTCCTCTCTGTGGCTCCTTCATTAAAGCCTCTCATCCCCTTGTGGGGTAGGCTGTCACTTTCTTCCCTGAAGCCCTGCCTCCAGGAGAGTTGCTGATAAAGCATGAAAGGACTGTGAACTTTTGATAGAAGGCAGTGAGGATAATGAAAGTGTTAATCACTTCAGTCCTGTCCGACTTCTGGAGACCCCATGGACTGTAGCCCGCCAGGCCCCTCTGTCCATGGGATTCTCCAGGCAAGAATACTAGAGTGGGTAGCCATTCCCTTATCCAGGGGAGCTTCTCAATCCAGGGATCAAACATGAGTCTCCTGCATTGAAGGCAAATTCTTTACTGTCTGAGCCACGAGGGAAGTCTGACTCTGTGGATCACAACAAACCAAGAAAAATTCTTAAAGAGATGAGAATACCAGACGACTTTACCTGTCTCCTGAGAAACTTGTATGCAGATCAAGAAGCAACAGAACCAGATATTGAACAACAGATTGGTTCAAATTTGGGAAAGGAGTGCATCAAGGCTGTATACTGTCACCCTTTAAATAACTTATATGTAGAGTAAATCATGTGGAATGCTGGGCTGGATGAATTACAAGCTGGAATCAAGATTGCCAGGAGAAATATCAACCACCTCAGATATGCAGATGATATCACTCTATGGGCAGAAAGTGAAGAGGAACTTAAGAGCCACCTGATGAGGGTGAAAGAGGAGAGTGAAAAACCTGTCTTAAAACTTAGCATTTAAAAAACTAAGATCATGGCATCTGTTCCCACCACTTGATGGCAAATAGATGGGGGAAAAGTAGAAACAGTGACAGACTTTATTTTCTTGAGCTCCAAAATCACTGCGGATGATGACTGCAGCCATGAAATTAAAAGACGCCTACTCCTCGGAAGAAAAGCTATGACAAACATAAACAGCATATTAAGAAGCAGAGGCAAATCGCTTTGCCAACAAAGGTCTGTATAATGAAAACTATGGTTTTTCCAGTGGTCTTGTATGAATGGGAAAGTTGGGCCATAAAGAAAGCTGAGTGAAGAAGAATTGATGCTTTCAAAGTGTGGTGCTGGGGAAGACTCTTGAATGTCCCTTGGACTGCAAGATCAAACCAATCCTAAAGGAAGAAATCAACCTTGAATATTCATTGGAAGGACTGATGCTGAGGCTGAAGCTCCAATATTTTGGCCATCTAATGTGAAGAGCTGACTCATTGGAAAAGACTCTGATGCCAGGAAAGACTGAGGACAGGAGGAGAGGGGGGTGACAGAGGATGAGATGGTTGGATGGCAGCATCGACTCAGTGGATGTGAGTGTGAGCAAACTCCGGGAGACAGTGAAGGCTAGGGAAGCCTGGTGTGCTGCAATCCATGGGGTCACAGCGTCAGACCCGACATAGTGACAGAAAGACAGAAGAAAGGGCGGCTGGTGAAGACATCTGGGGAAGAAGGAAAGTATGCCGTGTTTCCCCTCACAGAGCCGAGACTCCTCAATCAGCCAGTTTGCGGGTTATCTTGACTGGTCCCTTTCTCAGCCTGGTGGGAGGAACCAGCAGATGGTGGCCTCTGGGGTCCCGGGAAGAATGAGGGCGGCAGGGGACACCCCAGCTAGCTGGGGCAGCAGCCTTGAAGCACATGTTCCTTGTGGGGACAGCAGGCCCTGGGCGTTGCCCACAGAGCCCAGGTGTATCTCACCTGGGCGGCATTGGAGCAGGGGTCCTGGCAATGTAGCATGAGGGGCACCCAGGCTTTCTTCACTTCCTGCTTGAAGAAATGCTTCTTGGAAATCCTGACCACCTGTGCCAGCTTCCCAAAGAGGATGAAGGCTTTTAAACGCAGCAGCTCGCTCTCCTGCAGCCAAGACGGACAAGCTATTTCTGAAACGTGGGAAGCGGGAAACCCAACAAAACCCCAGCCATTCGCCGTGGACCTTCTTAAACACCTTGGTGCCTGCAAAGCCTTCTGGATCATTCCATCAGGATGGAGTGTCTCCTGCAGGGCTCTGGGGACTGGGCAGTATTCTGGTGTTTGTGACCTTCTCTTGCCTAGATGGGGGCTGTGCTGGATATGATCGCCTACCACCCCAAGCTAGTAGAGTCCCCATCCCACATATCACCGGTGTCCAAAGAGCATTTGTGACTGCGAGGAATTAAAGTCAGGGGAGGAGGGTCCCATGGGCCCTAGAGCAAGATTTTTTTTTTAACCAGCCCCCGTGATCAGCCAATCGATACATCAGTACCCAAGTCGGAACTGCAGCCCTTTTCATTCCAGGGCACCTCTCTTCTTTAGGGGATGAACAGCGGCCACCTGCCTACTGAGCAGCCATTCATGGGGACCCCCGTGAATGGGGGTCCGAGCAAGGTGCCAGGGCCGAGCAAGGCGCCAGTGTGGACTCACGTTGTCAAAGAAGGCTCTGCACTGCTCGGAGATGGCTTTGAAGGTGGACCCCAGGTCCCCTTCCCGCAGCTCGACCAAGACCTTGGCCAGGACCTCCAGGCCCTCGGAGGTCACGCTGGTGCTCACACCGGGGCCCCGCAGGGAACTCAGGCACTTCTCCAGTAAGAGCTTCCGGTACTGCCTCACCTGGGGGGCACGGGTCCGTCAGCCCCCGCCTGGCTGACCGGGACACGCCGCCATGGGCCCCTCACCCCCGGCCCCCGCCCCGGCCCCCGCGGACCTTCCTGGGGGCGCCGAGGGCCATGTTGCCGAGGGCGCGCAGGGAGAGCACCCTCAGGACCTCGTCCTCCTGCTCCGCGCCCTTCTCCAGCATCAGCACCGCCCGCTTCAGCAGTTTCTTCTGGTGCAGGATCGGGTCACTCATGAACTGGAAAGGAGAACTGTTCACAGTCACCCCCGAGACAGGCTCTCGTTCCTCAGCCTCAAAACGGGACAGGTGATGCGACTCGATGCCCAGAGCGGCGTCCCTGGGAACAGGAGAGGATTCGGAGCTCCACCTCCCAGGACGGGCTCTGGGCTTCTCTGCCGCCAGCTGTGGGACCCTGGCAAGTCCCTTGACCCCTCTGAACCTCAGCTTCCTCACCTGCAAAAAGGGCAACAGCAGTACCTGCCTCATGGAGTCGCTGTGAGGCTCCGATGCGGAAATACGTGGGTAAATCCTAGCTGAGTGTTATCGATAGGAACACACCTGTTTGTCATCGATTCCTTCCCTTAACGTGATGGTAGCAGCCATGGTGTGCAAGAGCCACGCCCACTGAGTCAGAGCAGAAATGCACAAGATGCACGGATTCCACTCCCCTGGGCCTCCTGGGCTCACTCTTGGGCTCGCACCCAAAATGCTGGGCCCTTGGGACCACGGGGAGCCCTGTGGCATGCCTGGGTGCACGTGTGTTTTATAAACCTTGGTGGTGGTGGTTTTGCTGCTAAGTCATTTCCAACTCTTGCAACCCCATGGACTGTAGCCCGCCAGGTTCCTCTGTCCTTGGGATTCTCCAGGCAAGAATACTGGAGTGGGTTGACATGCCCTCCTGCAGGGGATCTACCCGACCCAGGAATCGAACCCGGGTCTCCTGCAGTGCAGGTGGATTCTTTACTGACTGTGCTACAAGGGAAGCCCCATTATAAACCTTGAGAAGACTAAATACCCAGTGGGTGACCCCGGAATGGAAAACTGACACTTAAGCTTTCTACAGAACAAGTCTGCCAGCCCCGCCCTAGGGCGAAGATTGGTTCCCATTGACACCCTGGGTGTCAGACAGCCATCAAGATTTCCCCCAAAAGTTTTCTGGCCAATTTCCTCAGGACCCCATAAGAAAGGGTAGCTGGGCATCAGCAGCTCTGACCCCCTTTCTGGGCCTTCCTGCCTGGCTTGCCTCTCAGAGCCGTCTGCCCGGCCTTCCCAGGAAAGCCCTCCTCTGGCCCCGGGTTGCTGGCGCTCATCACATCACGCAGCCCTTGGCGGCTGTACTACAGGGCACAGGGCCGGTCTCAACTGCTTCCCCCGGTGCTCGCCTTGAATCATGTGCTCGGTGACTGATAGAGGCGGCATGAGGGATGTGCACCTGTCCCTCCATCCCCGGGCTCAGAGCCTGCGTGCCTGCCCTGAGATGAGCCCCCAGGACAGCCCCCACCACATCCCGCCCGGCACCTGCCCAGCCCTCTGCCCAGCCGCCCCCACCACAGTCCGCCCGCCCCCCGCCCAGCCCCCTGCCCAGCACCCCCCCACATCCCGCCGGCCCCCCGCCCAGCCCTCTGCCCAGCCGCCCCCACCACATCCCGCCCGGCACCTGCCCAGCCCTCTGCCCAGCCGCCCCCACCACAGTCCGCCCGCCCCCCGCCCAGCCCCCTGCCCAGCACCCCCCCACATCCCGCCGGCCCCCCGCCCAGCCCTCTGCCCAGCCGCCCCCACCACATCCCGCCCGGCACCTGCCCAGCCCTCTGCCCAGCCGCCCCCACCACAGTCCGCCCGCCCCCCGCCCAGCCCCCTGCCCAGCACCACCCCCACATCTCGCCCGCGCCCCTGATCCCGCCCAGGCCCCCCAGCCCCCCGCCCAGCCCCCGCCGTGGCCTCACTTCCACGCAGAACGCTGTGCTGCTGATGCGGCAGCTCAGGGCCTCCGAGGCCATGCCCCTGAGCGCCAGCTCCGACAGCCTCTGCCGGTAGTAGCCCTCGGGGCTCCGCACGCACAGCCTGAGGGACGGCACCACGAAAGGGGCTTCTCAGCTCCTGCCCGGCCCAGCCGCGCTGCCCCAGGGTGCCCGGGGTGGGGCTCCCAGGCCAGGGAGTCCCTGAAGTCCGGACCCTCCACTTGCTCTTCATAAAAAGTGAAAGTGCAAGTCGTGTCCGACTCTGCCTGCCCGCTTCTCTGTCCACGGAATTCACCAGGCAAGAAGGCTGGGGTGGGGACCTGCTCCCTTCTCCAGGGGAATCTTCCCAACCCAGGGATGGATCCCAGGTCTCCCCTTTATAAAAAGGGGACCAGAATGAGGGTCTAGACCCAGGAAGGAACTCCCGGTCCTGCCGTCCTGGCTTGGCTAGGAAGTCCTTTGTGACCCTGGGCACACCCCATCCACCTGGGACCTTGCTTTCTTGCCTTCCAGCAGGAAGGGCTGGAAGAAAAGATTTCCTTTGCCCTGCACCCTCCTGCCACTCAAGAGTCTGGGATGCGGGTCAACATGGCAATCCGCTCCCCCACACCCCCCCGCCCCCCACATACACCTGGAGTGAGGCATTCAGCCACGAGGCCCAGACCTTTCAGCCAGACGATGGAGCCCCGGGGAGCCGGGCACCCACCTGGCCAGCTGACTGACTCCCTGCAGGAATGTTGAGCTGCTCTCCAGGAGCCTCCACACGCCCTGCTCCTCCAGGGTGCAAAGCAGAGACTCACCATTGAGTCTCCTGAATAAGAGCTGCATGGATCTGATTGTTACCCTGGAAGAAGGTGGGGCCGTGTGAGGGTGAGGCTGCCCTACTGGGCGCACCCACCCTGCCTTCGATAAGCTGTTAGGTAAGCTCCGCACCCAGGCCCGTGAAGGGGCACCCAGCACAGGCAGGGAGACTTGCTCAGGGCCTAAGAGCAGCCATGGGAGACAGTGGGCCTGCAAACTCTGAAAACCACACAGTGCTGGACCCACACGAGGGAGGGTCATAAGCTGAGCTTCCAGAAATTTCTCCTCCCCACCAGGAAGGGAAAACAAGGACCTATCAGTGGAGGTGACACTTGTAGTTCAGTGACTTCTTTTTTTTTAAGAACATTTATTTATTTGGCTGTACAGGATCTTACCATAGAGAATCTGCCTGCAATGTGGGAGACCTGGGTTCAAGCCCTGGGTTGGGAAGATCCCCTGGAGAAGGGGATGGCTAACCACTCCAGTATTCTTGCCTGCAGAATCCCACGGACAGAGGAGTGTGGTGGGCTAAATACAGTCCAAGGGGTCACAAAGAGTTGGTGACTACTGAGCAATGAACACTTTCACTTTCACAGGATCTTAGTTTCAGCACGTGGGATCTAGTTCCCTGATTGGGGATTGAACCTGGGCTCTCTACATTAGGACCTCAGAGTCTCAGCCGCTGGACCACCAGGCAAGTCCCCAGTCAAGTGGCTGCATCCAGCCCAGGCCCACAGCCTCACCACACCGCACCTCTGCAGGTTGACCTCCTCGGGGAGGGTCCCCGTGTGGATGAGTCTCCATGTCTTCAGGACGGGCGACACGGCCTCCTGGCCCTGGCTGCCACCCAGCTGCAGGAGGAGCGTGTAGACGAGGTCCGGGAAGAGATCCAGGAGCCTGTTGTCCCAGTCTATCCTCTCGACGAGCAGGTGGATGGTGCTCAGGGTCTGCAGAGAGGAGAGCCAGAGGTGGCAGGGCTCTCACTGAGCCCCCGAGGCGGGCCTGCCCCCCGGCTCACCATCAGAGGGTCCACCGCGGCCAGGCGCCAGATGTCGGCCTTGGAGGCGGCGTTGGCCCTGGGCGTGAACCTCGCCTGCAGTCGGCCCATCAGCGCATGGAGCATCGTCCAGGCAAAGGGCACATTCTCGGCCACAGCCAGCCACACCTCCGTCAGGTGGCTAGCCAGAGACAGGGGACAAGGACTGTGGGTTTGGAGTCATGTGCCCTGGCAAGTCAGGGACCCCCGGGGACCCCTGGGCAGCCCCCGGAGTAGGGGCTGGACCCTGGAGGTAGGGTCTTAGGGAGGGGGGTGAACCACCAAGGCTGCACAGCCAGAGGCCGGGTCCTGCCCCGCACTCCGCCCACGGCGCTCCCGGGAAGCCCCAGCCCCCTCTCTCTCTCTCTCTCTCTCTCCCTCTCTCTCTCTCTCGAAGGCCCAGCTTTGCTGCGAGGGGACCCAGGAGTCCCCACTGGGCCGACTGTGTGATGCCTTCATGGGCATGTCCGGTCATAGCCCCCCAGTGCCCAGGTATGTCAGGCCAGTGCCAGGCAGCTTGCTGATATCTATCACTTCCTTCTCCCAACACGTCTATGTGGAAGGAGCCTTGGTCTCCATTTCCACAGAAGAGGAAATGCCGCCCGAGGAAGTCAGGGAAGCTGCCAGACTACAGCTTGGAGCGGCCTTCCTGACCCCAAGTCCAGGCCCACAGCCCTGTTGGAAAGGGGGGGGGGGGGACAGTGACTTAATGAGCCTCTGCACACACACAGGTACAGGCAGGTGGGGCCTGGTGGGCGCTGAAGAGCTAAAGCCATGAATCCATCAGGATCAGCCTGCCTATTCGAATCCACAAATCCAAACGCGTAAGTGCAGATAAGTGAGTTTTGTCGAGGATGGGGAAAATGTGACAGGCCCGATGGCAGGAACCGAATAGAAGCGGGGGCACAGTACGCTCCTTAAAAACAACTTAGAAAGAAGCCACAGGAGTGCAGGAAACCAGGAAGTGGGGACCTCAGTCCTCTAACTCAAGAAACAGCCGAATGAGTTCGAAGGCGGCCCTGGGCTCCGGGAGAGAACGCAGAGGGGCTGACACCTTGACACATCAGAGACCCTAAGCCAAAACCCCGGCTTGGCCACACCCAAGCTCCTGACCACAGAAACCAGATGATAACCAGCTGTTGTTCCAAGTTTCCAAGCTGGAGGCAATTTGTTATGCAGGAATAGCTAACTAATACAGTGAAAACCTGCCTGCCAGAGGCCCCGGCCCAGCACTGCTCTGAGAGGGGTAACTCTCGTTAAAGCGCACCACCTGCATGGCAATGCCCTCCTACCTGGACCCGGGGAAGGGTTGCCCTTCGGAGGAGCAGCAGCACGTGAGGCCAGGCCTGCGTCTCATACGTTTGACACCTGTGCTCGAAACTCTCTTTTTGTCTGCTCCCAGCATCTGCCAGGTCTCTCTCCACCAAGCCTCAAGGCTGCCCTTCACTCCTTGGTCTCTGCTGCTCCGGGGACACCTTCCCCCCTCTTTCTGGGCCCTCCCCAGTATATATCAGTTCGATCCCAGCACACTCACTCCTCAAACTGGTGAGCTCCTACCAGCTGCCTGCCCGATGCCGTGACATAGACAAGGGTGCTGGGTGCAGTTCAAGATAACACGAAGAGGAAGGCTTGCCCTGCTTCCCTGTGAGGCCACCTGAGAGCCTGGGGGCTGTCATTTCACCCCTTGGGCACCTGGGTCACTTCCCTCCCGGGGCCCCATTTGGAAAGGGGGAAGGGCCGAGTGGAGCTTCTCCAGAGGCCTGCTCGGGCCCTGGGGACCACGTCCTGCAGTCTGTCTGGCCCAGAGCTCCGTCCTCTGCAGGGAGGAGAGGGCCATCAAGGGGAGAGCCCAGAGGGTGCAGCCAGGACCCGTGAGATGTGGGATCCAGACTCCAGCTCGATAGGAGGGAGGCGGAGCGTCAAGGCTACAGGTCCGAGGTTCCCAGAGGCTGTACCCAGAGATGCAAAGGGGGTGGTGTCTGACCACTCCCTCCCCCACCACAGGTCAGACGAGGCACCGCTCAAGGCCCCGGGCTCCTGGGACGTGTCTGTGGTGGCAGGTGGGGCCGGTCTGGGGGTCATGGGAGGCCATGGCCCCTCACTCGGGCACCCACCTCTCCATGGGCAGGGGCTGCCGCAGGAGCGCCGTGAGGACAGTCTCCTGGTGGTAGTGGGCCAGCAGGAGGATGTCCTCGATCAGGAGGCGCCGCACCTCCCGGTGGTCCACCACGGGCAGGTGCACCAGGATGGCGCCCAGGATCTCGGCCACCTAGGGGTGGGGGACGGGCATCACCGGGCATCCCGGCCCTCGGGGGCCCCCTGCCCTCCCCCCGCCGCACACCCCTCCTCCTGCCCAGGTGGACTCTGGGCAGGCTAGCCTGTCAGGGGCCGGGCACAGCTCAGCCCCTTCCCAGGTATCCTCTGGTCTCTTCGGGGATTTTATCACATTTTCAGCATGAGAGGTGCTGCGCTCCAGGGGGGCCAGCATCAGGCCTCCAGCCCAGAGTCCACTCACCGACCAAGCCTCCTTCAACAGGTTCTTTCCCCTTCCAGAAGCCGACTTCCTCCCCCTCTTTACAATCATGGACTTGGGGATGGTGGGGAGCCCTTAGCAAGCGAGGCCGGGCCCCTCTGCCTGGCCTTCTAGGCTGGACGCACCAGGCAGCCCCAGGCCCTGGGGGGTCCTTGTCACCTTGTCCTCCAGCTCCTTGACCCGCATCTGGAGGAAGGTGCATATCCAGGTGACAGAGGCCTTGTCGTGCTGGAGGTCCACGGCCCCGAAGTTCTCGCAGAGCTTCTGGACCAGCGAGACCACCTCGTCGCAGTTGAACTGCAAGCAGGCCACCTAGAGCCAGAGCCGGCTGTTCCTGGGTCCGACGCCAAGACCAAGGGCTCCCCTGCCTGCCCCTCTCTGCTCAGGGTCGCAGCCCGGCCCAGTCCCCATCCTCCCACAAACCATGGCCGCAGCCTCCTCTCGCCCCCTTCCCAGCCTCCGGCCCTGTCAATCACGGGCCAGCTTGGAGATCACTCAACATCAAAGCCTGGGGGACACTCACCAACCCCTCGCTCACCCCATCGCCTGCCCCCACCCCTCTGAACCCCACACAGGAAGCTTCTCCCCAGACCCTCCCAGACCTGCCTCTATGGCCCTGCAGCCTTCCCTGGGAGTGTCCTCTGGCCCCTGAGGCAGAAGAGGCCTCGCCCCTCTGCAGCCCCGAGGGTCTGGGCGGCCCAGGACACTGGCAGTCACTGGGTGCTGTCAGCCTGCCCGTGGGCTGACACCTGTGTGCAGGGCCCCCTGTTCAGTTCTTTCTGGGGCCCCCGCAGGGTAGCACAGGATACGGACACAGAAAGATAGCTGGCGTCTGTGACGCACCTACTGTGTGCCAGGCGCCACAGTGGGGGCCGTGCATATCACAGGTCACTTTAATACCCGTGACTTGCGTTGGACCAAGGGCTGTGGAGACCCAGGGAAGACCACCAGGAGGAGCCCGGCCTCACCCCCAGAGACGGCCCAGGCTCCCGGAGGCCACGCCCACACAGCCTCCCTGCTCTTCACCTTGGAGATTCTGGAGGATACCCCGAGAATCTTCTCCATGTCTGAGCCCTGCAGGTCCTCCTTACATTTCTCAAGCTCCAGCTCGTTGCAGGCGCCCCAGGAGGAGCAGGTCTGGCTTGCTGGTGGGATACAATGTCAGGCACGGTTGTCCAGGACCAAGGGCCCACATCACGGTGGCCGCCTTTCCTGACACCTCCCCACCAGAGCCTCCCACCTTCCCGCCCCTTGGGTTGCCTTGGTTCCCTGGGCCTGGACTCCTCTCCAGTATCTGAACATCCCACCTCTCTTGACTGGCCCCTGGAACCATCTCTCTGCACAGCTCAGATGGGCATTCTGCCAGCTGCCAAGCCAAAGGCAAATCCACCCTGAAGGTCCCCCAACTGCCTTCCCCTCTGAGCTCGCTTCTGGCCAGTTCCACTGCATCCTTAGTATCTGTGAGGCAACCCTCTCCAGTGGGGCCCCTCGTGTGCCCTCAGCGAGTTGTGCTGACCCAATAAGCCTCTCCTTCTAGAAGCTTCCATGACCTCTCAGTGAACTCTGCACCCCCTCTCCCACTGGTCACCCTTGCTTGTCTACAGAGAGACCACAATCCCTGCCGCCATTCAGGATAACCCCACAGCTGACTCCCTGATATTGGTCCTCCCTCTTGGCCTGGAGAGCCCGGGTCCTGCCTATTCGTACCACCCCTCCCGTACCATGAAGATCCAGCAGGCTGGCCAGGACATCCATGGAGGCCAGGCGGGTTTTTCTGTGTGAGTCACAGGTGCCTGGTGCGATGAGTCCCACCAGGCTGCCAAACTGCCCCAGCTTCAGCGGGATCTGAGGGACAGGAGACCACAGAGTTCACACCCTCTGTCCAGCCAAGCTCACCTGGTGATGCCCGAGGGCAGAGGAACCAGGGGCCAAAGAGAGTGAAGCCTGCTCTGAAAGCACCCCTGTTGGGGAAGGGAGAGGATGCCACCATCTGTCTGAGCCCGAGCTTCCGTCCCCAGGCCCCCCAGCTTGGGCCCCGGGAGGCTGAGCAGCTAGGATGTTGCCCCATGACCCAGGCCCAGGTGCTAGGTCGAGGTGCCTGCCTTGTTTCTATAACTGAGCTCTGCCTTCAAATCTGGGCTTCCCCACTCTCTAGCTGTGTGACCTGGGGAGGGACTTAGCCTCAGGCCCTCTTGTTCCTGTCTGCTACTCAGAGATGATAATTGTTGAGTCCTGCTCCAAAGCCACAGGTGCAAGCCTTGTACCAAGGCCACAGAAGCAGAGCCAAGAACCAACGTCACCTCTGAAACTGACTAAGCCCCTTTGTAACCATTGCCAAAGTTCCTGTGATCATCACCAGCAGGCTTCCTGACCCCAAATTAGGCAAAGATGCCCATCCTGGTAGCCACTCTATAGCGCCCTAATGCCAACCTTCCTGCAGGAATTTTCTTTGTCTTGAGGCTATAAAAATTGACTACTAACCCAGGAAAACTGTTGAGTCTCCCCGGTCTGTCAGGAGGTTGGCCCATTGTGCTTGCAGGGCCCACATTATCTCTGCAATTCGTTCTTAATAAACTCACTCCCTTCTGAAATGCTGTGTGTCTGGAAAGTCTTTTCTAACCACACTCACACTGCCCCAACAATGACGGTGCCCCATCTCTCAGGGAGTGTGGTGAGACACACGACAGAGTCCAGGCGAAGCACTCTGTGCAGCCTCTAGGTACTCAGCGCTCGGCTTGGCCACGGGTTGGCTTTGCCAGGCCTGGGTCCCACCTGGATGGTGTTCCAGGACTGGGGTCCCGCCCCACCTTGTCCTCACCGTGCCCCCGGCCCCAAGACCCCACCGCCCTCCTCCCTAGGCCACCCCTGAAGACCAGACAGCCAAAGAGTAGGAGGCCAACAAAGGAAGGAAGAGAGGGCTTGTGGAGCCACGTCAGAGGCTCCATCACCAAAAAACCTCATTGCTTTTCTAGATTTTGCGATGTCGATGGTATTTGTTAAGCTTTGTAAAATTTGTCATTTTGTAGTGATTCATTTTCTCATTCTAAGTAAGTACTTTCCTAATCAATGTGGTATTCATAATCATGTGCCCTGTTCTCTTAAGGAGGGTCCTCATCCAGGTATGAACCTCAGGCCCCTCAAAACCCGGATCCACACCAAGCCCTGCCCATCCTCTCTCACCACCCCGGAGGCCCAGGGCCAGCTCCCCCTGGGACTCCTTCAACTTTCCCCAGTGAGGCAGCCTCTTCCCAAGGGTCTCTCCAGGGACAGAACTGGATTTCAGAGGTGTTTCCTCTCCTGGGATAGAGACTGGCATTTCCCTGTGGGTGTCAGTGGGGCGGGTTGTAGGGGGTGGGTCTCCGGGACTCACGCAGACGCCGACGCTTTGGACATAGATCTGCATGAGATGGAGATGGAGGTTCACCGCCTTCTCCCGCTCCCATTCTTTCTCCGACAAGATCCACTTCTCCAGGAGCTGTGGGGAGAGCCCAGAACACAGAGGGGACTGTAAAATCCTGAGGTCAGCCTTTCCTGGCCAGCTGCTGCTCTCCTCCTCTCTCCTACTCAGAGCCTGATTTTCAAAGCTCTGGGAGGTTCCCAGGTCCCCTGCCCCCGACACTAAGAAGATGAGGCCATGAGCAAACAAAGAACAATGCCAACATCCTCACCAAGCTGGTGCTTGGCTGATGAGTTTGGGTTTGTTCCAAGTGTTTGCCTGTAGGTGAAAATGCCACTAGCACAGTCCATCCTTCACTCCAGCTCCTGTGTGCTCCTGCGCCTAACAACACAGCTTAGCAAAACAGGGAGCAAAAACTGATAGAACTGAAAGGAGAAACAAACAAATCCACAGTGACAGAGATGTCAGTACCTCTTTCTCAGTAACTGATGACAGAGAAGACAAAATCAGAAAGGATATAGAAAACTTGGACAACACTTCCAACAATAGTTGGCTTAAGTGATATTTAGGAACATATCATTCAGTGCAGCAAAATACTTTCTAAGCACACACAGAATGTTCACCAAGATAGACCACACGTGGGCAACAAAATAAGTCTCGATGGATTTGAAAGGCTTTGAATTATACAAAGTATGTCCTCAGACTACAATGAAGTTAAACTAGAATCAAAACCAAAAAGGTCTCTGGAAAACTCTCAGATATTTGGAAATTTCTAGATGACCCATGGGTCAAAGGAGAAGTCAAAAGAGAAATGAAAATGCATCATGGAACTAAAATAAAATTAGAACACAACATATCAATATTTGTGGGGTTTAGCCTCAAAGAACAAAGTCAGTGGACTTATACTATCTGCTCCTGAATTCAAGACTTACTATAATGTTGACAGGATTATAAGAAGACAGGATGACACTGGTGTAAAGATGGACAAAAACATCAGTAGAGCAGAACAGATATCTAGAAATAGACCCACACATATGCGGTCAATTGATTTCTGACAAAGATGCGAAGGTAATTCAGCAGAGATTACCTTTCCATCAAATGGTGCTGAAACAATTGGTTATCCATGTGCAAAAAAATTAAAATCAATTTAACTTTGATCCATATTTGAAATCTGAGCTGAAAATACATCATAGACTTCAATGTAAAACCTGAAACTATCAAGTTCTAGAAGAAAATCTAGGAGAAAATCTTTATGACCTTGGTTAGTAAAGATTTCTTAGACATGATACCAAAAGCATGATCCATAAAAGAAAAAATAATAAATTAGACTTCATCAAGATTAAAAACTTCTTCTCTTCAAAAGAACCTGTGAAATTAATGAAAAGGCAAGTCACAGACCAGGAGAAAATATTTGCAAATCACATGTCGGATAAAGGATTTGCTTCTAGAATATATACAACCTCTGAAAAATCAATAATAAGAAAGCAAGCAATCCAATTTTTTAAAAAGCCCTAGCAGTACTATATTCAAAAATACCAAGTTTATGAAAGACAAAGACTGAGAAATTGTTCCAAATTGAAGCAGAGAGACAAAAGAGATAAGACAATTAAATGCAATTTATAATCCAGATTAGATCCTGGTTCTCAGTGGAAATAACTAGGAAGGTCATTACTGGGCAATTGTGAAATATGAATATGGAAAATTGATTAGACTACAGTTTGGTATCAATGTCAACTTCCGTGATTTTGAACAGTATATTGTTATATAAGAGAAGATTCTTGTTGTTGATGTCTATAGCTAACTCTCCATGATTCAAAAGGTGTGTGTGTGTGTATGTATGCATGTATGTAATATAAAGAGGAAAAAAAAAGAAAGGGAAAAAGAACACGTCACAAAATATTAAGAATTGTGGATCTGGGTGAAAGGCATGCAGGAGTTCTTCGTACTGTTCTCGCAACCTTTCAGCTTTTAAGAATTTAACTTCAACTTTTAAGAACATTTTGTGATATTGAAATGTCACAAAATATTAAGAATTGTGGATCTGGATGAAAGGCATACAGGAGTTCTTTGTACCATTCTTGCAACTTTTCAGCCAGCTTGAAGCTTTGTCTAAAGAAAATTAATACCAACTCAATTCTTAATGGATGCCTGTCTCCCACTGAGAGTGTGGCCCTCGGACCAGCATTCTGGGAGGAGTGACCACCACAGCTCCTGGCCCTCCTCCAGACAACTCACGTGCACCATCTCCTGCAGCCCCTTGGGGTCTAGGTGTCTTTGCATGAGGCCCTCCATCAGCTGCTCCAGGGCACACAGGGCATTCGTATACAGGGTCTGTGGCCAAGAGAGGGGAGAGCTCAGCAGCAGTGGGGGAACAGCCACCTGCCAGGACTCTGTGTGGGCCCACACCAGAGTCTAATATTGTGAGATGGTCTGATAAATTCCTTTTGACTTCTGCTCAGATTGAGTTCTTTACGCTCCTTATGTGACGTATAAGACAAACTCAAGAGGAACCCATTTTGCAGAGGAAACTGGACTCCTAGAGCCCAGCTCTCCTGACCCCTCGAATCCAGGGCCAGGACCTGGAGGCACAGATGGCAGCTGTTCACAATAGATTTGTCCTCCTCTTCCACAACCTTATTGGGAGACAGTCATCCAGTCGGGGACTACATTTCCCAGGACCCCTTGCAGCTAGGTGGAGCCATTTGACCAAGTTCTGGCCAGTAAGAGGAAGCCAAGAGGCTCATAAATCCACCAGACTTGCTCTGGAGCTGGGTATCACTGCCCACCTGAGGAGCCATGGGGTCTCTGTCAGTCCACATCCCTGAACAACTGCAGGAAGCAGCCCCCTCTCCACCTCTGCTGCCAACTGGACTTTGAGTGAGAAAAACAGCCATCTTGTTAAACCATGAAGATTTCAGAGCGTATCTGTTGCAGCAGCTAGCATCATCTTACACTTACTGAAAGAGCCTGCTGTACTTTGCTGCCCTGACCACCCCCAGGTGGTCCAGGAGGGTGGGCTCCCAGCACTGCCCATGTTAACGTCAACTTCCAAGTCCTCACCCAGAAAATGAGGTGGCGCAGAGGGACCTACCTTAATGGACTCATTGCTCTCTCCTGGGGGCTGGAGAGAAATTACAGAGTGTATACTAATATCCATCAGCTCATTGCTTTCCTCTGTGGAGTAGAAAGGCTTCAGTTTGCTAGAGAAAGGAGTGATAAGAGGAGTGATCAGTGGGGAGCTGGGACCCTGCTCTGCCCAGTCTGGGTGGTGGTGGGAGGCTTCAGTTTGCTAGAGAAAGAAGTGATAAGAGGAGAGATCAGTGGGGAGCTGAGACCCTGCTCTGCCCAGTCTGGGGGGTGGAGGGAAGGGCCGGCTTCTCTGTTTGGGGGATCAGGCATCTGTCCCTCCTCAGGGGCCCTGGCTCCACCCACCAGGGCTCCAGTCCACTGTCTGTCTGTGACTGAAGGGGAGACTCTGGCATCCACAGCCACCCCTCCTATGACTGTCTGCTCTGAGTCTCTCTCTCCTGTTCCGAAACATTCCACTGGTCCTCCCTGACTGCAACCACAGACTTTGCTTCTGGTTGGTCCTGGCCCTGGAGTTTTCAACTGTAATCATGGACCAGGAGCAGCAGCAGCATCCCCTTGGAGTTTATCAGAAAATGCAAATTCTGTGTCTCCACCTCAGAGCTGCTGAATCAAAACCTCTGGAGTGGAGGACTCCCCTGGCAGTCCAGTGGTTAAGGCTTTGCCATACAATGCCAGAGGTGCAGGTTCGATCCCACACGTCTCGTGGCCAAAAAGCCAAAACATAAAACCGAAGCAATACTGTAAAACAAATTGAATAAAGACTGTTTTAAAACTGGTCCTCATTTAAAAAATCTTAAAAAAAAAAACACCAAAAAACTTCTGGAATGGAGGCCATCTGTGTTTTAATAAACCTCTGGTGGTAGTAGCTAGCTGCGTGATGTACACCAGCTGATTCTTTCTGTCCCCTTCATAGGTGGATCTCAAGCCTAGTTGCACATTAGGGTCACAGGAGAGCTTTCTAAGGCCCCAGTGGACATGCCCAGGTCCAGGGGTCCTTACTGAAGTCTTTGGTGGGGCAGGGTTGCAGGATTGTTACAAGCTCCTCATTGGCTCTGTTCTGCTTCAGAAGGGAGAGTCACCCTCCATTTAAGCTCTAAACTCCTGCCCTCCAAAGGGGTCCTGTATTTCCTTTCCGGGCCCTCCCACTCCTACCCAAATCCAGTCATTTTGTTTAAAGTGAAAGTGTTCAAATCCGACTCTTTTTGACCCCATGGACTATAGCCCGTCCATGGGGTTCTGCAGGCAAGAATCTGGAGTGGGTTGCCATTCCCATCTCCAGAGGGTCTTCCCGACCAAGGGATAGAATCTGTGTCGTTTGCATTGCAAGCAAATTCTTTACCGCCCGCCCGAGGCACCAGGGAAGCTCCAAAGGAGGTGCAACCCTCCCCCAAAGGCACTGAGAGGTGGTCTCAGACTTTGTCTGCAGCCCAGGGCAGCGCTGGGGGCCTGGTTAGGGGCCCAGCTCACCTCAAGTATGACAGGGCATCCATGGCCATGGTCCGCACGGGAGAAACCAGGCTGTCAGTCGGCTCTGCCTTGATGATCGCCTGTCGGGACAGCAGAGCAGTGAACCGCCGGCCACTCGGAGTCCCGCCACGGCCAGGGCAGGGGCTTGGGCAGACAGTGGCCATGATGGCAGGGGCATGCCCTGCATTACCGGCAGGAGGACCTGACATCATACGATGGGCTCCAATACCACAAGCACTTTCATTCTTTTCATGGTCAGTTTGTCTTTGATGTTATAGGTGAAGCTGCTCAGTCGTGTCCAACTCTTTCTGACTCCATGGACTATACAGTCCATGGAATTCTCCAGGCCAGAATACTGGAGTGGGTAGCCTTTCCCTTTACCAGGGGATCTTCCCAACCCAGGGATCGAACTCAGGTCTCCTACATTGCAAGCAGATTCGTTACCAGCTGAGCCATGAGGGAAGCCCAGGGGAAGCAGCAAATCTCAGGGGAGGAATGGGGCTTAAATGGGCAGGTGCGTCTTGCTCATTTCTGCCCCTTACTGGCTGTGTGTCCTTGGGCAAATCACTTCCTCAGGCTGAGCCCTTGCTCAGGTGTGAAATGAGGACTCGGGGCCTGGTTCACAGGGCTGTGCCAGGCTGGTGTGAAATTACGTGCGTGTCGCCCAACCCCAAGCGGGAGCCTAGTTGAATGTCTTCTTCTTTCTCAGGGCCTCCTGTTCCATCTGCATCTCCCTTCCCTCCAGGCTGCTGCCAGTGCAGCCAGAGGTTGTCCAGGGGCCAGGGTTTCCATCGCAGGCGAGTGGAGAGGTCTGGGGATGAGGGACAGGCGCTGACCCACAGCCTCAGGAGCCCCTGCTGCTGCCTCTTGCCTTTGCACAGCTGGTACTTTCTAGATCTTAACAAAGTCTGGGCAAAAGCAGCTGTAAGTCCTGTCCACGGCAGAGCCCGACCTCCTGGCCCTGACTAGGGAGAAACGCTGGGGCTAGCCAGGGGCTGACCATGGGGCTCTGTCTCCCAGCCTGGAACCAGACACCTTTGGGGCATCACCGGGCTCGGGGGCGGGGTCCTCAACCCCGGCTTCCGGAATGTTTCCTGGCCATGAAAACCTTGATCAGATATAAGAATGTCACACGCAGAACACCGACACTCAGGTCAAAGCAGAACTGAGGCAGGCAGGGTCACGGAGACCCCTGCCGCCCCTTGGGCCTCAGATGGCCTCAGGTCAGCAGAGTGAGACCCCCAACTGCCCAGGATGGAGGAAGCCCCCTAGATAGCTTACCATGATAATGCCAGTCAGGGTCGCTTTTTGGGCAAATTGAAAGTCATCCAGGTCCTTGATGTTCTTGATAGCATTGGTGACCTGCACCACGCTCTTCATGAAGGCCAGTTTGAGGCAGATGTCCTGTGAGCATGACGAGGGGCAGGGAGGACCTTGTTGTGAGTGAGCCTCAAAGACCCCAAGACCGACCCCAGCTCCCGGACCCTGGGGCCACATAGAACACCCTCTCCCCTGCTGAGGAAGAATCGTGTCAGGGGCACTCTGAGAGACAGGGAGACAGGGCACCCTGAGAGACAGATGCCCCCTTATCCCCTTCAGCAACCTGGCAGGGACATGGGCCAGGTGCTGGACAGGGCACAGCCCTCCAGTGCCTCCCCCAGAAGGTGATGCACCCCCTAACCTCTCCATCCTGTGCCCGAGTACAACAATGCAAGTCAGGGGCTACCTTCACTGATCAGAGGCTCCGAGCCCTGTGCATCACCACAGGAGCAGAGTAAGTTATGGAGGTCAAATCAGTTTTGCTTTTAAGGCATGCACAAAACTTCAAGACATCATGCGACATGAGATCAGCCAGTCTCAAAAGGACAAATACTGTGATTTCCGATTATATGAGATGGCTGGAGCGTCACCATCATAGAGACAGGAAGTAGAAGTGTGGATGCCAGGGGCTAGGGGAGGGGGACTGGGGAGCTGATGCTAGTGGGGACACAGTTTCAGTTTAGGAAGATGAAGTACAGATGAATGATGATATTGGATGCCCAACAGTTTGAATGCACTTAACGCCACACTAGTAATGCTCAAAATTCTCCAAGTCAGTTTCAACAGTATGTGAACCGTGAACATCCAGATGTTCAAGCTGGATTTAGAAAAGGCAGAGGAGTCAAAGATCAAATTGCAAATCTCAGTTGGATCATCTAACAGCAAGAGATCTCCAGAAAAACATCTACTTCTGCTTTATTGACTTTACGCCAAAGCCTTTGACTGTGTGGATCACAACAAACTCTGGAAAATTCTGAAAGAGATGGGAATTCCAGACCACCTCACCTGCCTCCTGAGAAATCTGTATGCAGGTCAGCAACAACAGTTAGAACTGGAAATAGAACAACAGACTGGTTCCAAACAGGAAAAGGAGTACGTCAAGCCTGTATATTGTCACCCCGCTTATTTAACTTATATGCAGAGTATATCATGAGAAAAGCTGGGCTGGAGGAAGCACAAGCTCGAATCAAGATTGCCGGGAGAAATATCAATAACCTCAGAAAAGCAGATGACACCACCTTTATGGCAGAAAGCAAAGAAGAACTAAAGAGCCTCTTGCTGAAAGTGAAAGAGGAGAGGGAAAAAGTTGGCTTAAAGCTCAACATTCAGAAAACTAAGATCATGGCATCTGGTCCCATCACTTTATGGCAAATAGATGGGGAAACAGTGGAAACAGTGACAGACTTTATTTTTGGGGGGCTCCAAAGTCACTGCAGATGGTGATTGCAGCCGTGAAATTAAAAGACAATTGTTCCTTGGAAGAAAAGTTATGACCAACCTAGAGAGCATATAGAAAAGCAGAGACATTACTTTGCCAACAAAGGTCTGTCTAGTCAAAGCTGTGGTTTTTCTAGTAGTCATGAATGGATGTGAGAGTTGGACTCTAAAGAAAGCTGAGTGCTAAAGAATTGATGCTTCTGAAGTGTGGTATTGGTGAAGACTCTTGAGAGTCCCTTGGACTGCAAGGAGATCCAACCAGTCCATCCTAAAGGAAATCAGTCCTGAATATTCATTGGGAGGACTGATGCTGAAGCTGAAAGTCCAATACTTGGCCACCTGATGTGAAGAACTGACTCATTGGAAAAGACCCTGATGCTGGAAAAGATCGAAGGTGGGAAGAGAAGGGGACAACAGAGGATGAGGTGGTTGGATGGCATCACCGATTTAATGGACATGAGTTTGAGTAAACTAAGGAAGTTGGTTATGGACAGGGAGATCTGGTGTGCTGTGTCTATGGGGTTGCAAAGAGTTGGACATGAGTGAGCGACTGAACTGATTTGAACTGAATGCCAATGATCTGCTTGCTTAAAATTGGTTATGATGACAAATTTCACGTCATGTGTACTTCACCACAGTTTTCAAAACAGTAATAATACAGTAATTTCTCCTTTATTTCCTGAGTTTTCTCCTCCTGGCCTTTCCAAGAAAGCAGCCAGTCCCTTTGCCTCTCTGAAGACAGCCCCTTTTTCTTGACCCTTATGAAAGGGCTTGGGGTCAGGGGTCAGGATCGGGGCAGAGATGAGAGAAGGCATGTGCAAGGGGCTGGGCAAGGGCTTGTCCTGTAACTTCAGCAACCCATGAACACCCCTACTTGGTGTATCAGGGAAGGGCTGCTCCCCACCGCCGATCCCTCACCCCCAGTCCCTGCAGCAGAGAACAGCAGAGATGGGGGCAGTGGGGTTCCCAAATGCTGAGTGACAGACGGGACTCCAGGACTTGAGTTTCCTGGGTCGGGCTGGCAGTGCCCAGATAACCATGCAGGGTGACTCTCCCCCGCCCCAGCCCGGGGCTCAAGGACGGCATCGTCGGGGCACGGTGTGTCTGTGGGATCCCGGGGTTGCCTGGCAGCTGCTGGAATAGTGGTGGATGATCTTGGCGGTGATGGGGTTGTCCACGTGGATGAGAAGCATCTGCGGGTGGCAGTACGAGGCCACACAGCTGTACATCACCATGAGCGCGCCCTTCACTGTCTCCCGCCTCCAGGGATGGTCCTTCTGTGAGGCCAAGGAGAAGGGGAAGAGACCACTGTGGCCATCGGGGAGAGGATCTATTCCTCAGGTGTTTCCTGGGCACCTGAAGTGCTCAATGGTGTATTCTTTCATTGAACACACTTTCATGAGCTCCTGCTATAGCATGGTGAGCAGGTCGGACCATGGCCATGACTGCACGGTCACAGGGGATCTGTGCGGACACCCCACCAGAGGCGCCTGTGCGTGCCTTCACACCTTCACCTCCTGAGCACCTGCTCTGGGTCAGGGGCTCCCGAGGTGCTGGTGATTCACTGGGAACAGAGAGCCTCAGCCCAGCTCTTCTGGGAGGAGGTGTTGGGAGGCCACCCAACCCACCATGAGAGGAGGAGCAGGGGAGCCCACGCTCTCCAGGCTTTGAGTAGAAATCCAGCTCTGAGGCTCCACTTTGTGGAGAAGACTGGAGAGAAGCTGGGACACTCCCAATTCTCTATTCCAACTACCAGATCCCCAGGGCAACAATCCGATCCAAGGCCACAACCTGAAACACTGGTGGTGACTCAGCTGGTGGCCCCCTGGGGGCTCAGCCAGTCCGGGACACTGTGCCCTGCGGATGGAACGGACAGCCTCCAGAGACCAGCCTTTGGCCGCCTCGGTTCAATTCCCGATTCACTTTGGTGAAGGAGACACAGAGGGGAGTTTCTTATTGAGATCTAGTAAGACTGCAAGGAGAGTCAACCAGTCCATCCTAAAGGAGATGAATATTCATCAGAAGGACTGATGCTGAAGCTAAACTCCAACACTTAGGCCACCTGATGCAAAGAGCTGACCCATCTGAAAAGACCCTGATGCTGGGAAAGATTGAAGGCTGGAGGAGAAGGGGACGACAGAGGATGAGATGGTTGGATGGCACCACCGACTCAATGGACATGAGTTTGAGTAAACTTCAGAAGTTGGTGAAGGACATGGAGGCCTGGTGTGCTGCGGTTCATGGGGTCGCAAAGAGTCGGACATGACTGAGAGACTGAACTGAAGAGTCTTGGTTGGGGGCTGAAAAAACCATTCTAAAAGGCCCCCAGAGAGCTGATGATGGAGCAAGGATGCCTCACCCGCCAGGCACCGATCTGCCAGGACTGCTCCGACTCCTGGATCCTCTCTTCAAAGTCATGGAGCACGCCCAGCACCGTCTTCACCTGGCCCCGGGCACACAGGCCGAAGCACAGGATCACACCCTGCGGGGAGGCCCAGCGGGCAGGGTGAGGGCGGGGCAGGGGACACCCCATCTGTCCCCCCGGGCACACACACGGATAAACAGACACGCACACACACACTCAGATAAACACAACGCCCGCACACAGGCACAGGCGTGCACACACCATGTCCTCCCGAGGCCCGGGGGGACCACGGGGCACCCTCACCTCCCGGTCGAAGTCGTCGCTGTAGTCCGTCTTGTACAGCAGCTCCAGCAGCAGCACTTCCACCTTGTCGGCCTCCAGGCCCGTGGCCAGGGTGAAGCCCAAGGCCCGGTACAGAAAGCCCTGGAGAGGCGGGAGGGGTAGAGGGCGCCTCAAGCCTCCAGCCCGGCCCTCTGGGGTCACTGCCAAGGGTGGGTCCCTACTCGTTCCTCCAGACTTAAAAATATGCCTTTTGGGTATTTTTAAAAACAAGTATCCAGGCTACTCTGAGAGGTTAGGCTGTAGCAGGGCAGGCATGTTACCAAGAGTGGGGGCCAAGTTTCTCTCCTATATAAACGGAGTCAATCTACACTCCCACCAACAAACCTAGGAGCACTTATGTTCCTGCCTTCTCTCTGACTTAGGATATTATCCGCCAGAGGTGGAATGTTTGCGTCTTGGTTAGTCATCTTTGCATCTTCTCATGGTCCAGTCTTGGAATTTCTGCCTCAATTCTTTCCCCATTGTTGGATTATGTCTCTTATTTTTTGTTTACAAGAACATTGTGTGTACATTTGGGAAAAAATAACGAGAACAGACATATATTATCTCATTTAATCTGCACAACTACTCTGAAAGGCAAAGAGGTATTTTGAGACGAGAAAATTAACAGGAAGTGTAGAACCGGGGTTTAAAATCAAGCAGTCAAAAAGCCAAAATATAATACAGAAACAATACCACCACAAATTCAAAAAAGACTTCTGAAAAATGGTCCACATAAAAAAAAATCTTGAAGAAGGAAAGATAAAACCAAGCATAACCTGAAGCTCATTGCTTAAGTGATCACTCCTGTGGTCCATTTCCACAGTGTCTCATTTCTCTTTTGATTTTATTCACAGTGATTTCATTTGGTCAGGCAGACAATTTTCATTTTTCAGAATACAATCTCTTTCTTTTCCTTTGTCTTTCTAAAAGATTCCTTTTATGCATATGAAGGTCTATTCTATTCCATGTTAAGACTATAAATATATTCATTAGTACATTCTTCATGTCACCCCATGGTTGTATTTATTTCATACACTTACATCTTTGTTCTGAGAGAACAAATCCTTCTCTAGTGAGCTTTTTAAAAGATATGCTCTTAGTTATTATTCTCTTACATTTTTTTAATTAGGGCAAACGTGGAAATAATCTTGTCAAATAAAACTGTCAGATTTCCACAAATTTCCCTTTTGGGAAATTAGAAGTAAATTGCATTGCAGATTTTTTGTTGTTGTTTTTTGGCCACATCACTTGCTGTGCAGGATCTCCGTTCCCTGATGAGAGATCAAACCCTTCCCCACTGCAATGGAAGCACGGAGTCCTAACCAGTGGACCACAGGGAAGTCCCTGTCTTGAGAATTAACTTCAGAAAGAAGGACACCTGAGCATCACTGAGACTTCCTATCCAAGAAGCAGAGATTGTGTATGTTTGGTCAGGCTGTCTTTCAGCCTTTCTGCCCCTTCTTGTAATTGGGGGTTCTTCACCTTGGTTCTACATATTTCACACATTCACTATTTTTATTTGGTTACATATTTTACATTGTGTTGCTGCTTTGAATAGGGTCTCTTTTCATTATGTCCTATTTTTGTTTTGTTTGTTTATAGGAGAGATTATGGTTTTGCCTGTTACTTTTGGGGAAAGAATGACTCTATCTACCAGAATTACAAATCTGGAGGCTTCAGCAGCCTTGCCCCCCCGCCACCCCCCTCGAGGATTCACGTCTGAGTGATGAAGATTCTGGGAGAGTCCTGATGAAATTCCTTAAGGCATTGTATCCAGTCGTGACTTTTTAAGGTATCTGAGCCAATGAAACCCTATTTATTTGTTTACTTTCCTTTAAGCTAGGTGAGTTACTGTAATCAGGTTGAATTACATGCATTGGCTTATTAAATACTACACACAAGTTTCTTTCAAATAGGCATCTGGCCCCGAACTGGTATCTGATAAGATCTCACACCCACAAATCTATAGCATTTAGCTACAGAAGATGTACATTGCTGTGTGTATTTTACATATGCTATTACGAAGGGTGCACATATGAACAAATGAAAACTTTAGTTGACTTCTCTAAAAATTCTTTTTAAGCATCTTTATTGAAGTATAATTGACATACCGCTAAATGAGCCCATTTAAGTTTTAAAAATTTTAGGTTCACACATTTACCAAGTTGTGTGATAGCCATCACAGCCAAGGTTAGGACATTTGCATCACCCCAAAAAAGAAATCCTGTACCCATTGGCAATCACCCCACATTCCCCTCGTCCATGACAACCACCCATCTAATTTTTTGCCTCATTAGAGTTTCCTGTTCTGGATATTTCAAATAAGTGGAACCACATCACACGCAGTCCTCTGCATCTGGCTTCTTGCACTTACTGTAATGTTTTCAAGGATCATCCTCACTATAGCAGATGTAAGCACTTCATTCCTTTTCATGGCTGAATACTACTCTGTTGTATGGATATAGCACATTTTGTTTATTCATCATCCACTGACGAACACTTGAGTTTTTTCTGCTTTTGGCTATCTGAATGATGCTGCTCTGAATATTTACATACAAGCTCTTGTGTGGACATGTTTTCATTTCTTCTGGGCATATATAATTAAGAGCTTAATTGCTAGGTCACAGGTAGCTCCATATTTGACATTTCAAGAAAATGCCAAACTGTTTTTCAAAAACACTGTACCGTTTTGTATTTATACCAGCAATATGTCAGAGTCCCAATTTTTCCATATTCTTGTCAATATTTGTTATTATCTGTCTTTTTGGTTACACACATCCTTGTGAGTGTGGAGTAATGCCTTGAGGTTTTGATTTGCATTTCCTTAATGGCAATGGTCTTGAAAAATTTTTCATGTGATTGCTTGCCATTTATATATCTTTCCTTTGCCCATTTTTAAATTGGCTTACTTGTCATTATATTATTGAGTTATAAGAGTTCTTTATATATTCTAGATACAAGTCCCTTCTCAGACCCTAGATTTGCAAATATTTTCTCATTCTCTGGGTTGTCTTTTCACTTTCTTGATGGTACCATTTTCAGCACAAAAATTTTTAGCTTGGATGATGTCCAATTTATCTATTTTTTTCATCACTTGTGCTTTTGGGTGTTATTTCTCAGAAGACTTTGCTCAGGCCAAGATCATGAAGATTTATATTTACGTTTCACTCTAAGAATTTTATAGTTCTACCTTTTATATTTACATATATGGTCCATTTTGAGTTCATTTTTGTATATGGAATGAGGAAGGGGCCCAACTTCATCGATTTGTAAGTGGCTATGCAAGTCTTCCCAGCATCATTTATTGAAAAGACTACTCCTGATTACCAAGAATTGTCTTGGTACTCTTGTTGAAAATCAATTGACAGTAAATGTGAGGTCTATTTCCAGACCCTCAATTCTATTCCATCAATCTATTATCTATCCTGATGCCAGTATCACCTTGTCTTGTTTACTGTAATTATGCAAGAAGTCTTGAAACTGCAAAATCTGAGTCTTCCAACTTTGTTTGTTTTTAAATCATAACTGTGTTGGCTATTCTGGGCCCCTTATAATTCCACAGGAATTTCAGGATCACGTTGTCGATCTCTGGGGTTGGGGGTGGGAAACCAGCTGGGATTATAGTGGGGGTAGTGTTGAATATATAGATAGATTGCCAAGTGTCACCATCTTAAATATAGTGTCCTCTAATCTGTGTACATGAAATGCTTTCCATTGGTCGAGACCCTCTTTGAATTTCAACAATGTTTATAGTTTTGTAAAGACCCCTCAACGATGAAATATACACATGCAGAGGTCATGAGCCAACAGCTGGATGAGATAGGGAGGGGAAAAAGTATGTGGGGAAGGATGGGGGTGGGTGTGCAGCATGGTTTGATAGGTGTTCTGTCTTCTACCCCCGTCTGGCAAAGGTGGAGGTCCACCACCACGCCCCAGCTCCATGTCCCCCTCCAGGCCTTATCGTCCCAGTTGGGCATCCTGTGGTTCTGTTCCACCTTCACCCTTTCCACTATTTACCAAAACACGTTCAGATCGCATTCCTTGCCATGGACTCTGCTAGGAATGACACTGCAGGTGGGGGTGAGGTGAGAGGAATGGGGAAGCTGGTGCCTGGAGGGGAAATGCCCCCCTGCTCCAACAAAGCAGGTTCTTGAGGGGAAAACAAGACAGAACAAAACACTACAGCCCTCGGGTCTGGACCAGCCAGCCGTCTCCCCTCCCAGGGCGCTGTGGGCAGCCGCAGGCCTACCTGGCCTCACGCGGGCTGTCCCCGGAGTGCCCTCCCTGTCTGAACGGCCCTGCCTCTGGGAACCAACCTTCTCCAGGGAGGGGCTGTCGAAGCTCTCGATCTGGTTGTTCAGCTCTTTGCTCAGACGCAGGCTCCAGTTGGAACCCCGAGTCATCTTGAGGGAGTTTCTCAGAAACTGGGGGTGGGGGGAAGAAGGCACAGGGGCGCATTGCTTCAGAGGGCTGTGCTCTCCGAGCAGTGACCTTCCCTCTCCAGCGCCCCCGACCCAGCCCAGTGCTGTGCGGGCTTGGGGGCTGCCGGGAGAGGTCGCCCTGTGCTGCCTCCGGGGCTTTGGCTTCCAGGGTAGGGCCTTCTTCTGTGGCTGCTTGTGCTCCCCAAGTCTTGTGACAGGAGGGGAACGTGTCCCCGAGGGACTCCTGAACTGCCCCCACTCCAAACCCACAGAGCGGCTCCCTCCGTCCCCACCCCGGCCTCTGACGGCGAGATCGCCTCTACCTGAATCAGCTTGTCCTCCCACGTCTTCTGGTTCCAGGTAAACTCGGTGTGTTCTGCAGAGAGAACGGCCACCTGTGATCCTCTCTCCTGCGGCTCCTACATACCGCCTCCTAAATACAGCATCTGGGGTCCTCCCTGGACGGGCTCCCCACAGCCCCACGTCCCTCCCCACCCTCCCATGGAGCAGAGTAGGCTGTGCGGCCACCTGGAGCCCGGGCGCCTTTGCTCAGGTCACGTGACAGGTACCCAGCAGGTACAGAGATGTGAGGGGGCTCACACGCCCCGGGCTCCTTTGCTCAGACCAGGAGGTGAGTGCCCAGCATGCACACTAGGGGTGTGGGGGGATCACACACGCACTCGGGCGCCTTTGCTCAGACCAGGCGGTGAGTACCAGGCATGTACACTAGGGGTGTGTGGGGGATCACACATGCACTAGGGCTCTTTGCTCAGAGCAGGCGGTGAGTACCAGGCATGTACACTAGGGGTGTGGGGGGATCACACACGCACTCGGGCGCCTTTGCTCAGACCAGGTGGTGAGTACCAGGCATGTACACTAGGGGTGTGTGGGGGATCACACACGCACTAGGGCTCTTTGCTCAGAGCAGGCGGTGAGTACCAGGCATGTACACTAGGGGTGTGTGGGATCACACATGCCCCGGGCTCCTTTTCTCAGACGAGGTGGGGAGTACCCGGCATGCACACTAGGGGTGGGGGGGGGGGATCACACACGCCCCGGGCTCCTTTTCTCAGACCAGATGGTGAGTACCCAGCATGCACACTAGGGGTGTGTGGGGGGATCACACACGCACTCGGGCTCCTCTGCTCAGCCACAGGTCTAGCACCCGGCGGGTACACTTAGGGGCTGGCTCACACATGCACCCAGGACATCTCACCTTCCAGGTACTTGACCAGCAGCGGGATCTCCAGCTCCCACATGTCGGCCATGGAGGGGGCGATGCTCTGGCTCAGGGTCTTCAGAAGGTTGAGCATGGCGATTCCGCGGCCCTCCCCCTTGTAGGGGGATGACATCAGTACCTGGGGAGCACCGAGACTCCAGTGGGGCCCCTCGCTGGCTGGGCAGCCCCAGGCCCCGCACATCCCAACCTGGGGCCTCGCTGTCTGAGCCCATAAACCTAGAGTTGGACAGGATGGGGCCTTTCAAGCAGAGCTCCAAGGATTCCCAGGATCAAAGAATCCCTGCAGAGGATGCTGAAGGCAGGAAAGGAGACACGAGAGCATGGGCTCCCTCCCCACCCCAGGTTCCATGGAGCTCGGAGCAGGGTCAACACAAGGAGGAGGATGCCTGGGTGCAGGGTGGAGCTGACCCCCAGGGAAGGGCAGACTGCTGACAGAGTCCTGCAGATGCTTGGGACCATTCAAAGGCCCAGCAGAGAAATCTGGGAGCCTGCTGCCCTTGCCACATCTACCCAGAGGGATGACGGGGGCCTGGAAAGCTCTGTCCTGCCAAGCATCCAGCTCCCTGCTCCCCCTGGCGGCCTCGGGGATTAGGAGCTCATGGGAGGGGCGCTAAGGACACAGCAGGGGCCAGGCCAGTGCACGGCCTGTGAGCCACTCACCAGGAGTCGGGCCAGCAGCTTCTGCGGTGCGGGGAGATCCACTGGGGAGAGAAAGATACGGGACACTGAGGCTGCCCCGCTCCCGTGCCCCGGGGGAGCTTCCCCTGCAAGGTGTTGTCCCAACACCATCCCAGCGCCCCCCAGAATGCAGGAGGGGTCAGGACGGGGGATTTTCCACAAAGAACATCACTACAACTGGCCATCCCGGAAAGGAGGAGCCTGGTGCTATGGGCTGGGGCTGAGAAGATTCTCTTTTTTAATTTTTTCCCAATTTATTTATTTATTTATTTAAATTGGAGGCTAAATACTTTCCAATATTGTAGTGGTTTTTGCCATACATTGACATGAATCAGCCATGGGTGGACATGTATTCCCATCCTTAACCCCCCTCCCACATCCCTCCCCATCCCACCCCTCAGGGTCATCCCAGTGCACGGGCCCTGAGGGCCAGCCCTGTCTCATGCAGCGAACCTGGACTGGCGATCTATTTCACATATGGTATTATACATGTTTCTGTGCTATTCTCTCCCATCATCCCACCCTTGCCTTCTCCCACCTAGTCCAAACGTCTGTTCTTTCCATCTGTGTCTCTTTTGCTGTCACGCATATAGGGTCATTGTTACCGTCTTTCTAAATTCCATATATGTGTGTGCACATACTGTGCTCTTTTCAGGACGTGCCCGCTTGGGAGTGCACACCCGGCCAGCCTGAGAGTGTTTCTCTCCTACTGTGAGTCTTGGCCTCCTTGAGCCAACAGAAACTAGACACCGCCCCCTCCCCTCCCCTCCCTCTGCAGGCTTTGGGAGGCTGTGAGCCCAAGAGTAGCGTGCTCACAGCATTTGGACCAGCGGGCCAGGGAAGGGCAGGCCTGCTGGAAGCTGCAGGGAGGGGCGGCACACAGGAAGGAGCCAACCCCAGACTCAGGGTCCGGGCAGGAGGCAGACTGGGGGTGGTCTGGCCGAATGCACAGAGCAGGCTCTGCCCCTACCATCGCTGGGTCCTGTAGGCTGGCAGTCACCTCCTGTCACCAGCCACATCCATCCTCAAAGCCCCAGGACCTTGGCAGCAGCCCCCTGGGACAGCAGGGTCCCCGTAAGTAGGTCGGTCTAGTCCCTTTCTTGACGGTCTGGTGCTAACATGTGCCTCATCACGGTGAGTTGGAGGGTCTGGTGGGGGTGGTTCCAGAGGGATCCGATATACAGTCCTTCCAGTGGGCTCACGGGGGCCAGAGAGCTCACACCTGCGGGAAGCCTTCCCTGGGGTCTGGGCCAGGGTGGGCGGGAGGTGGGGATGAGAGGAGTGGGCTGCCAGAGGAAGTGTGCACGACTTTAACCTCCTCGAATTTCAGCAAGGGCGGCCTCTTTGGCAAGGCCTGGCTCTCTGGGCTCCGGGCTGCTTCCTGGAGAAGGGGGAACGGTCCGAGGCATGGGGCGGCCCACCTGCCCAGTCCCTCCAGCTGGCGCAGGGGGGCTGCCCACCGTGCCTGCTCTTGCTTGTGCTGGCCTCCTCGTCCTTGACATGCAGCTGGCGCTCAGCCAGGTTGGTGAGGCTGACGCAGATGGGGGTCAAGGCCTCCGTGTAGTCCGTCTCCATGATGTAACACAGGAGCCTCACCCAAAATTCCTGTGGGGAGTGATGGGGGTAAGGTGGGGGTGCTGGGGTCAGCCAGCCTGGGCATCGCACAGCCCTGCAATGAGATGTTCGGGGCCCCCCACCAACAGCATTGCCTCAGCCTCGCTTCTCCAGAACCACACTCCGACCCACTGACTAACTGCCTCAGGCCCGCCAGCCTGGGTCTCTGCCAAGGACATCTAAGCTGCACCCACCCCATGGCCGAGGGGGTCAGCTAGTCCTGGGCCCTTGACCGCTGTGCTCGCTCGCTTCACTCCAACCCTGCATCCAGCAAATCCTCTTTGACCAGCCCTCTCTCTAACCCCCAATCCCCTGAGAGACACACTGGGCAGACAACCTAGCCATGCTTGCCAACTGTGATGATTAGTTTCCATGTGTCAACTTGGCAAGTGAATGCACACAGTTATTTAATCAAACACTATATCTAGGCCTGGCAGTGAAGGTATTTTGATGCAATCTGATGAAAGTCCATAATCCATATAGGAGGTTACTCTGGAAAATGTGAGTGTACTTGATTAAATCAGTTGAGGGCAAAAAACAGATTTCCCTGAGGAAGAGAGTTTGCCTCAAGGTTGCAGCCTCAGCTACTGCCTGAGTTTTCTGCCTGCTGGCCTACCTCCTAAATTTCAGACTTGCCAGCTCACAATTGCACAATACATATGTTGTTGTTCAGTTGCTCAGTCATGTCCAACTCTTTGCGATCCCATGGACTGCAGCACGCCAGGCCTTCCTGTCCTTCACCATCTCCCGGAGTTTGCTCAAACTCATGTCTATAGAGTCGGTGATGCCATCCAATCATCTCATCCTCTGTTGTCCCCTTCTCCTCCTGCCTTCAATCTTTCCCAGCACCAGGGTCTTTTCCAATGAACCAGCTCTTCCCATCAGGTGGCCAAAGTATTGGAGCTTCAGCTTTAGCATCAGTCCTTCCGATGATTATTCAGAGCTGATTTCCTTTTGCATTGACTGGTTTGAGCTTCTTACTATCCAAGGCACTCTTAAGAGTCTTCTCCAACACCACAATTCTAAAGCATCAGTTCTTTGGCACTCAGACTTTTTTATGGTTCAACTATTTCATCAGTACATGAATCCTGGAAAAACCATAGCTTTGACTATACAGATCTTTGTCTGCAAAGTAATGTCTCAGCTTTTCAATATGCTATCTAGGTCTGTCATAGCTTTTCTTCCAAAAAGCAAGAATCTTTTAATTTCATGGCTGCAGTCACCATCTGTAAAGATTTTGGAGCCCAAGAAAATAAAGCCTGTCACTGGGTCCACTGTTTCCCCATCTACTTGCTGTGAAGTGATGGGACCGGATACCATGATCTTCATTTTCTAAATGTTCAGTTTTAAGTCAGCCTTTTCACTCTCTTCTTGTAACTTCATCAAGAGGCTCTTTAGTTCCTCTCTGCTTTCTTTCATAAGGGTGGTGTCATTTGCATATCTGAGTTTATTGATATTTTTGAGATACACACACAGACACAGACACACACACACACACATCTCCTACTGGTTCTATTTCTCTGCAGATTCTTCGAGCCATGACTCTAGCCTTTCAACTTCACCCTGCCATCTCCCATCTCACCAGGTGATCACTGAACACCCCCAGTGACCCTGATTCCTTTTAGCCCCACTCCCACCCCTAGGAGTTTGGGGTAAGCTCCTGTGCTACTAACAAGTGAATTTGCTTGATGTCTTGTAGCCATCAGGACTAGAATCCCTGGCTACTGGCTTCCGCCAGGGACATAGCATAATGAACAGGAAAGACCATTTTTATCCTGGCTCCACTTTTTAACAGCTTAGAATCCTTGAGGAAATTAATGAGTCCCTCTGAGCCTCAGTTTCCTCATTTATAAAAGCTAGGTAATAATAACAACAGACCTTACCTCACAGGGTGGTTGGGGCAATTAAATAAGATTCTAGATACTACACATCTAGTACAGTGCCTGCCACGTGTACTCAATGAATTGTAACCACTATTATTATTATTACTATAACTATTATTTTTGTAATTAAGAGAAGCTGCCACTGGATAGGGAGCATCTGGCCCATGGCCTCAATTAATAGACAATTATCCCTTCCATGTGCAGTCATGGTAAATTTGTCCTATCTTATTGCTATGTCACATTGTAATGCAATTAAAAATTGACACATTTGTTTCCCCTAAAGCCTCTGAACAACTTGGGGGTCATATTGAGCCTTCCTGTGTATGCCCTGATGACTTACACATAGTTGGAACTCATGAGTGTTTGTGAGATATAATCCCTAGAATCACTTACTTGCACACTCACACATTTACACACATGCATGCATATGCATGGGCTCCCCAAGTGTCTCCAGTGGTGAAGAATCTGCCTGCCAATGCAGAAGACAGGTTTGATCCTTGGGTCTGGAAGATCTTCTGGAGTAGGAAGTGGCACTCCACTCCAGTATTCTTGCCTGGAAAAGTCTATGGGCAGAGGAGCCTGGTGGGCTGCAGTCCATGGGGCCCAATGAATCAGACCTAACTGATTGACTGGACACATGCGCCTGTGCACACACACACACACACACCCTGGACTGAGGGCCTTTAAGGTGATGGATGCATTTCAAACAATAAGTCAAGTGATACATATTAGGCCTACTGTGTGCCAAGCACTGCCCTGGTGAAGGTAATAAGGTCCCACCAAGGAAGTGAATCTTGAAAAACAAGCTCAGGTAATTGAAAGATCTGGGGCCACACCCATCCTCCCAGGTAGTGGAATGGGAGAAGCAACCATGCAGAATTCTGGGCCTGTGCTATCCTCCCCTCATAGCCTCACACAGCACAGACATGAGCCATCAGCCCCAGTATGCCAGCCCAGTGGGCCAACTCACATTGGTCATCCCACTGACAGAAGAGGTTATGATCCTCACGGTGTCCATAGTGACCTTGTGGACCATCTTCTCCTCTAGGTCCCTCTGATAAAAGTTGTCCCTGCGGTTGGTCTGGAAGACAGAACCAAGGAGTGCCAGCTTGTGGGCCGGCAGGGGCTTGCCATGGTCTCCGCTGTGGTTTACTCTCCTGCAAGAGGCTTAACACCCAGATACTGAGTCTCCCGGAAGCCCAGAGCTGTGCACGTGTTTCACTATTTTCTACACCCCTGGCAGCTTACTGTGTGTGTCTGTGCACTTGTACATGCATGCAGGTTCATTGAGCAGTGCTCTTTCCTCAGCGCAGTGGAAACCATTTCTAAAGCCCAGTCACTCCGTCGTCACTCACCAGTTTGTAGGTGGACAAGGTCAGCTGCACAGACACGTACTTCAGGCCCCAGCCTTTGATCCTGTCCTGGAATCCGGACAGGGCCAGCTGCCCGATGATGCGGAGAATGGCCATCCTCACCTGAGAGGCCAGAGCACAGACATGCTGGGCGCTAGAGGTTCCGCCGGCACCCAATCCATGACACGAGACAGCTAAGATTTGAGGGTGCTGTGGTCTGGAAGGGGTCTCTGGGGCTACCTGGATACTGCCCACTCTGTCCACCACCGCCTGCCTCATCCAGGGGACTCCACTCAGCAGCAGGTCGGCCCAGGAGCCTCATCTAAGCCCTTCAGAGACATGAGCACACTGCTTTCTCGGTAGGGCTGCTCCATCCTCAGGCGGCCCTGGTGAGAACCACCTGACTCTTCTCTCGGACTTCCCAGGGTTCTTACGTAGCGACGACACAGAACAAGCCCATTCCCTCTGCCCCTGACATCCTCCAGGTACTGAAGACAGCTCTGCCTCAGGCTCAAGACCGAGCACCCTGTTATCTCCCTTGTTTGGGCAGACTCTCACCATCCTGAACTGCACCCCCAGGACATGAGGGGTCAGCTGCAGGGGCCGTGTACAGAAGCCAAGCTATTCTCCAGGGGGCCGAGGCTGCAGTGGCCAAGATGGTGGGTTTTAGCCTTTATTTGCAGAGTTGCTTTTCTCAAATGTGGTAATGACCTTACAAAACACCTAGCTAGCCAAGCAGCTTGGGCTGACGCTGCGTGTTTGGCCTCTCCTCTCTCCAAGGTAGTGTCGGAGCCCCTTCACAGGAAAACTTCAGGTTCTTGGTGACAGGGAGGGTCTCGGGAGAGGGGCCACAGCTTTGAGGAGGCTTATTCTTCTCCAGCCCCATTCAGGACTGGCTGGAAAGGTAGGTTTTCCATTAAAGGGCCTTCTTTGAGAAGGCAGTCTCACCTCCGCGCACAGAGCTGGAGGGGAGGGGTGGCAAGCAGGCTGCAGCTGATGCAAGAAGGCGCCCTAACTTCCGTCCACTTGCCCCACAGAGGCCCAGCACACACCCCCTTTCTGGGTTTCCCCACGCTGTTACCTTGGACCGGGTGTCGGAGAGTGTGTTCTTGACCACTCGGATGGCCAGGTAGATGGTCCTGATGCTCATTCTGGGCTCTGAAAGAGGAAAGCCCGCCTGGAGGTCCACTGGCCTCAGGGCTGGGCTCTGAGGAGATGCCCAGAAGTGGTGAGGCCTCTCTGCCACCTTCCACGGGAGACAGAGGTTCAGGACTCGTCCGTGTTGTGCCTCCTGAGGACCTCTGACTCACCCCCACAAGCTCAGGGTCGCTGCCCTCTGAAGTCACCCAGCACTCTCAATGCCCACCCACCCCAGCCCGGGGGGTCATCTCTCTGCCTCACTCCCTTGGCCTCTGCTTTGCGTGTGCCTCTTTGGAAACTAGGGGACTCTCCTTGACGGCAGGGACTCCTCCTGAGGGCTCGGTGGTCCCCTCAGCGGGACACACAGGGCCAGACACACAGTGGGCACACGGAGACCACACCACCCGGCTGCGGAGGCCGGGGCTCTGGGGCCAGGCTGCTGCACTGCCTCTGGCTCCACTGCGTCCCAGTTGTGTGACCTGTGGGACTGACTCAGCCCCTCTGAGCCTCAGCTTCCTCCCCTGTGAAAGGCGGACACTGAGAGCAGGTCCCTCACCAAGCCTCTGTGAGCAGTGACACGCGCGGACACACACGGGGCCTGGTGCACAAGAGTGTGTGTTTGTGTGCTGGGGGGAGGGTGAGGAGGAAGATTAGGGAGGTAAGAAAGGGTGCGGAGAAGGCTCTCGAGAGGTCGGCGTGGACAGAACCACAGTCAGGCACTCAGGGCCTTGCTACACTCAAGTCTAGGTGCTACTAGACGTCACTGCAGGAGGAAGAATAACAGGAAATCAAGTTGGGGTGGAAGACAGCAGGAATTCAGGCACCAAGGGACGATGTTACACTTAAGAGCTTTTCATCTCTAAAATGGAAACTTCTTTTTCTGATTATAAAAATAGTCTATGTTCACTGAGAAATTAAAATGAAAGACAACCAGCCTTCATGGTTTAGGTGTATCCTTATTTATGCATAACTGAGCACCTAGATTTCTTTCACATCACAGAGGTCATGGAGGTGGAGGTGATGGAATTCCAGTTGTCCTATTTCAAATCCTAAAAGATGATGCTGTCAAAGTGTTGCACTCAATATCTCAGTAAATTTGGAAAACTGAGCAGGGGCCACAGGACTGGAAAAGGTCAGTTTTCATTTCAGTCCCAAAGAAAGGCAATGCCAAAGAGTGCTCAAACTACTGCACAATTGCACTCATCTCATATGCTAGTAAATTAATGCTCAAAATTCTCCAAGCCAGGCTTCAGCAATACGTGAACTGAGAACTAGATGTTCAAGCTCGTTTTAGAAAAGGCAGAGGAAACAGAGATCAAATTGCCAACATCTGCTGGATCATCGAAAAAGCAAGAGAGCTCCAGAAAAACATCTACTTCTGCTTTATTGACTATGCCAAAGCCTTTGACTGTGTGGATCACAACAAACTCTGGAAAATTCTGAAAGAGATGGGAATACCAGACCACCTGACCTGCCTCTTGAGAAACCTGCAAGCAGGTCAGGAAGCAACAGTTAGAACTGGACATGGAACCACAGACTGGTTCCAAACAGGAAAAGGAGTACGTCAAGGCTGTATATTGTCACCCTGCTTATTTAACTTCTATGAAGAGTACATCATGAGAAACGTTGGGCTGGAGGAAGCACAAGCTGGAATCTAGGTTGATGGGAGAAATATCAACAACCTCAGAAAAACAGATGACACCACCCTTATGGCAGAAAATGAAGAAGAACTAAAGAGCCTCTTGATGAAAGTGAGAGAGGAGAGTGAAAAAGTTGACTTAAAGCTCAATATTCAGAAAACTAAGATCATGGCATCTGATCCCACCACTTCATGGGAAATAGATGGGGAAACAGTGGAAACAGTGGGTGACTTTATTTTTCTGGGCTCCAAAATCGCTGTAGATGGTGACTGCAGCCATGAAATTAAAAGATGCTTACTCCTTGGAAGGAATTTTATGACCAACCTAGATAGCATATCGAAAAGCAGAGACATTACTTTGTCAACAAAGGTCTGTCTAGTTAAGGCTATGGTTTTTCCAGTGGTTATGTATGGATGTGAGAGTTGGACTATAAAGAAAGCTGAGCACCAAAGAATTGATGCTTTTGAACTGTGGTGTTAGAGAAGAGTCTTGAGAGTCCCCTGGACTGCAAGGAGATCCAACCAGTCCTTCTTAAAGAAAATCAGTCCTGGGTGTTCATTGGAAGGACTGATGCTGAAGGTGAAAATCCAATACTCTGGCCACCTGATGCAAGGAGCTGATTTATTTGAAAAGACCCTGATGCTGGGAAAGATTGAGGGCAGGAGGAGAGGGGGCAACAGAGGATGAGATGGTTGGATGGCATCACCGACTCGATGGACATGGGTTTGGGTGGACTCCAGGAGGTGGAGATAGATAGGGAGGCCTGGCATGCTGAGGTTCTTGGGGTTGCAAAGAGTTGGACACGACTGAGCAACTGAACTGAACTGAAAGAGTGAGACAGGACTGAGAAACTTTCACTTTCACTGTTCCTTAAATTTGCATTTCTGTAAAAGATGGGTTTACTGTCAGGAGAGTGTCTCTCACATACAGTTGCTCAGCGTGTGTACTGCACAAGGATATGTAGCTGAAGGGCTGACCTGATGCCAACCAAACACTTCTCAGGGCTACCCAGGTGGCGCTAGTGGAAAAGAACGCTCCTGCCAATGCAGGAGACATAAGAGATGTGGATTTGATCCGTGGGTCAGGGAAATGCCCTGAAGGAGGAAATGACAACCCACTCCAGTATTCTTGCCTGGAGAATCCCATGGACAGAGGAGCCTGGCGGGTTGAGAAACAATGGACATGAGGGAAGCACCTGAGCACAACAGCACGTGGGCTTCGCCAACCATGCAAGACCAAACGCTGCCAGTAGAGGGCGCCGTGTTCAAATTCAAGCGGACGCTCTCTGAGCCGGCGCTCTCAGGGACAGAGTTTCCCTGTGGATAGCTAGGCCAGGCTTGGGGTTTAGGCTGAAGGGATTCGGAAGCAGGGTTTCAGACTTAGCTTTGGCACTGAATCAACGCGCTTTAGGGCTACATCTATACTGTGTATCTAGGCTTTATATGCAGCCTTTCAGCTAGCTTTGGGAGTTATACTAGGATTTGTGCAAATGGTTTGAAATTCAGACTCAGGTAGAAGCTGGGATTCAGGGCTGAAGGAGAGGGGCGAGGGTGTGGAGGGTGGAACACAAGTATGGTTAGGTTCAAGAATGGGAAACGAAGCCATGGACTCCGCGGCCCACCCAGCAGGGTCTCTAGAGAGGAAATGGTCCAGGCACTTCCACGGTAGTCCAGGGGCTAAGACTCCGTGCTTCCATCGCAGGGAGCATGGCTTCCATCCCGGCCAGGGCACTCAGGTCCCACATGCCGCCGCAGGGTGCGGCCAAAAAGTTAAGGGGAAAAAAAGGCCAGACATGCCTGACACCTGCCACCCTTGCTCCCGCCCGGTCTCCCTGCGAGGTGAGTGCTCACCATCTGCGCTCACCACTGCCCTGATCAGGGCCAGGGTCCCCACGCGGACGGCCTCCTTGCTCATCTCCATCTGACTGAGGAAGAACTTCATCAGCTCCTTGGGGTAGGAGCGGGCTGCAGAGGGTGAGGGGGAAGGACAGCTTCAGTCCTGCCCTGAGTCAAGGGCGGCAGCGGGACAAGGCAGCCCCGGGGCCCGGCGCTCAGAGGGGGCCGGCACTCCCGACGGCTCCCGGGGGCGCCTCACCAAGGGCTATGAAGCAGTGCACGATCTCCGTCAGGTTCTGGCTGCTGTACTGCTGCTGGGCGGGGGCCCTGGAGCACACCTGGGGAGGGCCGGGCAGCGGGGTGGAGAGGTCAGCCCCACGGCGGGGCTCACGGGCAGGAGCCCCTATGCCTCGCCCCCGGCAGGAGGCGGGAGGCCTGGGGCATCGGATGGGGCCCCACCGCCACCCTGCCACCCTTCGCGCTGGTCGGCACACCACCCGCCCCCAGCCCGCATCCCCTGACCCGCCCCCAGCGCACCTCCCCTGACCCGCCCACAGCCCGCGACCCCTGACCCGCCCCCAGCCCGGATCCCCTGACGCGCCCACATCCCGCGTCCCCTGACCCGCCCCCAGCCCGCCTCCCCTGACCGGCCCCCAGCGCGTCTCCCCTGACCCGCCCCCAGCCCGCCTCCCCTGACCCACCCCCAGCGGGCCTGCCCTGTCCCTCCCCCAGCCCGGGTCCCCTGACCGCCCCCAGCCCGCCTCCCCTGACCCGCCCCCAGCCCGCCTCCCCTGACCGGCCCCCAGCCCGCGTCCCCTGACCCGCCCCCAGCGGGCCTCCCCTGACCCGCCCCCAGCGCGCCTCCCCTGACCCGCCCCCAGCGCGCCTCCCCTGACCCGCCCACAGCCCGCCTCCCCTGACCCGCCCTGGGGAAGGCCACGCCCCGCGCGGCCCTGGGGCTCACCTGGACGTGCAGCTCCGTGAAGATGGTGTGCAGCTGCATCTGCGGGACTGGGCTGTTGGTGATGACGGACATCTCCAGGATCTGCCTCAAGACCTGCCGCAGACGGGAAACGGTGGCAGGTGACCTTCGACCGACTCAGGTCAAACGCCAGAACTTTGCCCCTTGACGTTCCCCCTCTGGATGTATCAGTATCCCCTGGGAGCTGGGCAGAGAGGCCACCTCTCAAGCCCCGCCCAGACCCCGGAGTCCGACTGTTTCCAGCCGCCTCTGAGGATTGCGGTGGACACTGCAGCTCGGCAGGGCTGCACTAGGGCCACCGAGTGTGGTGTTCAAGGCCTTCTTCCCCTTCTCCCCTAGCCACCTAGAGGTGCATCCCAACTTTAGACAGAAGGTCTGCACGTGGCTCCCCAAATGCGGCACGTTTCTTTCTGTTCCCAGCTCTCACCAGGAGAAGGGCCTCGCCTCGTCTGTAAATGAGTGAACCCCTTCACAATATACAGCAACCAGGTCACAACTCAACTCAGAATCTTGCAAAGACTCCATCTCACACACGTCCAAGGCTGCTAAGAGGTTGAATGGTGTCCCTCGTCGCCAGAATCCATGTCCACCCACAACCTCAGAATGTGAGCTCACTTGGAAATAGGGTCTTTGCAGACCTAATTACTTAAGGCTCTCAAGATGAGATCACCCTGACAACGCCTTACATCCAAGGACCAGGGTCCTTACGAGAAGAGGAGAAGACAGAGAGAGACACGGAGATGGCCATGTGACCACGGAGGGGGGTGCTGGAGTGACGAATTCCTGGGCCACCAGAAGCTGGAAGTGGCAACATTCTCCCCTAGAGCCTACAGAAGGAACTTAGCCTGCCGACACCTTAATTTCAGACTGCTGGCCTCCAGAACCATGACAGACACATCTCTGTGGTTTAAGCCACCTGCCTCCTGGTTCTTTGTTGCAACAGTCTTAGGAAACCGCTATGAGAGCTGTGACCTCACCGTGGGCCCCAGAACCCTTTGAGGTATCATCCTTTCTGCCTGGCTTCCCTGCTGGCTCAGACAGTAAAGAATCTGCGTGCAACATGGGAGACCCGGCTTTGATTTCTGGGCCAGGAAGATCCCCTGCAGAAGGAACAAGCAACCCACTTCAGTATTCTTGCCTGGGAAATCCCACGGACTGAGAATCCTGGCGGGATACAGTCCACGGGGTCGCAGAGTCGGACATGACTGAGTGGCTAACACATGTATAAAGGCAGCATATATTTCTTGGAAATTGGACAAGTGCCATGTTGCGTGGCTACATCTCCCACCCGTGAGAACACCCCACGGGACACTCAGGAGCCCTAAATACCCTGAGCCCCCAGCCCAGGCCCCTCACCTGAGTGATAAAGAGCGCCTCCAGGCTGCCCTGGTACTCCGCCAGCAGCAGAGGGATGTAGTCGTACACCTGCTCCCGCAGGTCATCATTGGGCAGGAGGAGGTTCAGCATGGGCTTCAGGGACTTGATGACCCCCAGCTTCACCTAGCAGGGGAGCCTGGTCTCTAGAGCCCTCGGCCAGGACCACCAGGAAGGCCCTGTGACATCAGCCCCAGCCTCAGAATCAAGGACAGGTGACTGAGGGGACCTTGGAGTAGGGTCCAGGCCTCCCCCGGGCCCCCCAGCTGCCAAGCCTGTCCCCCAAGTCCTGACTCTGTCACTCAGGAGACCTTGGACAGGTACTCAACCTCTCTGTGTCTCTGTTTCCTCATTTGTAAAACGGTCCTATGACCCGGAGCTGGCTTGGAAATGGCTCCCAAAAGTGAACCGCTCGGAGAGCGCCCGGCACAAGGGGAACAGGGACCCTGGTCCAGCAACTCCAGGGGCCTTTATCAAGACACCTGCAGGGCCCCTATGGCTCTGCCGATCAGATCTCCACCTCCTTGGACCCAATGGTGTCTCAGCCCCGCCGGCTGCACAGGCTGGAGAGCGATGACCCGAGAACCATGGGCTCCCACCCCCACCCGGGAGGGCCCTTCTCACCTCCGGGTTGTTGTTCCGCAGCCACACCGTCACGAAGTAGCGATACATGGGGAACAGCTTCACCGCAAACTGGTCCTCAGTCATCACGGGGTACACGCTGTCCTCCAGGTGCCTCAGGTAAAACTGCACCGTCTCGCAGAAGGTCTCCATGGCTGCCCCGGGGCACGTGCAGTGAGCCCCGAGGGCCAGGACGCAGAACAGAGCCTTCCGGGGCGCCTTCTCAGGAGGAGCCCTCACACTTCCATAACCAGCAGGTTACTGAGATGGCCAGAGATGCTGCTAGAAAAATCTCCTGCAGCCCTCGCCATCTGCCTTTCCAACCCCCCTCTCAGCTCCTTAAGTTTGGTCCTGCATGAGGCCCCTCCCTGTCTGAGGGTGAGAGACTCCCCAGAGGGGTGGAGCACACAGGTGTGACTGGGACCCCAGCCTTGAGGTTCATGTTGCAAGGTCAAGGGTGAGACCTCGAAGACTTTTTAACTCAGATCCTGGGGACTCCAAAGCAAAGAGTGGCCAACACGTTCTGTCCTACTTTTCTCAGGCATTAGGGACTTGGGCCCACAAAATCATGACATAATCAAAACCTGGGGCAAGGTGATCAGATATAAATGACCCAAGTCAAGCCCAAGCTGGGACCATTTCCCTGGTCTCCCTCTCCTGCGATCCCCACTGCCTTTTGTCTCTACCTGTATACCCACCTCCTCCTGTCAGCACCCTGATCAGGCCAGCCCTGCAGGCCCAGGTGGGACACTTACCACCACAGATCACCTGGCGCATCTTGGCTTCATTGGCGAGCCTCAGCATGGTGAACATGGTGGCCAGGGTGATGCCCATGTATGGCATGAACTCAAACACTGTGAGGTGTGGGCAGAGGTCTCAGGGAGTCGGAGGAGGAGGGTCATCAGAGATGGCAACACCACAGCCCACACCTCTAGTGCCCAGAACAGGCCCACCCCTTTGCATGGGCTGGGCCACAGGAGACGGTAGGAGGCAGTGGAGGTAAGAAGTGTGAGCTGGGAGCAGGTGAAGGGGAAGGGAGATGTGGGGGGGTGATGGGGGGTGCAGGGGAGGGGAGATGGGGGAGGGGATGGGAGAATGGGGAGGGGATTGGAGGGGAGAAGGGAGAAGGGGAGGGAAGAAGGGGGACGGGAGGGGTAAGGGGGGATGAGAGGAGAGAAGGGGAAAGGGGGGAGGGAGAAGGGGGGAGGGAGAAAGGGGGGAGGGGGAAGGGGAAAGCAGTATGGGAGGGGGCAAGGGGGAGGGGAGAAGGGGAGGAGGGGAGGAGAGAAGGGGAGGAGGGGAGGAGAGAAGGGGAAAGGAGGAAGGGGAAGAGAGAAGGGGGGAAGGGGGAAGGGGGGAAGTGGGAAGGGGGAGGGGAGGGGGAAGGGGAGGGGAGAAGAGGGAGGGGGAAGGGGAGGGGAGACGCGGAGATGTCTACCCTTCCCTCCCTCCCCACCTCCCCTCCCCTCCCCCCACCTCCCCCCCTCCCCCCCTCCCCCCTCCTCCCCTCCCCTCCCCTCTCCCCTCTCCCCACCTCCCTCTCCTCTCCCCTGTGTCTACCAGGATTCGGAAGGAGATGAGGGAACAGGAGAGGAGGGAAGGGGAGACAAGGGAAGGGGAGACTGGGGGGAGGGAGGAGAGGAGGGGGGAGGTGGGGAGAGGGGAGGGGAGGTGGGGAGAGAGGAGGGGAGGTGGGGAGAGGGGAGGGGTGGGGAGACCAGTCTCCCACCATTCCCCCATCTCCCCACCCCCCATCCCTCCCCTGCCCCTTGTCCCCCCTCCCCTCCCTCATATCTCCTCTCCCCTCCCCCTCGTCTCCCGTCCCCTCCCCCTGACTCCTCTCCCCTCCCCTCTCCCCTCCCTTGTCCCCGCCCCCTGTCTCCCCACCTCTCCCCTGTCTCCCATCCCCTTGGCGGAGAGTGAAAAGGAGACTGGGGGAGAGGGGAGGGGAGATGGGGAGGGGAGAGGAGACGGGGGAAGGGAGACAGGGGACGGGAGGGGAGACGGGTGGGGGAAGAGGGGAGGGGAGACGGGGATAGGGGAGGAAGACCTGGGGGGGAGAGGGGAGATGGGGGAGGGGATGGAAATGGGTGGGAGGGGAGAGGAGACCTCACCGCCCCCTGTCTCCAACTCTCTCCCCATTTCCCCTCCTGGTTCCCCATCTCCCCTCCCCTTCCCCCCCTCCTGTCTCCCCTTCCCCCTTCCTCTTTCCCCCCTCCCCTCCCCGCATCTCCCCTCCTCTCTCCCCATCCTCCCTGCCCTGCGGGGAGAAGAAAGGGAGACAGGGGGAGAGGAGAGGGGACGGGAGATGGGGTGGGGGGAGATGGGAGGGAGAGGGGAGAGGGAAGGGGAGGGGAGATGGGGGATGGGGGAGGGGAAGGAGATGGGGGAGGGGAGGGTAGACCTCCCCCAGTCTCCATTCCTCTCCCCCGTCTCCCCCCTCCCCTCCTCCTTCTCCCCTCCTCTCCCCTTCCCTTCCCTCCCCCACCCCTCCCCTCTTGCCCTCTCTCCTTTCCTCATCTCCCTGTCCTCTCTGCTCCCCTCTGTCTCCCAGGACAGGGAAGGAGATGAGGGGAGGGGAGACGAGGGAAGGGGAGATGGGGTGACAGGAGAGGAGACAGGGGAGGGGAGGGGAGATGGGGGGGAAGTGGAGGGGAGGGGGGAAGGGGGGAAGGGAGGAGGGAGGAAAGGAATGGGGGTGAAGGGGAGGGGGCGGGGGAGGGGTAAGGGGAGGAGGGGAGGAGACAAGGAGGAAGGGGGAAGGGGAGGAGGAGAGGAGAGAAAGGGGAAGGGGGAAAGGGGGAGGGGAGGGTGAAGGGGAAGGGAGAAGAGGGAGGGGAGGGAAGGGGAGACACGGAGATGTCTACCCTTCTCTCCCTCCCCGCCTCCCCTCCCCTCTCCCCACCTCCCCTCCCCTCCCCCCACCCCCTCCCTTCTCCCCCTCTCTCCGTTCCTCATCTCCCTGTCCTCTCCTCTCCCCTCTGTCTCCCAGGACAGGCAAGGAGATGAGGGGAGGGGAGACGAGGGAAGGGGAGATGGGGTGACAGGAGAGGAGACAGGGGAGGGGAGGGGAGACGGGGGTGGGGGGGAAGCGGAGGGGGGGGAAGGGAGGAGGGAGGAAAGGAATGGGGGAGGGGGAGGGGGGAGGGACGGGGGGATGGGAACAGGGGGAGGGAGGGGGAGGGAGGGGGCAGGAGGAGAGGGGTGGGGGAGGGGGCAGGAGGAGAGGGGTGGGGGAGGGGAAGGAGGGGAGGGTAACAGGGGAAGGAGGGGAAGGAGGGGAAGGAGGGGAAGGAGGGGAGCAGGGAGAGGAGAAGAGGGGAGGGGGAACGGGAGAAGAGGGGAGACCGGGATACCGGGAGAGGGAGGAGGAGGGCAGGGACGGAGGAAAAGAGGGAGGAGCCCTGCTCTTCCTGGGGCCGCAGGAAGCAGAGTGAGGAGGCAGGCGTGGGCCTCCCTCCCAAGCCGCCGCTCCCTTGTTGCCTGATAAGCGCTCTAGCATGACGCCCCAGAGACCCTGAGTGAGACGCGGCATGCAGGGGACAGCGCGTGCCCTCTCCTATGGGGACACTCCGGTTTCTCGGGTACCGGTTGGTTCCTTACAGCCCCTCACCCGCGGCCCACTGCCCGCCGCACGGCCTGCGTGGAGCGTGGAGCGTGGAGCGGACAGAGAAGGAAGGAGGGAGGGAGCGAGGGAGAGAACGGGGCCAGAGAGGGAGCGGGAAAGACAGGCCTGCGAGAGAAGGGCCGGCAAGAGAGAAGACGCAGGATCGGGGGCACAGGGAGGGGGTCTCAGCAGCCCGGAGGGCCGGAGAGACACCGGAAGTGAGACGCAGGAAGGCCAGAGGAAGGCCGGAAGAGGGAGAAATGGGAGGGGTGGGCGCGGGCGCCAGGGCGGAGGCAGAGGGGTGGCCCGACGGGCAGACGCTGGGACCCAGTCCCCCGAGCCCTACCGTTGCCGTTGGCCAGCTTGGCCAGGGTGACGATGACAAATTCTTCTGTGAGGCTGAGGGGTTTGAGATGGTGCTGCAGCTCGTACATAACCAAGCTGAAGTGGTTTCGGGACAGGGCCGCCAGGGTGTCGCTGGCCGCCTCTGCCCTCACGTCGCCCTCCATCTGCAGCGCACGGGAGGAGGACGCGTGGCCGCCCCAGCAGTTCCTGCTCCTCGCCCGCTCCGGCTCCGCTGGGCTCTCCTGGGCCCCCTCAGCCTACTGTTGTCCCCGTGAGCTAAGCGGACAGAGGCCGCGGGCATCCCACGCCTGGCCCCCCAGAGCCCAGCCCCTGGGGCGGGGGCAGGCGGGCAGGGCCGGGACACCCACTACCTCCAGCATGCCCCTCATCTCCTTGGAGGCGATGGCCACCAGCCTCTGGACGCAGCGCTCCTCCAGCTCGCCCTCCTGCTGAATGATCTCCTGGAGGATGCTGTAGATGTTGACTTTGCGCTGAGTGGAAATCTGGGGAACAAATGTGGTGGGTGGGGAGGTCCGGGACAGGCAGTGGGGCCTGGGAGCGCACAGATCCACCGCAGTCTCCCTCCTGCTGGCCCTCCCCGTAATACCTAGGAGAGTGTGATTTATAATAAGACATGTGTTTGGTCTTCACCCAAGCGCAGAAGCCTGAAATCCTTGGAATTTCCTAAGTAATGAGAGTGACAAAGATGTCTTTTGTTGTATTGATGAGACGATTTTTGGTTCACACCTAACGATGGGGAGGGCTTCCCCGGTGGCTCAACAGGTAAAGAACCTGCCTGCCGTGTGGGAGACCTGGGCTCGATCCCTGGACTGGGAAGATCCCCTGGAGAAGCGAATGGCTACCCACTCCAGTATTCTGGCCTGGAGAATTCCGTGGACTGTGTAGTCCATGGGGTTGCAAAGAGGCAGACAAGACTGAGCGACTCTCCCTTTCACTTGAAGGATAGGGAATGGTTGGCGACCTCCAAGGAGAGAGTGGGGCTGGAAGTTGAATCAATCGCCAATGGCTAGTGATTTAATCAACTATGCCTAGATAATGAAGCCCCTATAAAATCCAAAGGACAGGGTTCAGAGAGCTTCAGGCTGCTGAACACATGGAGATTTAGGGTAATGGGAGGCCCAGAGAGGGCATGGGAACTTCACACCCTTTCCCATACCCTTACCCTATGCATCACTTCCATCTGGCTGGTCCTGAGTTAGAATGAACTGGTAATCTAGTAAGTAAAAGGTTTCTCTGGATTTTGTGAGCCCCTCTAGCAAATTGATTAAACTCGAGGAGGGGGTCATGGGAACCTCTGGTCTATAGCCAATTGGTCAAACTTCCCACTGGCGTCTGAAGCAAGAGCCAGGCTGGGGTTGTCTTACCGGTGCACGGGTGTGTGCTGGGTCACTTCAGTCGTGTCCCACATTTTGTGACGCTATAGACTATATAGCCTGCCAGGCTCCTCTGTCCATGGCATTCTCCAGGCAAGAGTACTGGGGTGGGTTGCCGTACCCTCCTCCAGGGGATCTTCCCAACCCAGGGATCGAACCCGTGTCTCTTATGTCTCCTGCATTGGCAGGCAGGTTCTTTACCACTAGTGCCACCGTAATGGGACTGAGCCCTTAACCCATGGAATCTGACACGATCTCCAAGCAGACAGTGTCAGAATTGAGTTCAATTGTTAGGACCCTCCCCCCACCCCACCCCCAGCTGGTGTCAAGGGATTGGGTGACAGGGGAATCCATACATTGAAATTGGATGCCATATAGTTAACACTCCCGCTGGTTGATGAACCCACCATCCTCAAACCGCCCCAGCTCTGCCCACAACTCCAGCCTGTCTCACACCCTCCTCCCCTCTCCCATCAGACTCATCCAACCGGCCCTGCCCCTGTGGCCTGCATCTGTCCTCGCTACTCAGCAAGGCGGAGGTCAAATGGTCAGCATACAGGGTCCTCCACAGACTTGGCATTGACCCTCTTGCAAAGTTTAAGACAACATGCTCTATTTTGCTTCCTGCATAGCTCTGGTCACCATTTTAAGTGACCTGAATGAGGATAGAAGAAGAGTCGCTCAGTCGTGTCCGACTCTTTGCGACCCCATGGACAGTAGCCTGCACCAGGCTCCTCCTTCCATGGGATTTTCTAGGCAAGAGTACTGGAGTGCATTGCCATTTCCTTCTCCATGAATGAGGATAGGATTGGACAAATAGGTTTTGCAACCTGATCACTCCTGGAGAGTCAGATTGGACAGTGACACTCACTCATTCAACCAGGGATGATTCACCCCCAAGAAAGAAAGAAAGAAGGTGGACTCCTCTCTCCCCGGAGCCTCACCTGCAAAGCCCTCTCGGAAGATGGCTCCCTCCTTCGACTGGTAAAGAGGTCACTTCTCAACAGTCAGGGCTGTAGCAAATTTGGGGACCTCATGAGGAGAGGAAGTCAGCGAAATGTATACTTTTATCCAGTGCAGAGTCTTGGTACAGAAAGTAATGCTGATTTTCAGTCGCTCAGTCGTGTCCGATTCTTTTGCGACCCCATGGACTTTAGCCTGCCAGGCTCCTCTGTCCAGGGAATTGCGCGGGCAAGAATACTGGAGTGGGTTGCCGTTTCCTTCTCCAGAGGCTCTTCCTGACCCAGGAATCAAACCGGGATCTCCTGCATTGCAGGAAGAGTCTTTACCATCTGAGCCATCAAGGAAGAGGGAGGAGAAGGGGACGACAGAGGATGAAATGGTTGGATGGCATCACCGACTTGATGGAGATGAGTTTGGGTAAACTCTAGGAGTTGGTGATGGACAGGGAGGCCTGGTGTGCTGCAGTCCATGGGGTCACAAAGAGTTGGACACGACTGAGTGACTGAACTGAACTGAACTCACTAGAGGCTTATAGCTCAGCTGGTAAAGAATCCACCTGCAATGTAGGTAGACCCGGTTCAATTCCTGGGTGGGGAAGATCCCCTGGAGAAGGGAACGGCTACCCACTCCAGCATTCTGGCCTGGAGAATTCCATGGACTGAGAAACCTGGCTACAGTTCATTGGGTCGCAAAGAGTTGGAGGAAACAACCTAGCAACTTTCAGTTTCACTTTTCAGAGGTTTATAACTCCGGTGAGAGACTCCTCATGAAAACCCCTGGACAGAAGAGAACCTTGTGACCTTCGCTGCTCACTATTGATGGTCCTAGTTTTCTTAATCTCTTTTTTTTTTTAAAATTGTTCCCTAGGGAACCTCCGTAAGCATTTTTTTCCTAATCACTCCCCACCATGAAAATGTAATATCACAAAGATATTATCTGATTGTCCATTTCTGTGCTTTGTAGATCAAAAACTAAAATTTTCTTCACACACACACATCCCCACCCCACTGTGCAAGAACCAGTTTTACCTGTTGTGGAGTCTCACCCTGTTGAAAATTCATGCTCTTGGTTTTCAAAGCAAACTCAAGGAAGCCTTGATGCGCAGCTAACACTATGGCTACAGATAGGCAAACAGCCAGGCAACTTATAAGCCCAGTCTTTTCTGTGGTCAAAGTTAGTCTTAAGAGAATATTTATGGTCACAAGAGAGAAATTGCCCAAGACTTTGAAAGTGTCATAAAACAGGCACTGAGTGGCCTCCCAGAGGCAGGCTTAGTGATGTCTGACTGCCTCTGAAGGATGATCCGGACTATGGGAGTGTGTGTCTTTGATTGACTGTGACGGTCTAGTGTATGTCTCCACAGAGATAGAAGCTTAGGTTTAGGAAACTGATCATGAAAATGATTCCTGTCTGTGACAAGCCAAAGGAATTTTGACTGGTAAAGAATATAAATCTCTAGAAGTAAAATTCTCATTTTAACAGATTTTAACATCTTCGTAGCCTCCCCAGGTGGCGCTAGTGGTAAAGAATCCAGCAACCAATGCATAAGACACAGGAGACGCGAGTTTAATCCCTGGGTCAGGAAGATCCCCTGGAAGAGGACATGGCAACCCACTCTGGTATTCTCGCCTGGAGAATTCCGTGGCCAGAGGAGCCTCATAGGCTCCAGTCCATGGGGTTGCAAAGTATTGGACAAGACTGAAGTCAATGAGCACGCATGTAACATCTTACTGGTTCCTTTACTAATTAATGAATAACTGAAAATGTGGACACAGATTAAATTTGACAGTGTGCCTACTTGTTTATCCCCTGTTTATTGCCACTGGTCAGTTATCATGGCCTGGGTATTAATCGCGGTTTTTGTAACTCTCTAAATTTCCTGATGCTTTGATTTCTTGGGGTCTTGTGGACCCGAAAGATTGCTGGGAGTTAGTCAGTTCCTGGAGACAGGAAACAGCTCCCCCACCAGCAAGCTTGTTAAACCAGTTCAGAGCCCATGCCCAAGCACCTCCTCCATCAGGCTCTCACGCTCTGGGCCACGATGCTGCCGCTGTTTGGTCGTGCAATGTGTGACTCTGCAATCCCATGGACTGTCATCTACCAGGCTCCTCTGTCCATGGGATTCTCCAGGCAGAAATACCAGAGTACGTGGCCCTTTCGGAGAAGGCCATGGCAACCCACACCAGTACTCTTGCCTGGAAAATCCCATGGGTGGAGGAGCCTGGTAGGCTGCAGTCCATGGGGTTGCTAAGAGTCGGACATGACTGAGCGACTTCACTTTCACTTTTCACTTTCATGCATTGGAGAAGGAAATGGCAACCTACTCCAGTGTTCTTGCCTGCAGAATCCCAGGGACAGGGGAGCCTGGTGGGCTGCCCTCTATGGGGTCACACAGAGTGGGACATGACTGAAGCGACTTAGCAGCAGCAGCAGCAGGTGGCCCTTTCCTCCTCCGGGATCTTTTCCACGCAGGGACTGAACCCGTGTGTCCTGCATTGGCAGGCAGATTCTTTACAGCTGAGCCACGAGGGAAGCCCTGGACCAGTATACACCTGCTCTGATCACCCTGGGGCCAGGGACCAGATCACTCAGGCAGTCCCACATCCCGCAGCTGACTAGCTAATCGAACGTCTGGTCCACCTGCCTTGCCAGTCCTCCCCTGGAGAAGCCACACTCCTGCACACATTTCCCCCTTGCTCCCTCTGCCTGTCGTCCAACCTGGTGCTTTCCTGTGAGACGGCATAGCATGGCACGACCCTGCCTCTGTGGAGCTGTGAGTGACAGACTAGTTTTTCAAGGCAATCCTCTCCTGAGCTGTTGGGCTTACTATGAAGGTGAAAGTGCAAGTCGCTCAGTCCTGTCTGACTCTTTGTGACCCCATGGACTGTTGCCCGCCAGCCTCCTCTGTCCATGGAATTCTCCAGGCCAGAATACTGGAGTGGGTAGCCGTTTCCTTCTCCAAGGGATCTTCCCGAGCCAGGAATCAAACCAGAGTCTCCTATGCCTGAGTCATAATAAAACCTACATTTTAAAATCTGTTTTGCAAGCCTCTTTCCTGTGCTCCTGGACCCTGACACTCCTTTCTCATGGCTGCCACATGTCTTTCTGTAAAATAAAGCTTACTATTGAGAACTCCTAGGGACTTCCCTGGCAGTCCAGCGATTAAGACTCTGAGCTTCCAGTACGAGGATACAGGTTCAATCCCTGGCTGGAGAACTAAGATCCACATGCTGCTCAGAGTGGCCAAAAAAAAAAAAAGGAGGAGAAAGAACTCCTAAGAGGAGTTCCCTGGTTACCTAGTGGTTAGGGTTTAGCCCTTTCACTGCAGAGGCACATGTTCGGTCCCTGGTCAGGGAACCTTCCTTCCTGCCTGACAGTGAGGTGACGGGGCTGAAATACACACACACACAAAGAACTCCTACAAGGAACAACTCCGTTGCTGCCCACCCTCAAAAGCTCAAGGATAGTCTAAAATCCAGCAACTCTCTAAGTGTGCTCTGCAGGCCAGTAGACACATCTCTTGGGAACTTGCTGAAAATGCTGAGTCTCGGGTTCAAACACACACGTCCTCTGAAGCAGAAGCTCTCATGATGGGCCCCAGAAATCAGAGTCGTAACAAGCACTCAGAGGATGCTGATGCTCTGGTCCTGTTGTACAAGGCCCAGCATGATCTTGGCCACCTTCTCCATCACTCCCATCAATACCCTCTGCCCCAGGAAGCAACCTCCCCACTGGCAAGCGCCTCTGCACTCTGCATCTGCCCTGTCTCTGCTCCCCCACACCTGCCCGCTTCACGTCTACTCATATCTTTGTTGCTCGGCTCACCTGCTCTAAGAGGATGACTCCCAAACCCACCGAGTCAGAATACAGAGGAGCTTTGAAAAATTGTGCGCACCCCAGGGCCCAGTTGGTCCTCAGGGGCCCCAACACCTAGCCCTGCCCTCACAGCGGTCAGTAAATGTGTGCTGGGCAGTGGATGGACGTGCAAGCAGGTGGCCAAGCTCAGAGAAGCGCCTAGGGGGAGGAGGGCCTACCTCTGGCACCTGCAGGCAGCGGATGAGAGCATTCATCACCATGGAAGGCTCGGTGGTGGCCTTCTCCGTGATGATCACCGAGGCCAGCCTCTTCCTCATGTCAAAACCTGCTCCTGCAGCATCCGTTTTGGTTGACTCGCTCTCCATGATGTTGAGGAGGTTTGTGACTTGTTGGAAGGTACCTGAGACAAAGGTGGTGGACGTGATGGGAAGATGACTGGTACAGGGGGTACCCCCGTTGCCCCGGTCTCTCCCTGACACCAGCCCAGCCCTAGCTCCACCTGGGGCATGGGTGGGACCTTCCTGCCCACTGTACAGATGGGAAAACAGAGACCTTGGTTGGGGCTTACCCTCGAGGAGGTAGTAGCCAGAATGAGGCAGGAGTGCAGGGAGGGGGTTGGTTTTCTCACCACTGTCCTCTGGTTCCAGAGGCCCCAGGTCTTCTGTTTCCTCTGATGGGTCCTCATGTGACTCTGTTGCTGCTTCTGCCATCTCTTCTTCAAGCACTTTGGAGGTAAGATTGATAAAATACTTGGCATTCACCCATTCTAGGACGACCCGCAGTGAGTCCCACCCTGCATCATCCCCTTCCCTAGAGTGTGGGAGGAACCTGTAACTTGTGAGACCCATAACTAACGATGGCTCAGTGAGTAAAGAATCTGCCAACAAGGCAAGGGATGCAGGAGACTCGCATTCAATCCCTGGTTCAGGAAGATCCCCTGGAGGAGGAAGTGGCAGTTCACTCCAGTGTTCTTGCCTGAAAAATCTGTGGACAATGGAGCCTAGTGGGCTACAAAGGATTCAAAAGGGTTCAAAGGGTTGCAAAGAGTCAGACGTGATTGAATATACACACGCACATGCACGCACATGTGGGCGCGCACGCTCACACACACACTCACACACACACACACACACACACACACACACACACTAGCCAATCGCATATGGCAAAGGTGAGGGGACCCTCCCGTGATGGTCTTACTCCCATGATTACATTGTATCTCCACAACTGCATCTCAGCAGACTGGGAATTCTCATGCTGTCCTTGAAAAGTAAACAGCAGTGATGTGAACTGCGTGTGTCACAAGGAACCGAGGGCCTCAGTCCTACAACCAAAAGGAACTGGATTCTGTCAACAACCACATGAGCTTGGAAGAGGACTGGGCTGCAGAAAGGTTGCAGCCCAGGTGACCTCTTGAGGGCAGCCTGTGAGACCCCAAGCAAATGACCCCAATGAGCCATGGACTCCTGACTACAGAACTGTGAGATAATAAATGGGTGTTATTTTAAGCCATTACATTTAGGTAATTTGTCACACACTGATAGATCACTACCCTTGCTTAGGATGGGCCTTACCTCCCTTTTCTCTGGACACAGAAAACTAATGATCAGTGAGGAATCCCCCTGAGCTTCCCTCATTACACCTCTCAAGGGGCTCCCTTCACCCCAGCAGCTTCTGAATTGCTGGCAAACACCAACACAGATGTCAACATGAAGAATTAAGACCTCCCCGATCCTTTTTCCTCCTGTCCCAAGTTTCTCAAACTCCATCCCAGGGTCTTTCACTATTCTGTGCTCCCTTCCTCGTGGGAGTCCTTTAAGGAGTGAGCCTGGGACCTATATACTGACCTTTTCTCTGAGTTCTCTCCTGGACAGAACAAAAACACACCACAAGAAAAAGCTCCGTTCTCTGCCCGATTCGCATCAACAGTAGTGTGGAGGACGGCAGGATGGGTTGACAAAGGAGGAGCCCTTCGGGGTCCTCAGTCGTGACTCAATGGGGAGCAGGTCCCCTGGCAAGATGGGGGGTGGGTTTCACTGGAATCATCACCGTTGGGTCCCAGAGCCTTGGAACGCTCAGATCCAACTGCCTCCCTGGGCTCTGTGAACCCGCTTTTGGAGGAGTCCAAAGGTCCCGGTGATTAAAAAACCACATTACTTTGTTACTCAGCTTTTCTGTCACCCACATGTGTGGTGAGGTATGGTGGCATTTTTGGGGAAAGGAACATTTGGGGGAAGGTGACGATTCACAGCCAAGTCCCCTGAGGACATAATCATAGGAGCCTGGGGAGGGGAGGTATGGTCAGGGCAGTTGGAAAAGATGAGTGGACAGAGGGGTCCTGAGAAGAAGAGTCCTCTTCTCCAAGGACTGGACAGCTTGCAGGATGGGACAGGGTGGTCCCACTGCCAGAATGAGTAGAATACAAAGCATTTCAAAGGCATGTGAAAGGACCCTGATTCCCTGAACCAAAAGTGGGGCTCAAAGACTGTCCTTGTCATTTTTAGCTGAGAGAGAGAGCCCTGATCAGCAGTTTGAGCAATAAAATAATGAATTTCTATGCATTACAAATCAATCCAGTCAGTCCTAAAGGAAATCAACCTTGAATCTTCATTGGAAGGACTGATGCTGAAGCTGAAGCTCTGATACTCTGGCCACCTAATGTAAAGAGCTGACTCATTGGACAAGACCCTGATGCTGGGAAAGATTGAAGGCAGGAGGAGAAGGAGATGACAGAGGATGAGATGGTTGGATGGCATCACCGACTCAATGGACATGGGTTTGGGTGAATTCCAGGAGTTGGTGATGAACAGGGAGGCCTGGCGTGCTGCAGTCCATGGGATCACAAAGTGTCGGACACGACTGAGAGACTGAACTGAACTGTTATCACTGAAAATACCCTTCTATCCACGTGCATCTTCTTCTCCACTTGTTCTTTAATTTTGTCCACACCTTTGTTGGTTTGTTTTCTTCTTTGTGTTACACATAGAAGTTTCAAAAATGTGGGTTTTCCAATTGGAGTTGGGGTCACACTAGCTAGGATTTCTGCTGACCCCAGCCCACTTTAATCCTTCCCTGGGTGGCTTTGGGAACACAAGCTGTTCACACCAGTTATGTTCCCAAAATCTCGGCTCCTGGTCCACAGATGCCAAATAGAAATACAGAGACAGAGTTTGGAAGAAATGAAAGAGAGTAAATTACATTTTCCAGGCAAAAGGGAAACAGCAGGCTCGCACCTCGAGAGCTGTGCCCCTCCCTTGGGAATAGAAAGAAGTTTTACCTCCTCTCGAAGGTCATGGTTTTTTTTTCTTTTTCTTCACCAGAGTTTCAAGATAACCACAGCTGGTATCAGGCAACTCGGCCACTGGGTCTGGTGTCCCTAAAGTTATTGACCTGTGACCTTTCTGAAATACAGCATGCTACAAGAGCGTGTGGGCTTCCAAGGTGGTGCAAGTGGTAAAGAACCTGCCTGCTAATGCAGGAGACATAAGAGATGCAGCTTCGATCCCTGGGTTGGGAGATCCCCTGGAGAAGAAAATGGTAACCCACACCAGTATTCTTGCCTGGGGAATCCCATGGACAGAGGGGCCTGGGGTCACAGAGAGTCAGACACGACTGAACAGCACCACCCATGTCTGCATCCACCAGGCGGAGAACCAGAGTTAGTTGCACACTGCAGGCACCAGTCAGGGTCTTTGGGATGGAACTGCAACCATGTCACTGGAATAATCTTTGAAAGAAAAAGGCTAGAGGAGAGTGGAAGGTAGAGCAAATGTGGGCTGTGAAAGAAGGGGCATGTGACTGACGAGTGCCTTCGGGGGTCGGTCCCATACTGGATACCATGTCTGCAGAAGGCAGACTGAGGAACAGTGAGTGAATTTTGTGGGGAGGAGTGTTGGGCACTACCTGGAGGATGCTTGTTTTCTGACCACCTGGATCCAGTGAAGTAGAGACAGACTGCTGAGGGCCACGGGCTCCCCGGGGTGAGAGGCAGCATGCAGAGGCTGCGGCAGTGTGGACAGACACTAAGTGGGAATCTTAATTAAGAAGTCTTGGAGCTAGGTGGCTTTGGGTCTCGCTCTGTTGACCTGTGATGCTTTTGTTATTGCTTTAGTAGCTAGTTCAGTTCAGTCGCTCAGTCATGTCCGACTCTTTGCAACCCCATGAATAGCAGCACTCCAGGCCTCCCTGTCCATCACTGACTTCCGGAGTTTACTCTAACTCATGTCCATTGAGTCGGTGATCTCATCCAGCCATGTCATTCTTGGTCATCCACTTCTCTTCTTGCCCCTAATCCCTCCCAGCATCAGGGTCTTTTCCACTGAGTCAGTTCTTCCTATTAGGCGGCCAAAGTATTGGAGTTCCAGCTTCAGCATCAGTCCTTCCAATGAACACCCAGGACTGATCTCCTTTAGGATGGACTGGCTGGATCTCCTTGCAGTCCAAGGGACTCTCAAGAGTCTTCTCCAACACCACACTTCAAAAGCAACAATTCTTCGGCACTCAGCCTTTTCCACAGTCCAACTCTCACATCCATACATGACCACTGGAAGAACCATAGCCTTGACTAGATGGACCTTTTGGCAAAGTAATGTCTCTGCTTTTGAATATGTTGTCTAGGTTGGTCATAACTTTCCTTCCAAGGAGTAAGTGTCTTTTAATTTCATGGCTGCAATCACCATCTGCAGTGATTTTGGAGCCCTCCAAAATTAAGTCTGACACCGTTTCCACTGTTTCCCCACCTATTTGCCATGAAGTGATGGGACAAGATGCCATGATCTTAGTTTTCTAAATGTTGAGCTTTAAGCCAGCTTTTTCACTCTCCTCCTTCACTGTCATCAAGAGGCTTTTTAGTTCCTCTTCACTTTCCGCCATAACGGTAGTGTCATCTGCATATCTGAGGTTATTGATATTTCTCTTGGCAATCTCGATTCTAACTTGTGCTTTTTCCAGCCCAGCGTTTCTCATGATGTAGTCTGCATATAAGTTAAATAAGCAGGATGACAATATACAGCCTTGATGTACTCCTTTTTCTATTTGGAACCAGTCTATTGGTCCATGTCCAGTTCTAACTGTTGCTTCCTGACCTGCACACAAGTTTCTCAAGAGGCAGGTCAGGTGGTCTGGTATTCCCATCTCTTTCAGAATTTTCCACAGTTTATTGTGGTCCACACAGTCAAAGGCTTTGGCATAGTCAATAAAGTAGAAATAATTGCTTTTCTAGAACTTTCTTGCAGTTTCAATGATCCAGTGGATGTTGGCAATTTGATCTCTGGTTCCTCTGCCTTGTCTAAAACCAGCTTGAACATCTGGAAGCTCACAGTTCACTTACTGCTGAAGCCTGTCTGATATTAGACTTCCCTGGTGGCTCAGACGATAAAGCATCTGCCTACAATGTGGGAGATCTGGGTTCAATCCCTGGGTTGGGAAGATCTCCTGGAGAAGGAAATGGCAACCCACTCCAGTACTCTTGCCTGGAAAATCACATGGATGGAGGAACGTGGTAGGCTGCAGTCCATGGGATCGCAAAGAGTTGGACACGACTGAGCGACTTCACTTTAGTAGCTAAGTCATGTCCAAATCTTTGAGACTCCATGGACTGTAGCCTGCCAGGGTCCTCTGTCTGTGGGATTCTTCAAAAAAGAATACTGGAGTGGGTTGCCCTTAGAGGGAGGGCTGGTCAAAGAGGATGTGCTGCATGTGGGGTTGAGTGAGGCCAGCGGGCACAGCGGTCAAGGGCCAAGGACTAGCTGACCCCCTCGGAATAGCACTGAAACATGTATATTACCACATGTGGAATAGATCGCCAATCTAGGTTCGCTGCATGAAACAGGGCTGGCACTCAGGGCCGGTGCACTGGGATGACCCTGAGGGGTGGGATGGGGAGGGATGTGGGAGGGGGGTTCAGGATGGGAACACCTGTCCACCCACGGCTGATTGATGTCAATGTATGGCAAAAATCACCACAATATTGGAAATTAATTAACTGCCAATTAAATTAATGTCCTGTATCTTTCTCTCCCCAGTGGATCTCCCCGCACCGCAGAAGATGTTGGCCCGACTCCTGGTGAGTGGCTCACGGGCCATGCACTGGCCTGGCCCCCGCTGTGTCCTCAGCCCCCCTCCCATGAGCTCCTAATCCCAAGGCCTCCAGGGGGAGCAGGGAGCTGGATGCTTGGCAGGACAGAGCTTTCCAGGCCCCCGTCATCCCTCTGGGTAGATGTGGCAAGGGCAGCAGGCTCCCAGATTTCTCTGCTGGGCCTTTGAATGGTCCCAAGCATCTGCAGGACTCTGTCAGCAATCTGCCCTTCCCTGGGGGTCAGCTCCGCCCTGCACCCAGGCATCCTCCTCCTTGTGTTGACCCTGCTCCGAGCTCCATGGAACCTGGGGTGGGGAGGGAGCCCATGCTCTCGTGTCTCCTTTCCTGCCTTCAGCATCCTCTGCAGGGATTCTTTGATCCTGGGAATCCTTGGAGCTCTGCTTGAAAGGCCCCATCCTGTCCAACTCTCCCTTTATGGGCTCGGACAGCGAGGTCCCAGGTTGGGATGTGCGGGGCCTGCGGCTGCCCAGCCAGCGAGGGGCCCCACTGGAGTCTCGGTGCTCCCCAGGTACTGATGTAGTCCCCCTACAAGGGGGAGGGCTGCGGAATCGCCATGCTCAACCTTCTGAAGACCCTGAGCCGGAGCATCGCCCCCTCCATGGCCGACATGTGGGAGCTGGAGATCCCGCTGCTGGTCAAGTACCTGGAAGGTGAGATGCCCTGGGTGCATGTGTGAGCCAGCCCCTAAGTGTACCCGCCGGGTGCTAGACCTGTGGCTGAGCAGAGGAGCCCGAGGTACATGTGTGATTCGCACCTCCCCCCTGCAGTGTACACGCCGGGTGCTAGATGTGTGGCCTGAGCAAAGGAGCCCGAGTGCGTGTGTGATCCCCCCACACACCCCTAGTGTACATGCCGGGTACTCACCACCTGGTCTGAGCAAAGGAGCCCAGGCCGTGTGTGATCCCCCACACACCCCTAGTGTGCATGCCGGGTACTCACCACCTGGTCTGAGCAAAGGAGCCCGGGGCGTGTGTGATCCCCCACACACCCCTAGTGTACATGCCAAGTACGAGTCACGTGACCTGAGCAAAGGCGCCTGGGCTCCAGGTGGCCGCACAGCCTACTCTGCTCCATGGGAGGGTGGGGAGGGACGTGGGGCTGTGGGGAGCCCGTCCAGGGAGGACCCCAGATGCTGTATTTAGGAGGCGGTATGTAGGAGCCGCAGGAGAGAGGATCACAGGTGGCCGTTCTCTCTGCAGAACACACCGAGTTTACCTGGAACCAGAAGACGTGGGAGGACAAGCTGATTCAGGTAGAGGCGATCCCGCCGTCAGAGGCCGGGGTGGGGACGGAGGGGGCCGCTCTGTGGGTTTGGCGTGGGGGGAGTTCAGGAGCCCCTCGGGGACACGTTCCCCTCCTGTCACAAGACATGGGGAGCACAAGCAGCCACAGCAGGAGGCCCCACCCTGGAAGCCAAAGCCCCGGAGGCAGCACAGGGCGACCTCTCCCGGCAGCCCCCAAGCCCGCACAGCACTGGGCTGGGTCGGGGGCGCTGGAGAGGGAAGGTCACTGCTCAGGGAGCACAGCCCTCTGAAGCAATGCACCCCTGTGCCTTCTTCCCCCACCCCCAGTTTCTGAGAAACTCCCTCAAGATGACTCGGGGTTCCAACTGGAGCCTGCGTCTGAGCAAAGAGCTGAACAATCAGATCGAGAGCTTCGACAGCCCCTCCCTGGAGAAGGTTGGTTCCCAGAGGCAGGGCCGTTCAGACAGGGAGGGCACTCCGGGGACAGCCCGCGTGAGGCCAGGTAGGCCTGCGGCTGCCCACAGCGCCCTGGGAGGGGAGACGGCTGGCTGGTCCAGACCCGAGGGCTGTAGTGTTTTGTTCTGTCTTGTTTTCCCCTCAAGAACCTGCTTTGTTGGAGCTGGGGGGCGTTTCCCCTCCAGGCACCAGCTTCCCCATTCCTCTCACCTCACCCCCACCTGCAGTGTCATTCCTAGCAGAGTCCATGGCAAGGAATGCGATCTGAACGTGTTTTGGTAAATAGTGGAAAGGGTGAAGGTGGAACAGAACCACAGGATGCCCAACTGGGACGATAAGGCCTGGAGGGGGACATGGAGCTGGGGCATGGTGGTGGACCTCCACCTTTGCCAGACGGGGGTAGAAGACAGAACACCTATCAAACCATGCTGCACACCCACCCCCATCCTTCCCCACATACTTTTTCCCCTCCCTATCTCATCCAGCTGTTGGCTCATGACCTCTGCATGTGTATATTTCATCGTTGAGGGGTCTTTACAAAACTATAAACATTGTTGAAATTCAAGGACGGTCTCGACCAATGGAAAGCATTTCATGTACACAGATTAGAGGACACTATATTTAAGATGGTGACACTTGGCAATTTATCTATATATTCAACACTACCCCCACTATAATCCCAGCTGGTTTCCCACCCCCAACCCCAGAGATCGACAACGTGATCCTGAAATTCCTGTGGAATTATAAGGGGCCCAGAATAGCCAACACAGTTATGATTTAAAAACAAACAAAGTTGGAAGACTCAGATTTTGCAGTTTCAAGACTTCTTGCATAATTACAGTAAACAAGACAAGGTGATACTGGCATCAGGATAGATAATAGATTGATGGAATAGAATTGAGGGTCTGGAAATAGACCTCACATTTACTGTCAATTGATTTTCAACAAGAGTACCAAGACAATTCTTGGTAATCAGGAGTAGTCTTTTCAATAAATGATGCTGGGAAGACTTGCATACCCACTTATGAAACGATGAAGTTGGGCCCCTTCCTCATTCCATATACAAAAATGAACTCAAAATGGACCATATATGTAAATATAAAAGGTAGAACTATAAAATTCTTAGAGTGAAACGTAAATATAAATCTTCATGATCTTGGCCTGAGCAAAGTCTTCTGAGAAATAACACCCAAAAGCACAAGTGATGAAAAAAATAGATAAATTGGACATCATCCAAGCTAAAAATTTTTGTGCTGAAAATGGTACCATCAAGAAAGTGAAAAGACAACCCAGAGAATGAGAAAATATTTGCAAATCTAGGGTCTGAGAAGGGACTTGTATCTAGAATATATAAAGAACTCTTATAACTCAATAATATAATGACAAGTAAGCCAATTTAAAAATGGGCAAAGGAAAGATATACAAATGGCAAGCAATCACATGAAAAATTTTTCAAGACCATTGCCATTAAGGAAATGCAAATCAAAACCTCAAGGTATTACTCCACACTCACAAGGATATCTATAACCAAAAAGACAGATAATAACAAATATTGACAAGAATATGGAAAAATTGGGACTCTGATATATTGCTGGTATAAATACAAAACGGTACAGTGTTTTCGAAAAACAGTTTGGCATTTTCTTGAAATGTCAAATATGGAGCTACCTGTGACCTAGCAATTAAGCTCTTAATTATATATGCCCAGAAGAAATGAAAACATATGTCCACACAAGAGCTTGTGTGTAAATATTCAGAGCCACATCATTCAGATAGCCAAAAGTAGAAAAAACTCAAGTGTTCGTCAGTGGATGATGAATAAACAAAATGTGCTATATCCATACAACAGAGTAGTATTCAGCCATGAAAAGGAATGAAGTGCTTACATCTGCTACAGTGAGGATGATCCTTGAAAACATTACGGTAAGTGCAAGAAGCCAGATGCCGAGGACTGATGTGGTTCCACTTATTTGAAATATCCAGAACAGGCAAATATAATGAGGCGGAAAATTAGATGGGTGGTTGTCATGGGCGAGGGGAATGTGGGGTGATTGCTAATGGGTACAGGATTTCTTTTTTGGGGTGATGCAAATGTCCTAACCTTGGCTGTGATGGCTATCACACAACTTGGTGAATGTGTGAACTTAAAATTTTTAAACCTTAAATGGGCTCATTTGGTGGTATGTCAATTATACTTCAATAAAGATGCTTAAAAAGAATTTTTAGAGAAGTCAACTAAAGTTTTCATTTGTTCAAATATGCACCCTTCGTAATAGCATATGTAAAATACACACAGCATTGTACATCTTCTGTAGCTAAATGCTATAGATTTGTGGGTGTGAGATCTTATCAGATACCATTTTGGGGCCAGATGCCTATTTGAAAGAAACTTGTGTGTAGTATTTAATAAGCCAATGCATGTAATTCAACCTGATTACAGTAACTCATCTAGCTTACAGGAAAGTAAACAAATAAATAGGGTTTCATTGGCTCAGATACCTTAAAAAGTCATGACTGGATACAATGGCTTAAGGAATTTCATCAGGACTCTCCCAGACTCTTAATCACTCAGACGGGAATCCTCGGGGGGTGGACGGGGGGAGGCAAGGCTGCTGAAGCCTCCAGATTTGTAATTCTGGTAGATAGAGTCATTCTTTCCCCAAAAGTAACAGGCAAAACCATAATCTCTCCTATAAACAAACAAAACAGAAATAGGACATAATGAAAAGAGACCCTATTCAAAGCAGCAACACAATGTAAAATATGAAACCAAATAAAAATAGTGAATGTGTGAAATATGTAGAACCAAGGTGAAGAACCCCCAATTACAAGAAGGGGCAGAAAGGCTGAAAGACAGCCTGACCAAACATACACAATCTCTGCTTCTTAGATAGAAAGTCTCAGTGATGCTCAGGTGTCCTTTTTTCTCAAGTTAATTCTCAAGACAGGGACTTCCCTAGTGGTCCACTGGTTAGGACTCCGTGTTTCCACTGCAGTGGGGAAGGGTTTGATCTCTCATCAGGGAACGGAGATCCTGCACAGCAAGTGATGTGGCCAAAAAACAACAAAAAATTCTGCAATGCAATTTACTTCTAATTTCCCAAAAGGGAAATTTGTGGAAATCTGACAGTTTTATTTGACAAGACTATTTCCACGTTTGCCCTAATTAAAAAAGTGTTAGAGAATAATAAGTAAGAGCATATCTTTTAAAAAGCTCACTAGAGAAGGATTTGTTCTCTCAGAACAAAGATGTAAGTGTATGAAATGAAATACAACCATGGGGTGACATGAAGAATGTACTGATGAATATATTTATAGTCTTAACATGGAATAGAATAGACCTTCATATGCATAAAAGGAATCTTTTAGAAAGACATAGGAAAAGAAAGAGACTGTACTCTGAAAAATGAAAATTGTCTGCGTGACCAAATGAAATCACTGTGAATAAAATCAAAAGAGAAATGAGACACTGTGGAAATGGACCACAGGAGTGATCACTTAAGAAATGAGCTTCAGGCTATGCTTGGTTTTATTCTTTCCTTCTTCAAGATTTTTTTTAATATGGACCATTTTTCAGAAGTCTTTTTTGAGTTTGTGATGGTATTGTTTCTGTATTATGTTTTGGCTTTTTGACTGCTTGATTTTAAACCCCGGTTCTACTACTTCCTGCTAATTTTCTCGTCTCAAAATACCTCTTTGCCTTTCAGAGTAGTTGTGCAGATTAATTGGGATAATATATGCCTAATTCTCATTATTTTTTCCCAAATGTACACACAATGTTCTTGTAAACAAAAAATAAGAGACATAATCCAACAATGGGGAAAGAATTGAGGCAGAAATTCCAAGACTGGACCATGAGAAGATGCAAAGATGACTAACCAAGACGCAAACATTCCACCTCTGGCGGATAATATCCTAAGTCAGAGAGAAGGCAGGAACATAAGTGCTCCTAGGTTTGTTGGTGGGAGTGTAGATTGACTCCGTTTATATAGGAGAGAAACTTGGCCCCCACTCTTGGTAACATGCCTGTCCTGCTACAGCCTAACCTCTCAGAGTAGCCTGGATACTTGTTTTTAAAAATATCCAAAAGGCATATTTTTAAGTCTGGAGGAACGAGTAGGGACGCTTTCTCTTTAAACAAAATGACTGGATTTGCGTAGGAGTGGGAGGGCCCGGAAAGGAAATACAGGACCTCTTTGGAGGGCAGGAGTTTAGAGCTTAAGTGGAGGGTGACTCTCCCTTCTGAAGCAGAACAGAGCCAATGAGGAGCTTGTAACAATCCTGCAACCCTGCCCCACCAAAGACTTCAGTAAGGACCCCTGGACCTGGGCATGGCCCCTGGGGCCTTAGAAAGCTCTCCTGTGACCCTAATGTGCAACTAGGCTTGAGATCCACCTATGAAGGGGACAGAAAGAATCAGCTGGTGTACATCACGCAGCTAGCTACTACCACCAGAGGTTTATTAAAACACAGATGACCTCCATTTCAGAAGTTTTTTGGTGTTTTTTTTTTAAGATTTTTTTTTATGAGGACCAGTTTTAAAACAGTCTTTATTCAATTTGTTTTACAGTATTGCTTCGGTTTTATGTTTTGGCTTTTAGGCCACGAGACGTGTGGGATCGAACCTGCACCTCTGGCATTGTATGGCAAAGCCTTAACCACTGGACTGCCAGGGGAGTCCTCCACTCCAGAGGTTTTGATTCAGCAGCTCTGAGGTGGAGACACAGAATTTGCATTTTCTGATAAACTCCAAGGGGATGCTGCTGCTGCTCCTGGTCCAGGATTACAGTTGAAAACTTCTGGGCCAGGACCAACCAGAAGCAAAGTCTGTGGTTGCAGTCAGGGAGGACCAATGGAATGTTTCGGAACAGGAGAGAGAGACTCAGAGCCGACAGTGATAGGAGGGGTGGCTGTGGACGCCTGAGTCTCCCCTTCAGTCACAGACAGACAGTGGACTGGAGCCCTGGTGGGTGGAGCCAGGGCCCCTGGGGAGGGACAGATGCCTGATCCCCCAAACAGAGAAGCCGGCCCCTCCCTCCACCCCCCAGACTGGGCAGAGCAGGGTCTCCGCTCCCCACTGATCTCTCCTCTTATCACTTCTTTCTCTAGCAAACTGAAGCCTTTCTACTCCACAGAGGAAAGCAGTGAGCTGATGGATATTAGTATACATTCTGTAATTTCTCTCCAGCCCCCAGGAGAGAGCAATGAGTCCATTAAGGTAGGTCCCCCTGCACCACCTCATTTCCTGGGTGAGGACTTGGAAGTTGACGTTAACATGGGCAGTGCTGGGAGCCCACCCTCCTTGACCACCTGGGGGTGGTCAGGGCAGCAAAGTACAGCAGGCTCTGTCAGTAAGTGTAAGGTGATGCTAGCTGCTGCAACAGATACGCTCTGAAATCTTCATGGTTTAACAAGATGACTTTTTTTCACTCGAAGTCCAGTTGGCAGCAGAGGTGGAGAGGGGGCTGCTTCCTGCATTTGTTCAGGAACATGGGCTGACAGGTGAGGAAGCTGAGGTTCAGAGGGTCCAGGGACTTGCCAGGGTCCCACAGATGGCGGCAGAGGAGCCCAGAGCCCATCCTGGGAGGTGGAGATCCGCATCCTCTCCTGTTCCCAGGGACGCCGCTCTGGGCATCGAGTCGCATCACCTGTCCCGTTTTGAGGCTGAGGAACGAGAGCCTGTCTCGGGGGTGACTGTGAACAGTTCTCCTTTCCAGTTCATGAGTGACCCGATCCTGCACCAGAAGAAGCTGCTGAAGCGGGCGGTGCTGATGCTGGAGAAGGGCGCGGAGCAGGAGGACGAGGTCCTGAGGGTGCTCTCCCTGCGCGCCCTCGGCAACATGGCCCTCGGCGCCCCCAGGAAGGTCCGCGGGGGCCGGGGCGGGGGCCGGGGGTGAGGGGCCCATGGCGGCGTGTCCCGGGCAGCCAGGCGGGGACTGACGGCCCCGTGCCCCCCAGGTGAGGCAGTACCGGAAGCTCTTACTGGAGAAGTGCCTGAGTTCCCTGCGGAGCCCCGGTGTGAGCACCAGCGTGACCTCCGAGGGCCTGGAGGTCCTGGCCAAGGTCTTGGTCGAGCTGCGGGAAGGGGACCTGGGGTCCACCTTCAAAGCCATCTCTGAGCAGTGCAGAGCCTTCTTTGACAATGTGAGTCCATACTGGCGCCTTGCTCGGCCCTGGCCCCCACGGGGGTGCCCACAAATGGCTGCTCAGTAGACAGGAGGCCGCTGTTCATCCCCTAAGGGAGAGAGGTGCCCTGGAATGAAAAGGGCTGCAGTTCAGACTTGGGTACTGATGTATCGATTGGCTGATCACGGGGGCTGGTTAAAAAAAAAATCTTGCTCTAGGGCCCATGGGACCCTCCTCCCCTGACTTTAATTCCTCGCAGTCACAAATGCTCTTTGGACACCGGTGATATGTGGGATGGGGACTCTACTAGCTTGGGGTGGTAGGCGATCATATCCAGCACAGCCCCCATCTAGGCAAGAGAAGGTCACAAACACCAGAATACTGCCCAGTCCCCAGAGCCCTGCAGGAGACACTCCATCCTGATGGAATGATCCAGAAGGCTTTGCAGGCACCAAGGTGTTTAAGAAGGTCCACGGCGAATGGCTGGGGTTTTGTTGGGTTTCCCGCTTCCCACGTTTCAGAAATAGCTTGTCCGTCTTGGCTGCAGGAGAGCGAGCTGCTGCGTTTAAAAGCCTTCATCCTCTTTGGGAAGCTGGCACAGCTGGTCAGGATTTCCAAGAAGCATTTCTTCAAGCAGGAAGTGAAGAAAGCCTGGGTGCCCCTCATGCTACATTGCCAGGACCCCTGCTCCAATGCCGCCCAGGTGAGATACACCTGGGCTCTGTGGGCAACGCCCAGGGCCTGCTGTCCCCACAAGGAACATGTGCTTCGAGGCTGCTGCCCCAGCTAGCTGGGGTGTCCCCTGCCGCCCTCATTCTTCCCGGGACCCCAGAGGCCACCATCTGCTGGTTCCTCCCACCAGGCTGAGAAAGGGACCAGTCAAGATAACCCGCAAACTGGCTGATTGAGGAGTCTCGGCTCTGTGAGGGGAAACACGGCATACTTTCCTTCTTCCCCAGATGTCTTCACCAGCCGCCCTTTCTTCTGTCTTTCTGTCACTATGTCGGGTCCGACGCTGTGACCCCATGGATTGCAGCACGCCAGGCTTCCCTAGCCTTCACTGTCTCCTGGAGTTTGCTCACACTCACATCCATTGAGTCGATGCTGCCATCCAACCATCTCATCCTCTGTCACTCCCCTCTCCTCCTGTTCTCAGTCTTTCCTGGCATCAGAGTCTTTTCCAATGAGTCAGCTCTTCACATTAGATGGCCAAAATATTGGAGCTTCAGCCTCAGCATCAGTCCTTCCAATGAATATTCAGGGTTGATTTCTTCCTTTAGGATCTTGCAGTCCAAGGGACATTCAAGCGTCTTCCCCAGCACCACACTTTGAAAGCATCAGTGCGTCTTCATTCAGCCTTCTTTATGGCCCAACTTTCCCATTCATACAAGACCACTGGAAAAACCATAGTTTTCATTATACAGACCTTTTTTTGGCAAAGCGATTTGCCTCTGCTTTTTAATATTCTGTTTAGGTTTGTCATAGCTTTTCTTCCAAGGAGAAGGCATCTTTTAATTTCATGGCTGCTGTCATAGTCCACAGTGATTTTGCAACTCAAGAAAATAAATCTGTCACTGTTTCTACTTTCCCCCCCATCTATTTCCATGAAGTTGTGGGACCAGATGCCATTATCTTAGTTTTTTGAATGCCAAGTTTTAAGACAGGTTTTTCACTCTACTCTTTCACCCTCATCACGTGACTCTTAAGTTCCTCTTAGCTTTCTGCCAATAGAGTGATATCATCTGCATATCTGAAGTGGTTGATATTTCTCCTGGCAATCTTGATTCCAGCTTGTGATTCATCCAGCCCAGCATTCCACATGATTTACTCTGCATACAAGTTATTTAACAGGGTGACAGTATACAGCCTTGATGCACACCCTTACCAATTTTGAACCTGTCTGTTGTTCCATGTCTGGTTCTGTTGCTTCTTGAACTGCATACAAGTTTCTCAGGAGACAGGTAAGGTGGTCTGGTATTCCCATCTCTTTAAGAATTTTCCATAGTTTGTTGTGATCCACACAGTCAAAGGCTTCCCTTCTGACTCAGACAGTAAAGAATCAATGCAGGAGATTCATGTTCGATCCCTGGACTGAGAAGCTCCCCTGGATAAGGGAATGGCTACTCACTCTAGTATTCTTGCCTGGAGAATCCCATGGACAGAGGGGCCTGGCAGGCTACAGTCCATGGGGTCTCCAAAAGTCGGACAAGACTGAACTGATTAACACTTTCATTATCCTCATGCCTTCTATCAAAAGTTCACAGTCCTTTCATGCTTTATCAGCAACTCTCCTGGAGGCAGGGCTTCAGGGAAGAAAGTGATGGCCTACCCCACAAGGGGATGAGAGGCTTTAATGAAGGAGCCACAGAGAGGAGCGGCCAGCACGGCACGGGGCCCCCATGGGTGCTGTTGCCCCTCCTGCTCCTGGGGGAGCAGACACCCCAGCCCCCTTCCCTGCCCTCCATTCCAGTACCTTCCTTTGACCCAACCCCAGCAGAGGCCACGACTAGAGGGCCTGGTTGCTGCCGGACGGGGACAGGGAGAGCTGGGGAGAGGGGATGGGGGTTGCAGGCAGGCCCCCACACCCCAGGCTCTTGGAGGGGTAGGTCCCGACAGGGGTGCTGAGGGAACCCAGTGCTGGCCAGTGGCTGAGGGGGCCATGGGGCTGCATCTGCACCCGTGCGGCTTCTCAGTAAACGTGCTCAAGGTGTCTCACGGGCCAGGAGGGCTTGGGTCCCAGGCAGCGCCCTGGGGCTCATCAACCACCCTGCCTTGGCTTCCTGAGGCCTTTGGGGGGCTGCCCTCTCGCTTACTGTGGGAGCCAGCCCCGCCCGCCCCACCCTTCGGTGAACCCCGGGCCTGCCTGACGCCTCTCCTGCCTTCCCGTCCTATGTCCTCCAGGCCTGTGTGGCCACCCTCTTTCAGTGCGTGCACTTCTGGGGCTGGAGGGTGCTGGAGAGCTACACGGACCACAGTGACGCCACCGCCCCCAAGGAGATGGCCGGTTTCCAGATGACCTTGTGCTCCGTCCTGGTGAGGAGGCCGAGGCAGGGGACGGCCCTGGGGTTTGGGGATTCATCCTGTGATCCTGCGAGACAGGAGGTGTTGTGACCAGCTCAGTCCAACAGAAAGAGAACGCAAACCACACACCCATCTTTAAGATTTCTGTTGAAAAAAGTGAAAAGAAGTGAAACCAAATTTAATAATAGGTTTCATTTAACCCAGTAGTTCCAAATCATTGCCATTTCAACAGGCAATCAATAGACAATTATTAATGCAATAGTTTACCTCTTTGGGATGATGTCTTCAGTATCCAGGAGGCACATTACACTTAATTCAGACTAGCCACGTTGGTTGGATTGCATCATTGAATCCTTGGACTTGAGTTTGGGCAGACTCTGGGAGTTAGTGAAGGACAGGGAAGCCTGGCGTGCTGCAGTCCATGGGGTCACAAAGAGTCGGACAAGACATAGTGACCAAAAGAGAAGAGTAACGGAAACCTGAAGGTCCTTAAATTGCCCATCTGCTAATCTGCTGTGTGGCTTTGATATGAGCACTTGCCCTCTCTGGGCAGACCCTCTAGCATCAGACAGACAGGCATCTGTGAGCAGATGAGTGCCGTCTGTGAGCACCCAGCCTGCACGATCTCCTCTTCCATGGCGCTGGGCGTCACTTGTTTTTTGCAGACTCAGAAAAAGCCTGCCGTTCTCTACAATTTCTTGCTAGAAACAATGACCTATGTTAAAAGCAACTTGTCAAGGATCAGAATCGCTGCATGTAACTTGGCAGGTGAGCCGGCAGGTCTCCTGATGCAGGAGGGACCTTGAAGACCACCTGGTCAGACCCAGGTCTGGAGTGGGGACAGGTGTTGGGACTCAGGCGCAGGCAGGAGCCTGCCGTGCGTCTCCCATGGCACTTCATACCTGCCCGATGCTGAGCTAGACGTCCTGAACTAAACCCCTATCAGAAACTCTCATCAGGTGAAACCAAATCTCTCACTGACCTACTATTCATGTGATGGGCATTTCTGACTATCATTTTAGGAATCATTATGAAGCAGATGTCTGCGCATTACTTGAAAAAGCTGGATTTTCTGGCATTATGGAATTGTAAGTAGTGGAGATGCAAGTGTGAGTCAAAAATGAGTCCACTCCTCTCATTTGGGAGCTTAGTGAAACCACTCGAGGGGAGAGTCAGCTGACCCTGGTTGTATTTGGGATGGGGGGTGGGGATGGCCAGGGCCCAGAGAGCGGATGAACCTGTCTTTCTAGGAAGACAGCCCTGATGGTTCCCTGTGCCCCCTGCTTGTTCCCGGTCATACACATCGATGCCTCCGGCGGGTCCACACAGCAGTTGGGGCCTGGGGGTCATCATCCTGTCCCTGTTGAAGGGACGGAAGTCCCCAGGGATGGGAGATGCGTGTGGACACACGACTGACCTGCCATCTTCCGAATTCACACTCAGGGAGGGGACGAAGTTCAAAGCCCCATGAGCCCCTCGCCCCACAGTCAGCTCTCATCAGCATTGCCCAGGGCGGGCGGAGGACGAGGGCCTGGCTGCAGGGGTCCCCATCCTCCTCCTCGCACGCTCCCTCTCAGCTCTCCAGGAGCTATAGCTGGACTCAGATCCTGGGGTTTGGAGGGCAGCCCTGGAGACTCTCAACATCTTGGATACCTGCAGTCAGCAGCAGCTTTTGGCTTCACCTGAAGGAATCGCCTAGGTGGTCCAAGTGCAAAACGTACCTGCCTTTCTCCTGGGGGCCAAACCCCACCGCAGCACCGCGGATCACTTTTAATTCCGTTTGTAAGAAAAATTATTGTACTTAGATAATCAGTGCCCCTTTCTTTCCTCCCGTTGAAATAAACCTCCCTTGCTATTTGGAGAACAGATTCCTGACTGCAAGGAGATGACGCCCCAGAGCTGAGACAGTGGGGTTAAAGGAAATTTCAGTCCTAGCAGGGATTTTAGTTCGGTGTCCCCTGAGTATGTGTGTGTGTGAGCACATGTATGCATGTATGTGCGTGTGCATGCACGTGAGTGTGCGTGCGTGCACGTGTGTGTGCACACGTGTTCATGCACATGTTTGTGCATGCATGTGTGAGCGTGTGTGTGTGAGCATGTGTGTGTGTGAGTGTACATGTGTGTGAATGTGCGTGTGTGCATGTGTGAGGCCAGGGAATCTGGGGTCCCGTTTGTGTCTTCACTGCTTTTCAGTTCCTCCCACGTGGATGCTGTGTCCACTGCCAGGCTCTGTGCTGGGGCGGCCAGGGGAGCCTAGCTGCTGTCCAGCCCTGCTTCCAGGAACCCCGCTCTTAAAGGGAAAGGAGTCATCTCCCAGCGACCATGATGCACCCAGGCTGAGGGAGGGCGGCCACCAGTGAGGGCAGTGCTGGTGCCCGTGCCCAGGGTGTGACTCAGGGGGGCCTCCGGGCGGAAGTGACACCACACCATCCACCCTCATCTCTTTCATATCATGGTCCACTGGGCCAGGATGGGAAGGGATGCAGTGAGGCCTGGAGCAGAACCCATGAAGGGTCAAAGGGAGGAATTACCTTCAAGTCCAATAAACAGGCGGGGGGAGAAGGCAGGGAAACTCTTCCTATACTCATGCTGCCGGCAAGACAGTCTCGGGTTGTCCCCAGAGCAGATGAAGGCGGGATTTCCAAACCAGCCCCACTGTAACAGCCCAAGGCGGTCACCACCCTGGGCCCATGCTTGGGAGGATTGCAAAGCAGTCCAGAAAGCCAACCTGCACCGCAGGCTTCCCGGCAGACTGGTCTCACACTCTTGGTGGTGCCCACGGAATACACAGTGAAGTTATTTCCTGCCAAGTGATGAAGATGGTGGCTGCTGGAAGACTCAAGTCCCAGTGACACAGCCGGAAAGGAATGTGCCCTTCGGTATAGGTCCTAGGGGAAGCCGTACCATTGCATAGTCAGGTTTCTGATCAATTCCATTCATGCCTGTGAAAACATTTCCAGATGGTTTATAGACCTAAACTCAGAAAGCAAAAATTTAAGACAATATAGTCATTTTGATCCTGAGAGTAGGGCAGGATGTCTATTAAAAGTAATAAGAGGAACCAGTTAAAGGATTAACTTTCTAAGTTAGAATATATCTTCTAGGACTTCCTTGGTGGTCCAGTGATTAAAATTCCAAGCTTCCACTGCAGGGAGCTCAGATTCTGTCCCTGGTTGGGGAACTAAGAGCCTCATGCTATGCAGTGCAATAAAAAAAAGAAAATTTCTTGAATAAAAATGAAAATACAACATATCAACATAAAAATTAAAAATACATTTATCTTCTGTACAATAAAATATTGTAAAGTTAAGTCACAAATGCAAGAAATTACTTGCAATTTATATAAAACTAGGTTGGTTCATATAAGCAGATTGGCAAACAGAATATGCCCAAATCAGTGATACAGCAAATTAAAAAAACAGTGTCACAAGAGATCCTTGAAAAGCCAGTAGGAGGCTGGTTTGGGAGGTGACTGGGCTTGAATGAGGTCATGAGGGTGGGGCCCCCATGATAAGATTGGTGCCCTTTATAAAAGACCCGAGGTAGCTACTCCTCTCTTCACGTGACAGGCCAGGGAGTGGGTCCTCCCAGAGCCCAGCTGTGCTGATTCATGGGTCTCAGCTTCGTCTCCAGAAGCAAAGTTCTGTCGTGTAAGTACCCGGTCTCTGGTGTTTTGTTATGGCAGCAGAGCTGGCTAAAACACTCAGGAGATGTTGCAGTGTAAAGCTGTGGGTGGAAAGGGAGCACCCATACAGGAAGAGGGTCACCTCGGGCAGGAGGATGGGAAGGAAAGGTGTGCAACTTAGTCAACTTAAAAAACCACTACACACAGCAACGTATTAAGAACCATTTACTCAGGATGTTGGTACATGGGTTTTTTCACTGTATTGTGAATATTTGCAATATTTTATTTAAAAGTTACTGTCCATTAAGTAAACTAAAAAGCTTTTGCACAACGAAGGAAACTATAAACTAGATGAAAAAAACAACCTTCAGAATGGGTGAAAATAATAGCAAACAAAACAACTGTCGAAGGATTAATCTCCAAAATATACAAGCAGCTCCTTCAGCTCAATACCAGAAAAACAACTCAGTCAAAAAGGGGGCAGAAGACCTAAACAGACATTTCTCCAAAGAAGACCCATTGATGACTAATAAACAGGTGAAAAGATGCTCAACATAGTTCATTATTAGAGAAATGCAAATCAAAACTACAATGAGGTATCACCACACACAGGTCAGAAAGGCCATCATCAAAAAAAAAATCTATAAACAATAAATGCTGGAGAGGGTGTGGAATAAAAGGAACCCTCCTGCATTGTTAGTGGAAATGCAACTTGACATAGCTACTATGGAGAACAGTATGTAGACTGCTTAAAATACTAGGAATAAAACTATCATATGCCCCAACAATTCCACTACTGGGCATATACCCTGAGGAAACCATAACTGAAAAGGACACGTGTACCCCAATGTTCACTGTAGCGCTGTTTACAATATCTAGGACATGGAAGCAATGTAGATGTCCATTGACAGATGAATGGATGAAGCAGCCATGGTACGTATACATGATGGAATATTACTCAGCTACAGAAAGGAATGCATTTGAATTGGTTCTAATGAGGTGGATGAACCTAGAGCCTGTTATACAGTGTGAAGTCAGTCAAAAAGAGAAAGACAAACATCACATATTAACACGTGTATATGGACCCTAGAAAGATTATGAACGTGTCTGCAGGGCAGCAGTGGAGATGCAAACAGAGAGGACAGGCTTGTGGACACAGAGGGAAGGAGTGGGTGGGATGAACTGAGACAGCAGCATTGAAACACATACATGTGTAAAATTAGACAGCCAGTGACAATCTGTTGCATGATGTGGGGAGCTCAAATCCAACATTCTGTGACAACCTAGAGGGGGTGGGACGGGTAGGTGGTGGAAGGTAGGTTCAAGAGGGAGGGGACATACATATACCTATGGCTGATTTCACCTTAATATAAGGCAGAAAACAGCACAGTATCCTCCAACTAAATTATCCAACTAAATTATCCTCCAACTAAAAATAAGTAAATTTTAACCATCTGTATCTTATGATGACCTAGACGAGAAACTGTCTTCACAACTGAAAAAGATCAAAACAAGAATGAAAAATTTTAAATGTTGGGACATCCCTGGTGGTCCAGCGGCTAAGACTGTGTTCCTGATGCAGGGGGCTGGGGTCAGGGGACTAGATCCTACATACCACAATGAAGACTGAAGATCGTGCATGCTGCAACTAAGAACAGGTGCAGCCAAATAAATACATAAATATTTTTTAAAGGGATATTTTAATTTATTAAAAAATTTAAAAATGCTATGTGTATCCAAAAAGTAAACAAAACTAAAGGGTATACAACTTAAAAAAAGAAAAACAAAACCAAAAGTCACTGTGATACTCTATTATAAACAGCTCCAATAAAAATCATGAGATGTCACAAGTGTTAAGTGGCTGCAGGTGTTTTGGGACCATCACAGAACTATTTGTTTTCATCTAAAAATATTAAGTTGTTTGGAATTACTTTTATGGGTGAGTTGAACCGTGATTGAATTTACTACCTCCTAATATTGGAAGGTCTGATGCTGAAGCTGAAGCTCCGTTACTTTGGCCGTTATATTCTGCAAAGAGCCGACTCATTGCAAAGACCTTGATGCTGGAGAAAGATTGAAGGCAAGAGAAGGTGGCAGAGCATGAGATGGTTAGATAGCATCACTGACTCAACGGATATGAATTTGAGCAAACTCTGGGAGACAGAATTCTGGCCTGGAGAATTCCATGGACTGTATAGTCCATGGGGTTGCAAAGAGCTGGACACCACTGAGTGACTTTCACTGGGAGTGTGGAGGACAGGGGAGGCTGGCCTGCTGCAGTCTATTGGGTCGCAAAGAGCTGGGCATGACTTAGAGGCTGAATAACAACAACAAATACGGAAGATGCCAAGTCCTGCTGGTCTGAGTTTAAAAGACTAAGCAGTTGTGCTTTCTTTCTAGGGCTTAAACCTAGGTTTCAGAGCAAACAGCTTCTCTAAGGAAAGAGGAAATGTAAAGGAGGAGTTCTGGTCATGTCCAAATTTAACAAAGAAAATATGAGAAAAATCAGCGAATAAAGGATAACATTAAAAATTTTAATTGAGCAACTTTATTCAAATAATTTCCAAAAATCCAGAGTCATGTCAATGGAACCAATTTCATTGAAATTTGCTTTGAAGGGCAGATAAGTGAAGCAAGTTCTCGCATGTTCTTGAGAATTAAAAAATACACAAAAATCAGTTAATGTAAAGAAGGAATACTCCGAAATAACTTGGCAATAGGTTTTCAGCTTTGAGTTTTTCTGACACGAAATCATTTGTCTCTTCCATCCTGAAAGATGTGTCATTCTTTCCTCTAGGGGGAAAAACAAAAATTGAGTACAATTTCACTAGAATTCCCAGTGCCAGACCCCCAAAGCATAACTGTTATTTATTTGTGTTAGTCATTCAGTCGTGTCCACACTTTGCGAAACCATGGAACCCACCAGGCTCCTTTGTTCATGGGATTCTCCAGACAAGAATCCTGGAGTGGGTAGCCATTCTCTTATCCAGGGGAAGATATATTTACTCCATTGAATATACATGAATATTTGAGTCATTATAAATACCCTAAGGAATAATTAAGGAAAATAATAACAGTAGTTCCTCAAGCAGGCAGTGCAAACTTGTGGTGAAGACTAAGGGCTTTCAAATCCTGGCCCAGCCATGCATGCCTGTATGGATTCAGGAGTTAAGACCACATTTCCTTGGGGACTACTTTGGTGGCCCAATGGCTAAGACTCCACACTCCCAATGCTGGGGACCCAGTTCAGTCCCTGGTGGGGGGGGAGGCAAGACCCCGTGTGCAGCAACTAAGAACTCCCATGCTGTAAATAAGACCCGGGACAGCTGGAACACAAACACGAACACACACACACACACACACACACACACACACGACCACATTTCCTTATTTATTAAAAGAAGAACTAGCACTGCCCATTGGACAGAACCTATCTAATTAAAGGGGTCAAGTGGGGCTTAAAGAAGGAAGGTGTAAAAAGAGGTCAACACAGCCTGGTGCATGGAGGTTGGGTTCACAGCTCATGAAGATTTGGTCATTTTCCTCAATAAATATATAATATTAAGCTGAGAATATTAAGTAGAGAGTCCCCTGGACTGCAAGGAGATCCAACCAGTCCATCCTAAAGGAAATCAGTCCTAAATATTCATTGGAAGGACTGATGCTGAAACTGAAGCTCCAATACTTTGGCCACCTGATGTGAAGAACTGACTCATTGGAAAAGACCCTGATGCTGGAAAAGATGGAAAGCGGGAGGAGATGGGGATGACAGAGGATGAGATGGTTGGATGGCATCATCGACTCAATGCACATGGGTTTGGGTGAATTCCAGGAGTTGGTGATGGACAGGGAGGCCTGGCATGGTGTAGTCCATGGGGTCACAAAGAGTTGGACACGACTGAGCAACTGAACTGAACTGAAAGAGGAAAAAAATACAGAAAACGGTTAAGCATGTTTGTATCATGGTTCTGGAAGGAGCTGCCAAACCAAACCCAGTCAGATGCCATCAGCCTGCGGAGTGACATGAGTCAGATGCATTGTTAGGAGTCCCATGTGTGGTGCGCTGGAATGCTCGCTGGGAAAGCTGGCACCCACCCGAGGAAGTTTAGGAACTCACAGCAATCTGTCCACCCCCTCCTCAGCTGGTCTCTGGAGAAAATGGTGCCCACAGAGTAAAACTTCAGCTTAAGGGACCCACACAAGCTACACCGCGGCTGAGGTAGGGCTCAGGGGGGCTTTGATGTGGAGGGCAGGAGGCTGTGGGCTGTCTCTGGGCTGACTCCTACTCTGTTCCCAAGCAGGAGTGAGAAGTGACCAGAGAGTTGCAACTCCCAGATCAGTTTCACGTCCAACAGCAATTTTCTGAGTGTGAGATAAAGAAGCTGGAAATGGCAGTTTGCCGAGGATGGATAGGGTCTTAAGGGATGCTTTTTAGAAACACCCCCAAAGTGCATTCCAGTGGGAAATGTGTAAAAATGCTGATGTTGGAAGAAGGAAAAGTATTTGGGAGAATGTTTGAAAAATTAGCACCTAAGAATTGTCAGACACCCACATTCAGCAATCAGAAACGCACCTTCTTTTCCCATTTGGGCTTTAAGAGTCGACATCCTCCACGGGCCTTGGCACGGCTCTGCCCGCAGGTGAGAAACCCCAGGGTCCGGGCCCCTCTCCGCACACCTGAGGGTCTGATAATCGGCGTCGCTTTGTGGGGACCTGATGGCCCAAACTGGCATCAAGAGCAGCGTCTATAGGTGGAGGGGCCCCAACTGTGTTGGAAGCCAGGGGGCTTCTTACGCTCTGCTGGGGTGAGGATGACAAGCTTGGGGGACCCCGACAGCCAGAATCTGGGTTGAATTTTCCTGAGAAGCCTTCTTTTTGATACTGGACTGCTGCACGTGCTTTATTTGAAGGCGCCTGCTCAGGTGACTTTTGGCAATACTGCTGATGAAGCTTGTCAAATTTTTCTTTAATATCATCATAGCGATCCCTGGCAAAGCCTAGAGGTTGTACCCTGGGCAGTGAAATGGCTTTGTTGAGTGGTACCGATTTCTGAAACTTTCCCAGATCACTTCCTGGACAAACAAGGTCAACGGTCTGCTCTGGGCGGCCTGGACTGTGTGTGGGGTCGGTCTTTGAAAGTGAGGGGAAGGGACCACTCTTTGGCAGGCAGCTACCCTCTCTGATGGATCCTCTGCTCAGGCCTTCAAAGGCCTCACTCAGCCTCTTAGCTTTTGATCTGCGGAGAGGGCTGCTCAGCCCGTAGGCTTCTAAGTCCTGGGGGCTACCAGGGCTCGCGGGACCACCTCGGTACACAGCCACGGCTGAGGAGCCGGGCGGGTAAGGCAGGCTGGGCCGCTTCCCAGGACTCAAGCAATACTCCTGATGAAGCTTGTCAAATTTGATCTCGATTTCCTTAAAGCGACTCCCCGCCTGGCCCTGCAGGATTCTGGGTCTGGAAGCTATTTTTACAGGAGAAATCAACCACTTTAAGGTCATGAATCTGTTTTCCTGATCAAGGTGAGACACCGCTTTGGAGTCTAAGTAAGTCAATGACAAATGCCTCTGGGGCACTCCCTGAAGCTCCTTCCAGGGTGAAGCGAAGGTATGGACCTGGGCTTTGTTTACTTCGAGAAGAGGCCTTCCGGATTTTGAACCCATCTTAGAGGCAGAAACACTGGGCAAGTTCCCGCGGTCTCTTAAGGCCACCGCATCCTCCAGGGGCTTGGAGCAAGGTGGACGTCTCTCCTGGGGGCTCCGCCGAGAGCGCCCGCCTCCTCGGCAGCTCATGCTGTTCATTCTGCCCTTACACCTGTGCCTCCGCCTGGAGCTCCAGTTCTGGCCGATGAGCGTCTTGGTGGAGATGATGCAGGAGGGCCTGGCGCCCAGCAGCCGGCTCATGGAGTGCAGCATGCCCGCGTACAGGTCGCTGAGCGTCGCGTTGCACACATCCTCCGCCTCGCCACCAGTCCCTTGTAAGGGGATGCCGTCGCCCCTCGGCACCACGGCCAGGCCTGCTGAGCAGGAGTGAGAGGCGTCACCCTCCCTGGGTGATAGAGGCGGCTGGAGTGGACCACCAGGGCTGTCTTCAGAGATGTCCCCGCAGTATCCTGGAGAAACATACACACAAGGCAAAGCCACGTGACCATTTACAGCCGTCCACACGCAGAGATCAGTTTCCCTGTGGCTTCCGTGATAAAGAATCTGCCTGCAATGCTGGAGACCCAGCGTTCCAGCCTGGGGTCAGGAAGATCCCGTGGAGGAGGGCATGGCAACCCACTCCAGTATTCTTGCCTGGAGAATCTCATGGACAGAGGAGCCTGGCGGACTACAGTCCATGGGGTCCTAAAGAATTGGCTGCGACTGAGCAACGGACACTTTCATATGCAGAGATCAGGGAAATGAAGGCTGGATCATGACCAGCATGGGTTTTTTAAAAAAGTTATTAGCTTTAACTGAGATATAAATCACATATAACATTATGCTAGTTTCAGGAGTATAACATTGTGATTTTTTTGTTTTTAAAGCAATACAAAAAAACAAAAGCAACAAAATTTCACAAATATTTGGGAACAGGCTCTTCTGAGATTTTTTTCCTAGTTATCAAAACAATTCACTGTCCACTGACCTTCCTAAAAGGAGTGTTTCTTCCCTGTATGACGGTTTAGAAACGGTTCCCTTGTCAAAGACTAATTAGAAACCAGATAAAAATGACCCTGCCTGCCGACAGGAGGGTGTGGGAAGGGATTTGTTGCTGCTTAGTCCCTCAGTTGTGCCTGACTCTTTGTGGCCCCATGGACTGTAACCCACCAGCCTCCTCTGTCCATGGGATTTCCCAGGCAAGAATACTGGCATGGGTAGCCATTTCCTTCTCCAGGGCATCTTCCCGACCCAGGGATCGAACCGAACCCACGTCTCCTATATCGGCAGGCAGATTCTTTACAGCTGAGTCAGTGGGGAAGCAGGAAGAAGACACAGGACTCCTGAATACAGCTCTTCACACGGCTTTGACTTTTTCATCATGTAAAATGTTTTATATATTAAAAAAGTGAAATCAAACCAACAAAGATGAGGATAATTCTAAAGATGAATATAGGAAGGAAAAATGATCCTATCTCTATGTCATACTGACAACAACCAGAAGAGAAAATAGAATCCAAATAACTGAACATGCTCCCCCTGTGGGACCAGGTCTGAGGATAAAAATGCTGCTTGGAGATCCGGAACCTTCTTTGGCTCATGGTAGAGCCGAGTCGGTACCAGGTGCTGTGATTCTGAGGCTACTTGGTGCTTTGCCACCAACCATATGAGTATCATTGTCAAGGAGGAGGGAGGCCACTCTGGAGTCAGGGCAGGGGATGAAGGGCTCAGAACCCCCCGGGGACAGGTCAGAGGATCCAAAGCCAGGGTGGAAGGGGCTCCTCCAGGCTGCACGTGGGTTGAAAATGGACAACAGATTCCAATATGTGAATTAAAAAAAAAAAAAGTCCTTGAGTTCTTACAGATTCTGGAAAACTTAGAAGGAAAAGCATGTTGGGGAGGATAAAGTAAGGGGTAAAAAGGAAACAGAAGGGACAGAGTTCAGCCTGTTTTACAGAAGAAAGCCAACAAAGGGGACTTCCCTTCTTAGAGAGTAATAATGCACCACTGATGCGCACGTGTCTCTAACAGTTCATGGTGATGAAACATGCCCAGTGAACACGGGTGGGGTGGGGGACGGTGCCCAGCTAAGGCGCCATGGAGCTACTGAAAGTGAATGGGCTGCTTCTGTGTCACACTTACCCTGGGCAGGTCTGGTGGGTGAGGCCAGTGACGGGACCAGGGTCACATGGGTGTCCTTTCTCACTCTGTAACCAGCACACTGAAACCAAAGCAAATGACTTTAACAAAAAGAAAAGAGAAAAGTTGCTCAGTCACATCTGATTCTTTGTGACCCCACAGACTGTAGCCTACTAGGCTTCTCGGTCCATGGGATTTTCTAGGCAAGAGTACTGGAATGGGTTGCCTTTCCTTCTCCAGGGAATCTTCCCGGCCCAGGGATCAAACCCAGGTCTCCTGTGTTGCAGGCAGACGCTTTACCGTCTGAGCCACCAGGGAAGCCATAGCAAATGACTTTAACGAAGGCGTTGCTAAGTGTCAGCTCTGGCTGCCCCCACCCCCAGCGCCAAGCCCACAGGAACTGCTCCCAACCACAGACTGAGCATGACTGGACCGGGATGAACTATGCAGCTTCAAAGCCCTCTGCCCAAGGACTGGGGCCCTAATGGACCCTGTGAGCTGCCCAGAACACGGTGGGCAGCCGATTCCGCTTCCTGAGGGGACCCGGAGTATCTACTCAGGAAGAGCAGGCATGGGGAGGCTATGAGCGAAAGAGTTTGGAAACTGAGATGGTCTTTACAGGCTCTGGAGTGAACCAGACATAATCACACTTCACTGGGTCTCTAGCCTATGGTTTGCTCTGAGGACACACTCAAGGACATAGATTACCTCCAAACACCCTTCATCCTGCAGTAGGATATCCACTTGCGTCAAGTACTTCCTTCTCAGCTCATTTTTCGAAGGGCTCCAGGGCACTGCAGGCTGACACCGAGACAGAAGTCAATATCTGTGAGCTCTGTGGGCATGGCTGAGCTCTGGGACTCGGGAACACACTGGCACGGTCATCAATGTATATGTGTTTACACGGAGTTCCTCGAAGTCACTTCTGCACTTCCTGTTGTTAGCAGGACAGAGTGTTCCAGCCCCTCTGAAAATCTACCTGACCTGGAATCTGAGTTTAGGGAATTTACCCAGTGGGACCAATTCAAAAGGAAATAGACAAAACATGCCAGTTTGGAGAAGTTTTTGACAATATGACTAGCTTAAGAAAAAAAAAAAAAGAATCAATAATCGTAGATGAGTTTAGGACACACTAGTAGGACCGATCCCAGCTGGTGTGTCTATCAGACAAGAAGTTCAGGGGCTTCCCCGGCACTCCAGAGGTTAAGACTTTGTGCTTCCACTGCAGGGGGCATGGGTTCGATCCCTGGTCAGGGAACTAAGATCCCATGTGCTGCATCCAAAATATAAAATCAGAAAAGAAAAAAAAAAAAAAGCAGCACACTGTCCAGCTCCGGGGACAGGGACAGTGACCCCTCCTGTCCCTCACCTGCTGTGCACCGTCTGGGGCGGAGTCAGGGCCCGGGGCTGCAGCTGGAGTGGGGGTAACAGACACCCCAGGGAAAGGCTGACACCTCAACCACCTACTCCCCTTCACTACCACGCCCGCGGAATACCTCCAAAAGCACCCCTCTCCTCGCCCAGGGCCACCCCCCGATTCCAGTTAGACATGACAGGTCACACCTGGGTGCATGGGAAACCTCTGTACTAAAGGAATGAGTTTAGAGGAAAACCACACGTCAGCTCTTCCAGCATCAGACCCAGGGGGCAGGTCAGAGACCCGGGTAGATTCTGTCCCGTGTGTTCTCGTCCATCTCGAGGGCTGACCTGGAAACACTCCCCAGAGTACCTCCCTTGTGACACCGTCTCTACGGGGTATGACCGACCTAGAACCCAACTCTCCACACGGTGAGGTCCTTCAAGGTCAAGGGCGCACTGGGAACCACAGCTGGGGCTGTTCTGTGTGCAGAGGGAGCAGCACCCAACACTGACGAAGGTGCAGTGAGACAGGCCCGAACCCAGGCCTAAGTGCTCAACTGAGAAGGGGCAACTTGCTGCCTTAGGGGATCTGAACAGGGGGCGCTGAGACCTGACGGGTGGCGTTAGCAAAGAGTGAGCCTCAGAAGGGGCCTGGAGGACCATGCGGTCACGAGAATGTTCACCTGTCCCCAAACCCCAACTCCGTCCCTTCGTTACAAAAAGCAGGGCTCACCATTAAGTTCCCAGCAATCACTTCTTCCTGGAAGAAAGTTGTATCAGCATCACTGCTTTTTGAATCTAAAAGCAAAAGAGGAAATTTCCATCAGAATGTCTTAAGAAAGCATATATATTTTCTCCCAAGGATAGTTTTGGCATTACTTGAGTATATACTGCAGTGAAAACTCCTGTTGCTTCAAGCAGCCCCTTATAACAGGGACATGGTCATCTATTGCCATGCAGAGAAGCCATCAGAACAGGAATATGCCCCGAGTCAGGGACACCAGGAAAGCAGCTTTTTGTAAGACCTCTGCTCTTTCGATGGCCTCTCATCCTGAAAGCTGAGTGCCTGTAGGCCAGCACTATCTAACAGAAGTTTCTGCAATGATGGAAAAGTTGCCCCTCTGCTGTCCAGGATATCAGCCACGAGCCGCACATGGTGGCTGAACACTTGGAACATGGCTAGTGAGGCTGGGAACTGCCATTTTTAATTTGACTTCATTTTCAATGAATTCGAATAGTCATGGGTGGCTAGTGGTTACCACACTGGACATTTCAGCTCAAGAACCACTTCCAATTATTTTAAGGAGCCCAGGGAATTCGGGGACCTAAGGCTTTACGGAGTTGAAATCCGGATTAATACCGGTAAACCAATGACACCCGTGAGTAAACATCTCTGGGGTCTTTCTGTGTCCAGCACCACGCTGTAACTGTGAGTGAGATGGCTCCCTGGATGAGTTGAGAAGGAACCAAGGGACTTTTCAAAGGTTTTAGGCTTTCAAATACACTTGGAGAAAGTCCTAGCGAGGAGCCTAGACTTGGAGTGTGGAGGCAGACAGAGACACACGTCCCGCCATGAGTCCCCCCACCCCGACACGGCTTTCCAGCACCAGGACCACTCACCGTCAGCTGGTGTGTCGGGCGGGGACAGCTCGAGATCTCTGGCTGGGACTTGCATGGGCCCTTCTGTCCTGCCATCCGTCTTCACCGGAGAGACCTTGACAAGATAAGCTTGGTTCAGACGTAACATATTTCAAAGCCACTGTCAAGTAAAACACCTCTGATCCCCCCATTTAGTGCATGAGAGAAAAGGCAATTTTCCGGGGGTTTCTCTTCTGGAACATTCCAGCATCAAAGGCTTCAAGGCTCCTAGCAGATAGTTGAGCTTCCCCTTGGAGAAGGAACAGAGCTTTCTTCCTCTGGTGGTGCCCAGGGCTGCCGTCCCAGAAACCACTTGGATGGTGAGTGATGGGAGCAGGAAAGTGAGAGTGACCAGGTCTAGCTCGGCCCTGGCATGGCGGTGAGCTCGGGGCCAAAACCACACAGGACAGCACAGTCCCCAGATGCTCAGGTAGAAGCTGGAAATTCCAGAGGCCCCTGGGGGACTTTCTGTGACTTTTTACCTTAAGAGTGACTGCATCTCCATGTTGTAAAGGCCTACAATTCATTTAAAAGCTTCAGTGTGTGGTGGGACCCTGGCGTGAGGAGTCGCCTTCCAGCTGAATCCGGCTACAGGGCGGTCAGCTGTCCCGACCAGGACTCAGGCTGCGGCGTGGTCAGCAGGCCAGCCTCGAGGAGGTGTTACACTCCCCGCCCGCCCCCCTGAGAGCCTGATCTGCCCACCAGCCTTTCTAGTTGTATTGCGTTGCATTAGTCGTTCAGTCGTGTCGGACTCTTTGCGACCCCATGGAGAGTAGCCCGCCAGGCTTCTCTGTCCATGGGATTCTCCAGGCAAGAATACTGGAGTGGATTGCCATTCCCCCCTCCAAGCCTTGCTAGTAACCATAACTAATGCCATGGATGGGCTTTTGTTAGGGAAATTTGAGAATTCAAGATGCCGGATTGTCTAAAATCTTTTAGGCCCACCTAGCTTTGCAAGAACTGGAGTAAGAATACAGCAAGGCCTATCCCTTTAAGAGTGGGCCGGGGCATCACCTCCTAGATGTCTGTGAACTCTGCCTCGGGGATGTCACTGCCTTTGCCTCGGGAGCAGTGGGACCTGATGGAGTTTCCGGAGCTGTCCTGTGTTTGGAGGCGTCACAGTTGCAGAAGACATGCGTCTCAGTAAATCCTTACACACAAGGAATCAGGGCAGGTAACAGTGAGAAAGGGGCTTCCGTGGTGGCTCAGACCCTAAAAGAATCTGCCTGCAACGCAGGAGACCCTGGTTCCATCCCGAGTCTCAGCGGGCAAAGAATCTGCCTGCAATGTAGGAGTGAGTGAAGTCGCTCAGTCGTATCCGACTCTTTGTGACCCTGTGGACTGTAGCCCACCAGGCTCCTCCGTCCATGGGATTCTCTAGGCAAGAATACTGGAGTGGGGTGCCGTTTCCTTCTCCAGGGGATCTTCCCGACCCAGGGATCGAACCTAGGTCTCCCGTGTTGCAGGCAGACGCTTTAACCTCTGAGCCACCAGGGAAGGGGTTGGGAATTTCCCTTGGATAGGGATAGGCTACCCACTCAGTATTCTTGCCTGGAGAATCCCCATGGACGGAGGAGCCTGGCGGGCTACGGTCCGCAGGGTTGCAGAGTTGGACACGGCTGAGCGACCAAGAACACAAGGTGAGAAAACCATGGAACAACGCCCCCCAGTGGCCCGTGGGTGCAGTTCCAGCTCATCTCCACCTTTATTCACATCAACGTTCCTCTCCAGCAAGGCATGCTGGCAATAAAACTTGACATTAAATACCTGCATGTGTCCTGTGCTGCTACTCTTCACTAGTCTTCCACCCCAAATTCGCAATCCTTAAAAAAAACAAATAGCAATTACCACTTAAGTCATCATGAACACTGAGCTTCAGCTTAATTTGTACTCAAAGAAAAGGGACAGGCAAAGGAAAGATCTAATAAGACCAAGATATAACCAAGCCACATTACTGACATTCTCTTGTTTCTCGTCTTCGTGAGGTTGAAAGTCTCAAAGATGAAAATCTCATCTCTGTGAGATTTCAAAAATCCACACCTGACAAATTTATCATGAACGAAAATCTCTCCTGCCTGTAGGGAGCAGCTCGTTGAAGCCAGGATTAAGCCAGAAATGAAACAGAAACAAGGAACAAACATATGCCAAGCACTGTCCTCAAAACACATATATTGAGAGCAATCTATATACTACAGAGAGTGAGAGATACTAAAAGCACTTTTCAAGGGCTAACTTTCTACTCCATGGACAGAATAAGTGCTTTCTTGGGGCAATCTACACGTTATAGAACAAGTCATAGGCACAGGAGTAAATGCTGAGTTTTGAAGCCCTGCACTTACGAGCCAGCAGAATCTGGGCAAGATACTTCCCAAACCTCCACTGGCTCCTAGGTAAATTCAGATTAATAAAGAATGGATCATTGAGTTGCGAGGTTTGAGATGGTTGTTGATAACAGCTGCAAAAATTCACTTGGTGCTTACTGTTCCAGGCTCTAGTCTAAATCTTCTCCAAGTACACCCCATTCAGCATTCACAACTCACAGACACATGCCTTGTATGCTACTCCTAATTCCTTTGGATAGACACTCATCAAGTTCACTGTATAGATGGAGACAGAGGCGAGGAAAAAGTGAAATAACCAACCCTGGCTATTTGTCCTCGTGGTGTGGCCAGGCTGGGAACCCAGGGGGAGTGACTCTCTACTACACTTATGGCCTTTCCAGAACAGAGTGACCACTGAATAGAGATGCTTGGACTCAAATCAAATCTTTGCTACTTTGGCTGAGTGACACGGGCAAGTTCCTTGATTTCTCTCTGCTGTAATCTCTTCTATGAAACAACAATCCTAATAGTGCCTACCTTGGAGAGTTGTTGAGAATAAAAAACCTGTGACTGTTAGAAGCTTTCCCTACAGTGTAGATTGGAACTTGCTTTAAATTACAGGAATTCGCCCTGCAAGGGTGGTCAACTAGCACGTAATTAGGAAGACCACTCCCTGAGTACCTCTCCAGGGAAAGCTACAGGTCAGGGGAGCTGTGCTCCCATCAGCTAGGAGGTTGTAGGAATACAGAACCACCGAATTCACATTTAGCATCACTGTCAGTGAATCTGTTTGTACAAGCTCTCCAGGTCTTCCACATGCTAAAGTGCTTCCTGCTTTGGCTACCATTCTTGTTCTTATCTAACTGGAGTCCGAAATGAGTTTTCACTGGTGAAATTAGTGATGTGCAAGATACGTGGACTGAGCAAAAAATATTCCAGACACTGCCCATCCCTCCATAGACAGGTCAAGGGAACACACTAAAGCCTGTTGATAGCACACTTAGGGATGATTTCTACATACTCCTGTGTCCAGCCTTCAGGTTACACAGGCCAGATGAACAAAACTTACCGTTGGAATACATTAGCTTCTGTCTGTAAAAACTTCTCACATAGGGTGTGGCTGGTCCAGCTAAGAAAGCAGAGCTAGGATTCCATTTCATCAGGAACTGATTTGTGTCAGTCTGTTTCCAGAACAAGGTCTGAGATTCACTCTCATTAGTAGGTAAAATTGAGTCAGTAATAAGGCTGAAGGGCTTCCTGGGTGGCTCAGCGGTAATGAATCTGCCTGCAATGCAGGCAACACAGGAGACGTGGGTTCAATCCCTGGGTCAGGAAGATCCCCTGGAGGACGGCATGGCAACCCACTCCAGTATTCTTGCCTGGAGAATCCCACGGACAGAGAAGCCTAGCGGGCTACAGTCCACAGGGTTGCAAAGAATCGGACACGGCTGAAGCAACTTAGCACGTACGCACAAGGCTGAATGATAGACACTGACCTCACCCAGTGCAAACTTTTTCCAGCTATTTACCCAAGAGAATCCATGATTTAAGTCTGTTTGCAACATCAACCATCAAACAGGATGGCTCCTTCTCCTTAGATGCAGGTCAAATTCCAAAGTACTCAGAACCTCAAGTCAAACAGGTCAAATAACAGTCAATAGAGTGTTCACTAGTGCCAGGCTCCATCTCCTGTTAACTGTCACAATATCTAGCCAAGCAGCTGTTACTGTCATTATCTTTCCACTTTACAGATGAAGAAACCAACTCACAATCTGGCTAAAGCAATGAGCCCAAGCTGAGATGGCTATTAAATGACCAGCAGGGATGCCAAACCCAGACAAGGGCATTTTTAACCAGGATGCATCTATGTGTCATCGGAATTCTGTCTTCATAGGTAACTGTTGGAAATAGGTAATTCAAGTGATTGATAGATTCAAGGTAACTAGTGATGTATTAATGCCTATTAGGTGAACAGGTTTATTTTCGAAAGAGCAGGGAGAGCATTTCAAACTCTATTAAGACACTATTCCAGTTACACTCTTAAGCATAGATAATTCAGAAAGGGGGTGTGTGTGGTGCTGATTCGTACCTTGGGGCGTCTTGTAGGTCAGCGTGGACATCTGAACGACTGGGCCGTCCTCGAAGGGATGGTTGTACTGCGAGAGAGGAAAAAGGGGCATCCCATCAGATCGAGGGCGGAGAGGAACCCTTGACCCGGGCTGAGAAGGCGCCCGCGCGAGGCTGTAAGTCTACGGAGCCCCGAAGCACGCCCCACCCCAACCCCCCGGTCCCCCACCCCGACCCACACCTCTGCCCCACGGTCCCCGCCTCCTCCTCCCGCCCCTCCTCCTTCCCCCTCCATCCCGCTAGCGGGAGGGGCCGCACCTTCTCTATCAACTGCTGCATGCGCCTCTGGAAGCGGCAGTGGCTGTCCCTGAGCTTCCGCAGCAGCTCGTCCTCCACCAGGACCTCGCCCTCCATGGCGCGGAGAGACCCACTCCAGCAGGAAGCCGAACAGGGAACATCGGCCCGCGTAGCGATTCAAATAGCTTACGCCCGCCCTTCCGACACGCCCCTCAAGTCTCCCATTGGCTGTCTCTTGAAAGACCGATCGCTGATTGGGCCTTTCAAACAGGTGGCGTCTCTCCCTCCCGGCCAATCCGTGCCCGCGTTTCCGATCCCGCCCTGCCCGTGGCGAACCCCGGGAGCGGTTAGGGGAGGAGGCGGGGGGCGGGGGGGGGGGGGAGGCGGGGTATGGGAAGCGGTCTGCAGATGCGCGCTGGGAGTTTGATGGCGCGGTGTTACCTGGGCGAGTCCGGTGCCTGTTCATCAGCAGAGCCAGACGAGTAAGATTTCCCCTGTCGTGAACCGGAGATGTCCAAGTGACCTGCCCTGGGACTCGACGCCTGTTGGTGGGCGGGAGGCAGCCCTTCACCTGAACGTGGCCGTGGACCCTGCCCGGGGGCCGGCTTCCTCGCCCCTCCCGCCTCGGGTCCTCGTTAAGGAGAGCTGAAAAAGACATCACGGAATTACGAACACGCAAGGAGGCAGGAGAGTGAACATGCGTTTAGAAAATAAACGTCCCACTATCCAGGAAACTCGCAGACGGTATTTGAATTAACCCCCTGGCACATAGTTTTCGTACATGATTTTTGTTGCATACTCGACTCCATTGATGTTAATTTTGTAGTGTTTTCTCTAGAGAATGGATAATTCAGCGCCATCACGGAGCCCGCATTTATGTGTTTGTACTGATGTGATTATACCATAATATGCGATAAAAATGAGTATAACTTGGAGCACGATCAGGACTCTTAGGTGGGGCTCTTCGCCTCCTCTCAGCCTGCACCCCCATGCTATCATGCGATCCAGCAGATATTAGGGGAGAAGGGGGAGTGAGAACTTCAGGGCTCATGTAGGAAATATATTTCAATAGACACAGAGATATGCTACCTGATTCCCTCTGCCCACTTCAGTTCCAGGCCAGGAGGGTTTTTCCTGGGCACCCGCTGCTGTCTTCAAAGATTGCCTCAGTTGTTGAGAGCCCCTCACCCACGATCCTGCACCCACAGGGCGGCCCAAATCCAATAAGGGCTCCAGGTGGGAACCTGAAGAGCTCCAGGTTGGTCTTTTCAGCCAATAAACAGCAATCTGATGGGCCATCCTTATTAGTTCGCCTGAAGCAAATGGACGGGTCTTTCCCTTCCTTTCACAGCCACAATCTGGAGGACGCTCCCTAGCAAACATCCTTCACCTTAACTCTGTCTCCCCGTCTGCTCCCAGGAGATTCCCACCTGTAACAAGCACCTTGCTGCAAGTGGCCACTGAATCTATGCATTCTATTTGTGGTTTTCCCAATTTTCCCAATTAGGCTCAGTTTTCTCTCCCTTCCTCCCTTGGGAGTGCTCGTGAATTTAGCGTGCTGTGTCCTAGACTCAGTGTTTTCACATAAATCCGTTTTGGACATTTAACTCATCACATTTAGAGACTTGAGTGGTCCAAACTGACCTCTCCTAGGACTTGGTCCTCACTCCTAGGAAACCACTCCCAGGGTACTGGGCTTCCCTCCCTCACATCACGGACTTGTCCAAGGATGTGCTTCTACCCCAGGGGCTCCTGGACAGCGTCTTAATCTCAAATCAGTACCTTTAATGGAACATATCCACTTTGGCCACACCCCTACCAACCAGCTGAAGCAGGGGCATTGACCCCGCTGGTCTCCCAGTCCCCAATGACAGCTTCCCACGTGCCACGATCCAAAACAGTGGCCCAGCTAAGGAAAACGGAGCCCTCCACGATGCTCCTAATTTGACACCATCCCTCCAAACACCAAGGCTTCCCTGGTAGCTCAGTTGGTAAAGAATCCACCTGCAATGCGGGAGACCTGGGTTCGATCCCTGGATTGGGAAGATCCCCTGGCAAAGGGAATGGCAACCCACTCCAGTATTCTGGCCTGGAGAATTGCATGGACTGTATAGTCCATGAGGTCACAAAGAGTCGGACACGGCTGAGCAACTTTCACTTTCTCCGAACATCACTCCCACCCTAGTAATCTAAACATGTGGCCTCAGGAAACAGACTGCTTTGCAAACTCCTTCCCCACACTCCCCAACACCCAGGACTGATGACGGGTGAGCTCCTTCCTCGGCAGCGGAAGTGGCTGGTTGCCGCACCTCCGCGTCCCCCCGGGGGTTTTTTGGTAGGTGGCAGAGAAGTCAGCGGTGCTCAGCTCTGCCGCAGCATCTCCGCCTCTGGTTGCACTTGCACAGCGCCCTCTGCTGGCGTAGCCAGAATTTTCACCTTTGAAGTGCTGTTAAAATGACATTTAGACAAAGGAAGCAATTCTTATTTGAATGGTTGCACGTCAGCTTTTGTAAAATGTGCCACAGTTTTAAAAAAATTATGTAATAAGTGGAAATTTATTCTTCACAGAGCTGCCATGTGCGTAGTTTTATCTTGGAAAGGGATGGAATTGTCACTACCTCTGTTATTTCTGTGGTCGAGATGTGCAGCTTTTGGCTGGTCCCTTTGTTGACACAAAAACTGCTATCTAACAGTGAAAACGTCGCCAGAGATAAATTACTAACCATAGCATCAAGCTGATGCTCTCTGCTGCCAAGAGAAAGGTTTACTTTCTTTTGTTGTTACCAGGGCTGATGGAAACAAAGAGACTGTAAATAGCCAACAGCAAACTGACTTTCCAAGAGGTGTCAGTCGAAGTTCACAAGAGATGTTTTTTCTTTGATTTAATGAGCCGACTTTTGTCCGTTCTTCTTTATTTTTTTAAAATTATGAAAGTATAATAACACATTTACAGGAGACTTGGAAAATATGGAACCAAGTTACATATAGTTCCACCATATATTACAATTATTTTTAAAGTAGATTAATTAAGATTTTTAGTTGAAATTTCAATAAACTCTCAAAAATTAATAGAATGAATAGACAGGAAAGCAGAAGGATAGAGTAGACCTGAAAAGCACTCAACTAATTCAACATAAATAAGGTTTATACAATTTTCACACAGCAGCAGGATACAAATTCTATTCAGGTTTCCATAGATTATGAGCCGGGAAACACTGGAATATTATATCCAGGAACATAAAACAAGGTGCAAAAATTTCATAGTCTAAAGGTATTGAAATCATACAGAGTCTGTTCTCTTTTCACTGTGGCATGATGTTAGAAATCAAAATCAAAAGATATTTGAAAATAACCCACATATTTTCAAGTAATAAGCCTACTTTTTGAGACCTAAGTAATCAAAGTTGTTGGCAAGGATTTAGCTGTAGGATCTTTAGTGAAACACTGTTTATCAAATCCAATAACAGAAGGGTGGTTGAGTGATGGATGGTGATATTAATAGATACGTGACTGTGCTCCATTTAACAGTTTTGAAGAACTGTGTTTATTGGCACCTAAAATGTTACCTTTTGGATATCACAAACATATGTATTATATATTTGCATTTAAAAATACATATTAGGAGTTTGTGATTAACATATACACATTGTACTGTAGTGACTCAGTTGTGTCTGACTCTTTGCGACCATAGACTGTAGCCTGCCAGGCTCCTCTGTCCATGGGATTCTCCAGGCAAGAATACTGGAGTGGGCTGCCATGCCCTTCTCCAGGGGATCTTCCCAACCCAGGGATCGAACCCAGGTGTCCCACATTGCAGGTGGATTCTTTACTATATATAAAATAACCAACAAGGATCTACTGTATAGCATGGGTAACTATATTTAATATTTTGTAATAAGTTATAGGGGAAAAGAATCTGAAAAGAATATATTATACACACACACACACACATATATATATAACTGGGTGACGTGAAACTAACATAACATTATAAATCAATTATACCTCAATAGAAATAGAAACATGAACACTGAAAGTTCAAAAAATATTTCAAAAAGATAATTTTGTACTTCGAAAAAAGTAAAAAATATACATGACATATTGCAAAAAATTTGGGCATGAATATATCAAAATGTTTCTAGTGTTATTTTTGGATGATGGTATTATAGATTATTTTTAATGCTCGTTTTCCTTAGCTGCATTTTCTAGGTTGAACATTGCTTCTGCTATTATGAGTGTGATTACTCATGTGATAAAAAAACAAAGACACAGCAGCACCAATCGTATGTTTTTCTTGATTCTACAAAATTACTCACCCAGGTGAGACATATATGGCTCCAAACATTGTAAAACTGCTGTCCTACAGCTGATATAATGCAGGGCTGACAGCAACACACTCCCCTTGGTTCAGCTGTTGAGGGTGGTCCTGTTCTATGACACCTCTGGAGTTTCTACCGACATGGACGATTTCAAGGGCCATCACTTGGAACCATTCTAGGGCATCCTTGGACCAATGTGGACACTCACTGGACCCCCTGAGCCTAAACTCCATTTGTTCTTCATCCCTGTGGCCAGATGATGCTCCTCAACAGTGATCTGAGTTCTAACTAATTTCCTTGAGCTCTTGTTCCTGAATTTATTCTGTTATCCGAAGTTGTTTGTTGTTCAGTCGCTAAGTCGTGTCCAACTCTTTGCGACCCTGAGAACCACTGCATGCCAGGCTTCCTTGTCCTTCACCATTTCCTGGAGCTTGCTCAAACTCATGTCCTTTCAGTTAGTGATGCCGTCCAACCATCTCATCCTCTGCTGCCCCTCCTCTTGCCTTCAATCTTTCCCAACATCAGGGTCTTTTCCAATGAGTTAGCTTTTCACATCAGGAGGCCAAAGTATTTTTAGATTCAGCACCAGCCCTTTCAATGAGTATTCTAGGGTTTGTAACCAAATAAGTCTTTGTTTAAAGTAATTAGATCTAGGTCTTTGTGTAAGATCTTTGGACCTTTTGGACCTTGACTCTGTCTCTTTGTTTTGCATCCATATTGAGTGGTGGTCTCATGATCCTTTCGAAGTACTGCCATTTTCCTATTTTACCATGCTGAAGCCATAATGGGAATTTTTGTCACTAGCGTTCTTTCTGTTAAGATAGTTCAGTTCAGTTGAGTCGCTCAGTCATGTCTGACTCTTTGTGACCCCATGGACTGTAGCACGCCAGGCTTCCCTGTCCATCACCAACTCCCAGAGCTTGCTCAAACTCATGTCCATTGAGTCAGTGAAGCCATCCAACCATCTCATCCTCTGTCGTCTCCTTCTCCTCCTGCCCTCAATCTTTCCCAGCATCAGGGTCTTTTCCAATGAGTCAGTTCTTCGCATCAGGTGGCCAAAGATTTGGAGTTTCAGCTTCAGCATCAGTCCTTCCAATGAATATTCAGTACTTATTTCCTTTAGAGTTGATTGGTTGGATCTCCTTGCAGTCCAAGGGACTCTCAAGAGTCTTCTCCAACAGCACAGTTCAAAAGCATCAATTCTTTGGTGCTCAGGTTTCTTTATAGTCCTATAAACTATAGGAATATAGTTAAGATAGTTTCTTTATAGTTAAGATAGTAGAAAAGTCTATGTTATTTGTGTTTTCTCTTCCTGTAGCAGAGAGTAAATAAGGCTAAAGTCTATATGGTTTAAAATATGCCTAAATATATCAATATATGATGTACAATAAACTTATAGGCTAGTTCTAATTATCATCCTTGGAATTGTCAGTTGCACAATCAGGAATACACACTTTTGGGGAGGAACCAGTTTATAGAATAAATATTTTTCTAAGTAATCACCCATTTTTTTTGCAAATGAAAGATGTTTTTATCTTTTATATTATTTTAATTTAAATTTAAAAATTTACAATGTTCTGTTGGTTCTGCCATACCACAATGCAAATCACCCATAATCACAGAACTAGAACAAAACATTTCACAAGTTGTGTGAAAACACAAAAGACTCTAAATAGCCAAAGCAATCTTGACAAAGAAAAACAGAGCTGGAGGGATCAACCTTCCTGACTTCAGTCTATACTACCAAGCTATAATCATCAAAACAGTATGGTACTGGTAAAAACAGAAATATAGAACAATGGAACAAGATAGAAAGCCCAGAAGTAAAATTATGCACCTATGGGCACCTTATTTTTAGCAAAGAAGGCAAGAATATACAATGGAGAAAAGATAGCCCCTTCAATAAGTTGTGCTAGGAAAACTGGACAGCTACATGCAAAACAATGAAACTAGAACACTTTCTAACACCACACACAAAAATAAACTCAAAATGGATTAAAGACTTAAAAGTTCAGAAACTATAAAGCTCTTACAGGAAAACATAGGCAGTGCACTCTTTGATATACATCATAGCAAGATCCTCTGTGACCCACCTCCTAAAGTAATGGAAATAAAAAATAGTGATAATCCATTTTGACAAGTTTATTGTTTGAAATGAGTACACAGCATTCTCTAATTTTCTAATCTTTGAAACCCAGTCCTCCTAAAATTGAGTACCCCTGCTGCGTTTATGATGACCTTCTTTATACAATCCTTTATACCCCTTCTTGTCCTTCTCCTGTTCCGCTCTGGATTGAGGAGGATCAAGGAAAAGTGAGGATTGAAACTGTGCAGGACCTGTGGGTCTCTCCTAGGTACACAAGCCCCTCTGTGTACCCTGCTTCTTGTTTGTAGGAAAAGAAGTCTCCTGGGCCTTCCCAGATTTCCAAAGAGCAGACTCAATCAGTTCCTAATTAGGGAAATGAGGGTATGTGGAAACAAAGGAAAAGAAGTCAAGAAAAAAACAGTTCAGCATAGAACAGAGGAATATTTTCTTATATTCTGAGAGAACATTAATTTGTACAGGTTCTCATGAAGGCAGTTTGGTGGCATGTTTTTATGCCACTAGAAGGACAGTTTTTAGTAAATGGTGATACACATACACATATCTATGTTCCACGAACTATAATTTTGGAGAAATGTTTTTATTGGCATCTAAAATGTATATGATTTTTAGACAGTTGACAAGCATGTATCATATATCTGCATTTAAAATATATGCATTGTATATGTAAAAATTTTGAGTGTGTTTCTCTCAAAATGTTCCCAGTGTTATCTTGGGATGATGGAATTGTGGATTATTTTAAGTATTCGTTTTCCTTAACTGCATTCTCTAGACTACACCTGCATTCTGCGACTATGAGCATGCATTGCTCATGTAATAAAATCCCAGCAGAATTGATCGTGTGTTTTCATCTTGGCTCTACAAAATGAGAGGACATTTTTCCAAAGAAGACACCCGTGGCTGCAGACTTTCTAAGCCTGCGGTTGCACAGCTGGACAGCGTTTCATCACGATGATGCCTCATGGCCCCGGGAATGATCTTCCTGGCAAAAGTAGGGCTCCAGTCCTCTTTTGTGCTGGTTCTGCCTCAGTTTCGTGTGGTGGGAAATTGCTTTTTCTTCTTCACCTTAGGCTTTTTGAAGTACAAATACATTCTTAGGGTCATGATTAATGTGTTTTAATGGGCTATCCATTTTAAAAATCAATGAAAAGAACTCGCATTAAAAATAGAAGGCAATTAGATTGATTTGGATGACCTATTTTTAATCAACCCCATTATTTATGAAAACTCTCAGGACATCTTTCTCTGGAGCATTCAAGGATCAGCTCCTTCTCTGTTCCTGTATATGAATAACTTTAAAACGGGGAGGCACCAGGATGGTTGATGATTTGCTAACTACTGTAGAAAGGTTACATTTTAGAGATGCAGAGGAACCTAGAAACTGTCATCCAGAGTAAAGTAAGTCAGAAAAGAGAAAACAAATATCGTCTATTAAAGCTTTTATGTGGGATCTAGAAGAATGGTATGTTGTTTCATTGTTTAGTCCCTGAGTCATGTCTGGCAAATGGTATAGATGATCTTTTTTGCAAAACAGAAATAGAGACACAGTGGTAGAGAGCAAATATAGAGACACTAAGAGGGGGAAGGAAGGGTGGGAGGTACTGGAATTGGGATTGACATATATACACATTGATGCTATGTGTAAAATAGATAACCAATGAGAACTTGCTGTCTAGCGCAGGGAACTCCAGCCAATGCTCTGCGGTGACTCTTCAGTGGGAAGGAAATCCAAAAAGGAGGGGACATATGTGTATGTATAGCTGATTTATTTTACTGTCCAGTAGAAACTTAACACAACATTGTAAGGCAGTTATGTTCCAGCAAAAATTCATTTTAGAAAAAGCAGTGGCTCCCCCCCCCACCCCCCCCCCACACAAAAAAACCCAAAACAGAAAACTTACCTACCATAGAAATGTCCCAGGATTGCCTCTCCCTTTTCTTATTTCATCAACCTGTCAATCCATTGCAGATACTTCCTCCCTCCTGTGGTTTACTAGAGGATGTCTGAAAGGCACAAAAGATATTCTGTTCTGTTTTCTGAAAAGTTTTGTTGCATCCAGTCCTTACTCGAACTGCCCTTTTTGATAATAGTGTTATCTCTTCTCTCAGCCTTCTTTATCTATTTCCATTCAACCACCGGCACCGCAATGGTTTCTTGCAATAACTCATTATCACAATTATTTAACTTTGTTGTAAAATGCACAGAATTTAGATTTTTAAAAAGAAATTATCTCATTTTATATCCTGCAACTTTACTGTATTCATTGATTAGCCCTAGCAATTTTCTGGTGGTATCTTTAGTGTTTTCTATGTTCAGGATGGTGGGACACATGTACACCCATGGCTGATTCATGTCGATGTATGGCAAAACCCACCACAATATTAGAAAGTAATTAGCCTCCAATTAAAATAAATTAATTAATTTTTAAAAGAAGGGATGAGAAGCATTGCTCTACTTAAAAATAAAATATTAAATAAATATTTAAAAATATGGAAAGAAATTCTCCCTTGTTTTCTCATCTTCTGTGTTTTATGTCTTGCTTATATCCCATTTTTTTCTATCGCTGAATGAATTTTCTTAAGTCTATAATTTTGCAAGTATTTGACAAAGAATTATAACAACTTCCATTTCAATACCTATTCCTTTCTGTAGTCTCTAAGTAGTATTTTTATTAAATTTATTGTGAAAATGTTGTGTTTTTTTATTTGAAGTATTCTTCTGAAATTAATAATATAATTTGCTAGTGCCAGAGGAGAAGAAACTACAGAAACCAATGTCTCCTTTATCTGGAATATCCTGTAATCATTTGCAATAAGTGCTATTGAGCCTAATTGTCCACAAAGGAACTGCTTGAATTCCTTGAACCCTGAAGGGTCCTCAGTTTAAGTTAGTGTGTTAAACAATATGGACGTCCAGGGATTTCTCTGGTGGTCCAGAGGTTAGGATTCTGTGCTTCCAATGCAGGGAGACCAAGTTCAATCCCTGGTCAGGGAACTAGATCCCAAATGCAACAGCTGGGAGTTCCCACACTTCAACGAAGGTCAAAGATCATGTGTGCCACAGCTGAGACCTGGTGCAAATAAATAAATAATAAGCATTAAAAAAAAAAAAGAATATGGACGTCCAGATATAACTGAGATGACGCCATTATTAAGGCAGTGATGGCAAAAGCTTTCTCCTCCCATGTGGTCCCTGCTTATGTTTACTGTGCATTTTTTAAAAAACTATTTTATTTTTAAAATTTTTGACCACACGGTGTGGCATGTGGGATCTTAGTTCTGTGACCAGGGTTCAAACCCATGGCCTTTGCGTTGGATGCTCAGAGTCCTAACCACTGGATGGCCAGGGAATTCCCTCTGGTGCATTTTTGACTCACCAGACTAGGACCTTGTAATGGTTAATTCTATGTGTCAGCTTGACTAGGCCACTGGATAGCCAGATATCTGGCTAAACATTATTTCCGTGTCTGTGAAGGTGTTTGCGGAAGAGATTAGTATCTGAACCGGTAGACTAAATAAAACTCCCCCAATATGGATGGGCCCTGGGCTTCTCCTGTGGCTCAGTGGTAAAGAATCCATCTGCCAATGCAGGAGATGCATTTTCGATCCCTGGGTTGGGAAGATCCCCTGGAGGAGACCATGGCAAACCACTCCCGTGTTCTTCCCCGGGAAACCCCACGGACAGGGGAGCCTGGCGGGCTACGGTTCATAGGGTTGCAAAGAGTTGGACACAACTGAAGCAGTTTAGCACACACGCATGCATGGGTGGGCCTCGTCCAGTCTTTAGAGGGCCTGAAAAGAACAAAGAACAGAGGGAAAGTTTGCTGTCTCTGTCTGCCTGCTCGAGCCAGGAAACAGGGCTTTTTTGTTCGGACTGGGGCATTGCTCCCATGGTTCTCAGGTCTCCAGACTCAGCCTGGGGCTTCACCACCGGCTCCCCTGGGTCTCCAGCTTACAGAAGGCGGATCGTAGGGCTTCTCGGCCTCCATAATCCCATGATACCTAATTATATATATATATAGCTATTTCCTACATATTTATAATTTATATTTTATTTTTAAAAGGTTGGTATCACACATACTCAAGTATGTTATACCGTCTTCATTTCTCAAAAGCAGCATTTCAAAATATTAATGTGCCTTGTGCTCAGTCGTGTCTGATTCTTTGTGACCCCAGGGGCTATAACCTGTCGATGAAATTTTCCAGGCAAGAATACTGGAACCGGTTGCCATTTCCTTCTCCAGGGGACCTCCCCCACCCAGGGATCGAACCCACGTCTCCTGTGTCTCCTGCATCGCAGGCGGATTCCTTAACCGCTGAGCCATCAGGGAAGCCCAATGTTAAGCATTGTTAACAAAGTGTTGAGCACTTTTAAATATCATAAAATACAACTCTGTTTTACAGTGTGGTATGGGTGCAAGTCTAGGTAGTGTGCCAATTGTAAATAGTGTAAGCAAGTTTCAAATGTCCTTTCAAGCATATCGAAAGGAAAGCACATAGACAAGCATTTGTTATACCGCGTGTGTGTGTGCGCGCATGTGTGAGCTCCCTGGGGGCTTATGTGCCACTTGGCAGTGGCTGAAGTTCCGATGCCCCCCCCCAAGACATCCTGCTCTTTCGAAGCACTGGTCCTTCCACATCAGGTGCTTCCCATGGTCCTCCAGGATGCAGGACTGCAGGACTGGTCCTTCCACATCAGGTGCTTCCCATGGTCCTCCAGGATGCCACTGGTAGGATGACTGTTAGAAAATGTAAGGGGATGAGGAGATGGATCCCGGGGCAATCCACTTCCTGCAGCGATAACATTAGAAATAGTGACCACACTCTTCACTGAGCAGAGACTGTGCTCATGGTTTACATATATCATATCCATTGATCAGCCCAACAAAGGAGAGAGGTCACCTGTCTTGAAGGCCCAGTCTTTCAATTTGTAACCAAGACTACCTTGGGTAATTGACCTGAGCCTCAGTCATGTCATCTGTGAAATGGGAACAGTATCTACTTCATGGAGTTATGGAGGTTAAATAAAACAAACTAGGTAAGTACGAGATTCCCAGGTGGCTCAAAGTATAAAGAATCTGCCTGCAATGCGGGGGACTTGGGTTCGATCCCTGGGTCGGGAAGATCCCCTGGAGAAGGGCATGGCAACCCACTCCAGTGTTCTTGCCTGGAGAATCCCAGGGACAGAGGAGTCTGACCGGCTACAGTCCGCAGGGTTGCAAAGAGTGGAACACGCCTGAAGTGACTGAACATGCAGGCAGGGACGTGCACCTGGCACAACACTTGTTATAAGTATCGTGGTTTCTGATGATGTCATTTCCTCACCACGCTGGTGTGGGGCTGAGAACAGGCAGAAGAGAGAGGCGACCTCCAAGTGACATCACGATGCCGTGATCAGGAGTGAGAGGCGTGTGAATCCAAGGCACATAGTTAAAAAGCAAAGCTGGATGGAGGTGCCATTTTCCAATCAATGTCCTAAACCTCACTGTTTTACTGAACCCTGGAAAGAACTACCAACTTATTTTAGAGAATAACTCTTAGATCTAGCTTCACTGTTTTAAAAAGCCTGATGGAAACCAAAGAAGTATTAGTGCAGGTAAGAGGGCAGAGGTTTCTAAGTGGCTCCGGTACAGAGACTTTAGCTAAATGACTTACCTTCTCCTCTTTTTGAAGGGCAACACTTTTGTGTTTTCCAGGTGTCTGTTTTGTCTTTCTTTCTTGGCTTTTACTGGACACCTACTGTGTTGCAGATGAAGCCTAATGGACCGTTTTGCCCCAGAGTGGTCTGAAACGATCACACTTCTTTGCCACAATTTTGAAAAGACTGCGAGCAGGGGGAATGTTGCCTCTCAGGCTGTGACTTTCCTCCTTACCTGAGTAGAAGGCTTTTTACTAACCTTTCTGATGGCTTTGAGGTTTATGGTGAAGACATCTCTAGAAATGCCACCGTGTTGCCTCAGGTTGCATTCCATCCAGTGGCTTTTCTGTTGGAGAGGTGAGTTTAGCTCCAGCTCCATTGGCTGGAGATTTTTACATCTGTCTTGATGTCCACTTGCTTTTTGATTGAATAAAGTCTCAGGAAGGGGAGAGTGTCCTTTAATGTCACAGAGAGGGTCATTTGATGTGAAACTGACTTCCAGGAAGTCAGGGCAAGCATCCCATTGCTGGGAAGAGCAAGTCACAGGGGACCTGACTTCACAGAAGCACTTAGACCTGCTGCAGGTCAAGTGAAGGGTCACTCGGCCGGAGCACCCGAGAAGCCCTCATTGCTACCTACCTACACTGTCCTTAACTGCAATTCCATCCATCAGGAAAGGTGGGTGAGGACAGCTGGAGGCACAGCTGCAAGGAAAACCATTCCTTCTTCCTGGTTATTGGAAAGGACAGAATAATGCACAGCGCTGCCACTGAAATAATAATAGCGACACGAATGGTGACAATAAGGGCTTCTCCTTTGGCTGAATCTTTTCTCTTTTGAATGTGAGATTGATTATCATAGAGGGCTGCATACAACATCCACGTGCAGTTGAAAGAATGTTCATAAGCAAACACCCCTGGAACTCCACAAAGATTAAGAGGGATGTTGCCAGCACCCCACTGTGTGCCCCTGCCCACTTAAGTGACCTCTGTTCTGACTTTAGGAGAATAACATCCTAATTCTCTAGTTTACAACACATGAATGCATCAATTCAGTCGTTCAGTCGTGTCCAACTCTTTGCAACCCCATGAACCTCAGCACGCCAGGCCTCCCTGTCCATCACCAACTCCAGGAGTCTACCCAAACTCATGTCCATTGAGTCGGTGATGCTATCCAAACATCTCATCCTCTGTCGTCCCCTTCTTCTCCTGCCCTCAATCTTTCCCAGCATCAGGGTCTTTGCAAATGAGTCAGTTCTTCGCATCAGGTGGCCAAAGTATTGGAGTTTCAACTTCAGCATCAGTCCTTCCAATGAACACCCAGGACTGATTTCCTTTAGGATGGACTGGTTGGATCTCCTTGCAGTCCAAGGGACTCTCAAGAGTCTTCTCCAACACCACAGTTCAAAAGCATCAATTCTTCGGCGAATGCATCACTAAATGATAAATTTGTTTTGGCCCGTTTTTTGAACTATATATATGGGTTGTATAAATGACAACCCACTCCAGTATTCTTGCTTGGGAAATTCCACAGACAGAGGAGCCTTGGAAGCTCCAGTCCACAGAGTCATGAAGAGTCAGCCGTGGCTGAGCCAAGTAAACGACAACAACAGCAACGTACATGGCTATGTGCTATTTGGTTTGCTTTGTGATGTGCTGTCATCTCAGGTTGGTTTTCCAGGAAGAGGACTTTGAGATGGAGTTTCGGTTCAGTTCACTTGCTCAGTCATGTCCAACTCTGCTATCTCAAGGACTGTATCATGCCGGCTTCCCTGTCCCTCACCATCTCGCAGAATTTGCCCAAGTTTGTGTCTACTGAATCGGTGATGCCATACAATCATCTCATCCTCTGTCGCCCTATTCTCCTTCTGCTTTCAACCTTCCCCAGCATCAAGGTCTTTTCCAATGAGTCAGCTCTTGTTATGGATTATCTTCATTAATTTCTCAGTGTTAAATAATCCCAGATTATGCCCTATTTGGTCAGAGGTTTGTCCCTTCTTCTGCTCCTGGATTTTACCTTCATTGATCTTTGTAAGTGAACCTGATCCACAGTATTGTTTCTATTCCTGTATTATTCAGATTTTTTGTTGTCTTAGCATTCCTTGCTTGGTAGAGTAAATTGGGAAGTTTTTCATCACAAGTGCTTTGTGTGTGTGTGTGTATTTTGAAACAGTGTAAATAACATGAGAACTATTTATTTAGCAAATTGGTAAAACCTTCTGGTAAAGCTTCTGTGATATTTGAAACACTTTTAACAAGCAGCAAATGTCTCCTGCTTAGTTGTTTAAAGTTATACATTTACATCAGCATTTCCCAAACTGTGTTTCATGGGAAACTTATTTTGCAAGATCTTATAAAGAAAAGCTTTCTGGTTGGAACCCCCATTTAAACTAAGTTAAACCATTTTTTTTTTTTTTTTGGTACAAGATTCTCAGAACATTTGTATGCTAATTGCATCTTTAAGAGGGACTTATTTATCACTTCCCAAACTTGTAAGACCCTTGTGTTCTGCAGAACACAATCTAAGTAATATTTTAAAATATTTTTTTTGTCTCTTCCCAGATATTTTAATTTTTGCTTCTTGCTGTTGGCATGTTGACTTCTGTCTCACATTCTTAATATACAACTTTCATTTTTTTTTAAGGGTTGGAAACCATGTAACACTGGACCGCCAGAGAAGTTTCAGTCTGTAGCATATTTTAAAGAGATTTCCCACATGAATAACTAAGATAAAAGGAAAATCAGTAGAGTGGAAATCAGGCATCATCCAGAAGCCCCCTCCCATGAAGCTGCAGGTAAACCAGCTGGAAATCGCACACAAGATAACAAGAAAGGCCACATCCTCTAAGCAATACATTATGTGTGTGGCTGGCCCTGTGATTTCCATCACTTAGCTTGGCAAGTCTCAGTGCCGCCTGCCCATTAGAATCGCTTGGGAGCTTTTAAAACAGTTATGTCTGGATGGCCAGTTGCCACCCAGATACTTGTGATCATTCGTCTGGGGTGGCCTGGGCATTAGTGTTCTTAAAAAGCCTCCCTGAGAGGGCCAATATGCAGCCCAGGTTGAGAGTCACAGCATAACTCATTTTATATCTCATGATGATCCTAGAAAATTAATCATCGCCTTAATTGAACAGAGAGTCTATGAAACTGGGGCCACAGAGCGAGTCTGTGATGAATGTGATTGGAACAAGGCAGTCTGGATTTAAAGCAGACCCTTTTCAACAAGATCTATATGACCTATATACTATACTGGCATGCTGGACACCTAAGCTTAATGTAATATAGTCTGACATTTAACTGAAATATGGATAACCAAAAAGACATGGTATAATTCAAAAGTACTTTGTAACGGATAAGGAACTATTTAAACATGAGAAGTTATTTCTGGTTCTGATTAGTTCCCATTTACAGTCTTATTCTTTTACTGAATGAAATATATGATATAATCAATACTGGCTTCTTCATCCTTTTCTATGAATAAGGTCTACAAAGCCACTCTTCCTTCAGTGGGTTTTTTTTTTTTTTTTTTTTTTTTAACTATCTAAATCTGAAATGAACTTGAAATTTAGAATGTTTATAGAAGGCATCTAGTATGTGAATCATTCAGAAGAATTCAAACCTTGGAGTCTGAAACTGATGAAGCATTTCTGAGCTTGTCAACAAGGAGCACGTCCTCCTAGGGAGGCTCTAGGGTTGGTTGGTTTGCCAGTTTTTTATGAAGTTCATAAATTACACAGCACATACCAAGCACTCTCTCCCTGACTGCTCTGAGAATACAAGAATGTCCTGAGATTACCAGGATGCAGAAGGCATCATCTCCACCCTCTTAGAAGCCACCACACAGAGGCATGCATACTAAGTTGCTTCAGGCGTGTCTGACTCTTTGTGACCCCATGCACTGTAATCCACCAGGCTCCTCTGTCCATGGGATTCTCCAGGCAAGAAAACTGGAGTGGGTTGCCATGCCCTCCTCCAGGGGATCTTCCTGACCCAGGGATCAAATTCACGTCTTTTAGTCTCCTGCATTGGTAGGGGGTTCTTTACCACTGGTGCCACCCAGGGAGCCCCATGACACAGAAGGGAGCCTGACAAATGAAATGGTGATTGTGGTCTCATGATGCAGGACTTGGGGAAGCAAAGGACAGGAAGTGGCTGGTGCCACCTGAGAAAGTTCTTGAAACAGGGAGTGCTTGAGTTGGACCTTCGATGCTGAGCATAGGAGTGAAACAGGAAGTGCTTGAGTTGAAAACAGGGAGTGCTTGAGTTGGACCCTTGATGCTGAGAATAGGAGTTAGCCAGGCAAGGAAGGTGGAAGAGAAAATGTCTAGGTGTTAGGGCAAAACAACAGGCAAAGCGTGGAGGAGAGAAAGCATATGAGGCAATGGGGCACCGATGGCTGCCAGGAGGCAGGCATGAGACCACAGGCAGGTGAGAATGAGAAGAGATGAATCCCCAGCTTGCTGTCATGGTGATAACTGCCAGGAGGTTGATGGGAGTTTGTGAGGTGGGTTGGAATTGACTTATGTTGAAGTAGTCTGAGTCAATGGAGTGACTCCATGCAATCGAGCTCATCTTACAGTTAACACAATCTTCCCTAATGTCGCCAATGGTACTGCTCCCATCTTGGAGCCGTTATCATCATTTTTTCCTAATTCTTCTTCCCTGATACTCAGAAAGTGTCTGTTCTGTATAGAGGAGGCACCTTTGTTATCATTAGAGACCCAGGAACCAAAAACAGCAGAAAAGCAAAAAGAAAAGAGAATAAAACAACTGTATGTGAAATAATATCAGCTGGACCTAAGTTTTGAGTTCACGCTGCCTAGGGGATATTGACTCAGATGTGATAGAGTCTGCATGCAATACAGAAGACCTGGGTTGGATCCCTGAATTGGAGAGATCCTCTGGAAAAGGGAATGGCTACCCACTCCAGTATTCTTGCCTGGAAAATTCCATGGACAAGGGAACTTGGCGGGCTACAGTCCATAGCATGGCAAAGAGTCGGACACAACTGAGTGACTATCACTTTCACACTTTCAGAGGGTTGACCAGATGTCATATAGAAACCTGGAATAGTTCTGATCTTGTAATTACGTGCATGGCCACAACACCAAATAAGTCACCTAATCAGGAACTTATCTATGCAAGGACAATTCCTAAGACACCTGTTGTGTTGGACCACCAAGGATATTCTTAAGAACAGCAATGTCTCTGTAATCAGAGAAGCTAATGGCAAAAAAGTTGTAAAATTCTCACCTTAGTTTTAGGGGTGGTGGGTGCTTCATTACAAGGACCCCCTTAATTTTGATCCCAACAGTGTATTCTTCCTTTCCATGTCAGTCATAGGGAATAAAAAGAAACTTTGAAGTGGAATCTATCATCTGTCCCTTTAAAGAACACATTAAAGTAGCCAGTCCTAAGTGGTTTTCAGCACACAGCATCACAGGACTTGATAAATAATTGATTTAAATTAATGGCCAATGAAAGAAACATATCCGCACCGATCTATAATTACTGGAAGCAACCTCATATATTTTTCATGAAAGTGTCATTTCATTGCAGTTTTTTTTTTTTCTCTGAAATCCCATGTATTTAGAATTCAAATTGCTTTCAATAATTGCTTTCAACTGCTTCCAGTGGCGGGGTTTCTCTGTCAATACGGGCACCAGAGAAGCCTGTGACTTGGGTGTTCCTTTCTTACTTCTGATTCTGTCTGACTCTCTGACCAGGAGTGGTGACACCAAAGAGGGAGACTGGGAGGGTGGGGAACACCTGTGGGCACCCTTAGGCGCTGGTTGCTCTGAGGGTGGCTCTCCCTGAGCCTCAGGGGGAAGGTCATTGCTTCAGAAGCTGGTGGGAGCAGAAGCCAGGTCCACAGTTGGCCTGAGAGCCAGTTTACAGCCCAGACAATTGAGGGTTCCATAGGGTCTGGTGTAGACACAAGATTCCACAATGAAGTGAACCTTTTAGGCAGTGAATGAGATTTCAGCTAGCGTTCTCAATTATCTTTGCCAAAGCAATCATTCAGACAAAACAACAATAAAAATAGTTCTAATTTGGTAACTGACTTTTGTTAGTGAGTCAATGGTGAAAGAGAAAGTATAAAAGAAAGATAAGGAAAGAGAGAGAAGGAAAGACAGAGGTAGACAGAGACACAGACAGAAAAAGAATGAAATATTCTTCAAGGAAAAAGAAGCACGTTGAAACTCCAATATTTTGACCACCTAATTTGAAGAACTGACTCATTGGAAAAGACCCTGATGCTGGGAAAGATTGAAGGCAGGAGGAGAAGGGGATGACAGAGGATGAGATGGTTGGATGGCATCTCCGACGTGATAGACATGAGTTTGAGCAAGCTCTGGGAGTTGGTGATGGACAGGGAAGCCTGGCATGCTGCAGTCCATGGGATCTCAAAGAGACTGAACTGAACTGTGAAGATTAGTATTCATGTGCACTTCCGTTCCACCCTGCAGCATAAATAGGATGGTGCCTGCTGCTGACACTTGACCCTAGAAATAGAGTTGTTTGCAGACAAGAGTCTCCTGATAAAGGAGGTGAGACGTCTTACCTTCAAGCGAAGGTAGAAGAGAGACTCAAATTCACAGGAGGAAAATCTGTGTTCTCAGGGTGTTCACATCACAGCTTGCGCCATGGCCATCTGAAGCGACTGTGGTGTATGCAGGTGGCTCAGCCCGTGCGTCAGTCAGTGAATGTTTCTTGGGCGCTGGCAGTGCCAGGAACCACAGGAGACACAGGTATTGTGCCATCACCTCTCCAAGGCCTAAGGTGGTTGACACCTGAGATATCGCATCACACAGGAACTAATTTTCCATCTGTTTGTGGTTTGTGGGAAAATAAACAAGCAGACATCGAATGTATTTACATCTGGATTATTTATCCCATTCTGGGATTAGGAAAAAGTTAGTCAGGGGCCAGAAAAGTTCAAAAAAGTTTAAAAGTTCACACACCAGTGCACCTACGGTTCCCAGGACTCCACATCTAAGTGCGTTGAGTCTTGCTTGTTGTCAGAGCCATACGTTTTTAGGTAAAGGCTGAAGATGTACACATTAGATCCTCAACCCACATTCTCCAATTAATCAAAGATGATATACTCAAAAGAAAGTACAAAGCTTTCTTCTGCTGTGTTTTGTGGCTCTAGGCTTCTCCATCCTGAGGGTCCTACGTACGGATGCAGATAGCAGCAGGCCCTTCCGTGCGTCCTTTGATATTTGCTGGGATAGCTGGCTGCTATGGCTTTAGCTGAGCCTGATTGAGCATCGCCATGAGCCGGGTGCTTTGTTACATGAACTCAGGCAACAGCATGACAAGCCCAGAGACCAAAGAGAAACCAGGGGCAAATAGGACTTTTCCAAATATGAAAACTTGCCTCCTGAGGCAGCCGCCTCCAGGCAGGGAGGTGTTCCTGTTTAGCCCTAACAACGGAGAGCTCTGATGAGCAGAGCAGAGCAGCGACTTCCAGGGCGAGTGCCGAAGCTAGTGCTCAGGCACGGGTTCGTGACTCTCGTTCACTGGTGTTTCTGACACAGTCTTTCCACTGCCAACGAAACATGATCCTGTTCGCCTGGACCTCTACATTTTCCGTCTTTCCTCTGTGACTGTGTGTGCTGTGTGCTGCGCTCAGTCTGATTCTTTGAGACCACACAGCCTATGCCCTGCCAGGATCCCCTGTCCATGGAATTTTCCAGGCAGGCGTACTGGAGTGGGTTGCCATTTCCTCATCCAGGGGATCTTCCCGACCCAAGGGTTGAACCTGTGTCTGTTGCATCTTCTGCATTGTCAGGCAGATTCTCTACTGCTGTGCCACCTGGGAAGCCCACTCTGTTACTGTAATTAATGTAATAAAGACCAATAAAAGTAATAATAGCAATCAATAAATAGTACCAAGGAAGTGTTCTTAATTGGTCTCCACTTAGCTGAGTCCTGAGTTGAAACTGCAATCCACTCCAGTATTCTTGTCTGCAGAATTCTGTGGATATTCCATGGGGTTGTAAAAAGTCAGACACAACTGAGGGACTAACACTTTCACCTTTTTTCCACTTAGCTGAGTCACCAGATGTGAACGGTGCTGTTAATCTACTCCGTAGAATCTTCTGGATTTGGCCCAGGTCACATCAAATCCTTGCTGATACTCAGTCACTTTTTAGGGCTTTGAACCTCTCCTTCTACCACTGATGGAGAAGGAATAGCAACCCACTCCAGTATTCTTGTCTGGAGAATTCCGTGGACAGAGGAGCTGGTGGGCTGCAGACAATGGGTGGCAAAGAGCTGGACATGGCTGAGTGACTAACACACAGTTTCCACCAATAAAGGAAGCTGGTAAAACCAGCGTTGGTCTTTATAGCTCGTAACTAAGATCATATCATTTCAGTTCTGTTCAGTTGCTCAGTCGTGTCCAACTCTTTGCGACCCCATGGACTGCAGCACATCAGGCCTCCCTGTCCACCACCAACTCCCGGAGTTTACTCACACTCATGTCCATTGAGTTGGTGATGCCATCCAACCATCTCATCCTCTGTCGTATCACTTAGGTTTGTCTTATTCTCCTCCACTCTACCTAACAACAGGCTCAGGGAGTTGAAAGAAGAAAATCCTAAGAGCTATGAATCACATGCTCTTGTAAAGAGTGCTGGAGCCAGGAAGCAGCCAGAAGGACTTTCAAGAAAGGGAACCTGACCCTGATTCCCTTGCTGGTCATCTGCTTAGGCAACAGACTGGTTGACATGCCCTCCATTTCAGGTGGTAGGATATAGATAAGTCTACTACAGGGTAGTTAGGATTCCAACAGTTTAGCAGGACAAAGATGACAAGTGTCCCATGGTCAAAGTGGACACCTCAGATGGTAATTAACCTGGGCACTCTTCTCATAATTCACTCGTGCAAAGAGAGTGGTCATGTGCAAAGCGATTCCATCAAAAAAGTATAAAATAACTAATGAGAATCTATTGTATAGCACAGGGAAGTAGATGATCTGTGGTCACCTAAATGGGAAGGAAATCTAAAAAAGTGTATATATGTAAATGTTGTTGTTGCTGTTTAGTCACTCAATTGTGTCCAACTCTTTGCAACCCCATGAACTGCAGCATGCCAGGTTTCCCTGTCCTTCACCATCTCCCAGAGTTTGCTCAAACTCATTCTGATTGAGTCAATGAGGCCATCCAACCGTCTCATCCTCTGTTATCCCCTTCCCTGCTGCCTTCAATCTTTCCCAGCATCAGGGTCTTTTCCAGTGACTGGGCTCTTTGCATGAGGTGGCCAAAGTATTGGAGTTTCAGCTTCAGCATTAGTCCTTCCAATGAACACCCAGGACTGATCTCCTTTAGGATGGACTGGTTGGATCTCCTTGCAGTCCAAGGGACTCTCAAGAGTCTTCTCCAACACCACAGTTCAAAAGCATCAATTCTTATGCACTCAGCCTTCTTTATGGTCCAACTCTCACATCCATACATGACTACTGGAAAAACCATAGCTTTGACTAGATGGACCTTTGTTAGCAAACTAACGTCTCTGTTTTTTAGTATGTTGAGACCCTGATTGCTGGGGAAGATTGAAGGCAGGAGGAGAAGGGGATGACAGAGGATGAGGTGGTTGGATGGCATCACTGACTTGATAGACATGAGTTTGAGCAAGCTCCAGGAGCTGGTGGTGGACAAGGAAGTCTGGTGTGCTACAGTCCATGGGGTCACAAAGAGTTGAATATGACTGAGGGACTGAACTGACTAAGGTATGTATACATATGTGTATGTATGATTGAGAGACTTTGTTGTACAGTAGACACTAACAAAACATTGTAAAGCAATTATCAGTCAGTCAGTTCAGTCCATCAGTCGTGTCTGACTCTTTGTAACCCCATGAACTGCAGCACGCCAGGCCTCCCTGTCCATCACCAACTCCCGGAGTCCACCCAAACCCATGTCCGTTGAGTTGGTGATGCCATCCAGCCATCTCATCCTCTGTTGTCCTCTTCTCCTCCTGCCCCCAATCCCTCCCAGCATCATGGTCTTTTCCAATGAGTCAACTCTTTGCATGAGGTGGCCAAAGTATTGGAGTTTCAGCTTCAACATTAGTCCTTCCAACGAATACCCAGGACTGATCTCCTTTAGGATGGACTGGTTGGATCTCCTTGCAGTCCAAGGGACTCTCAAGAGTCTTCTTCAACACCACAGTTCAAAAGCATCAATTCTTTGGTGCTCAGCTTTCTTCACAGTCCAACTCTCACGTCCATACATGACCACTGCAAAAATGATAGCCTTGACTAGACGGACCTTTGTTGGCAAAGTACTGTCTCTGCTTTTTAATATGCTATCTAGGTTTGTCATAACTTTCCTTCCAAGGATTAAGCGTCTTTTAATTTCATGGCTGCAGTCACCATCTGCAGTGATTTTGGAGCCCAAAAAAATAAAGTCTGACACTGTTTCCACTGTTTCCCCATCTATTTGCCATGAAGTGATGGGACCAGATGCCATGATCTTAGTTTTCTGAATGTTGAGCTTTAAGCCAACTTTTTCACTCTCCTTTTTCACTCTCATCAAAAGGCTCTTTAGTTCTTCTTCACTTTCTGCATTAAGGGTGGTGTCATCTGCATATTTGAGGTTATTGATATTTCTCCCGGCAATCTTGATTCCAGCTTGTGCTTCCTCCAGCCCAGGGTTTCTCATGATGTACTCGGCATATCAGTTAAATAAGCAGGTGACAATATACAGCTTTGACGTACTCCTTTTCCTATTTGGAACCAGTCTGTTTTTCCATGTCCAGTTCTAGCTGTTGCTTCCTGACCTGCATATAGGTTTCTCAAGAGGTGGGTCAGGTGGTCTGGTATTCCCATCTCTTTCAGAATTTTCTACAGTTTATTGTGATCCACATAGTCGAAGGCTTTGGCGTAGTCAATAAAGCAGAAATAGATGTTTTTCTGGAACTCTCTTGCTTTTTTGATGATCCACCGGATGTTGGCAATTTGATCTCTGGTTCCTCTGCCTTTTCTAAAACCAGCTTGAACATCTGGGAGTTAATGGTTCATGTATTACTGAAGCCTGGCTTGGAGAATTTTGAGCATTACTTTACTAGCGTGTGAGATGAGTGCAACTGTGCGGTAGTTTGAGCATTCTTTGACATTTCCTTTCTTTGGGATTGGAATGAAAACTGACTTTTTCCAGTCCTGTGGCCACTGCTGAGTTTTCCAAATTTGCTGGCATATTAAATGTAGCACTTTCACAGCATCATCTTTCAGGATTTGAAATAGCTTAACTGGAATTCCATCACCTCCACTAGCTTTGTTCGTAGTGATGCTTTCTAAGGCCCACTTGACTTCACATTCCAGGATGTCTGGCTCTAGGTGAGTGATCACATCATCATGATTATCTGGGTCATGGAGATCTTTTTTGTATAGTTCTTCTGTGTATTCTTGCCACTTCTTAATGTCTCCTGCTTCTGTTAGGTCCATACCATTTCTGTCCTTTATCAAACCCATCTTTGCATGAAATATTCCCTTGGTATCCCTAATTTTCTTGAAGAGATCTCTAGTTTTTTCCCATTCTGTTGTTTTCCTCTATTTCTTTGCAATTACACCCCAATAAAAATTAATCTTAAAAAAAAATAACAGCCTTTGCTATGTTTGTCCCCAAATACTATTCCTGCCAGTTTTACTTTATGTCACAATGATTTAAATTAATTAAATACTCCATAAATAGATGGAAAATAGCTGTGAAAATTGAGTTGCTTTTTCTACGGAACTATATTCATTTTCTATTGCTGCTGTAAAAAAAATGCCATAAACTTAGTGGCTTAAAACAGCGTAAATTTCATATAGGATGGTTTTATATGTTAAAAATCCAACATGGATCTCGGGGAGCAAAAATCAAGATGTTGGTCAGGCTTGTGTTCCTCTCTGCAGGTTCTAAGGAAGAATTGTTTCCTCAATTTTTCCAGCATCAAGAGGTTGCCCTCATTCCTTGACTCATAACCTCTTCCTTGTAGCATCTCTTTGCCTGTTTCCATCATCACATCTCTTTCTCTGACACTGACTCCTTAAGAAGATGCTTGTAATTACCTTGGCCCGATTGGAGAATCCAGGAAAATCCTCTTACTTAATTCCTCTTGGCCACGCGATCTAACGTGTTTGTAGGTTCTGTGAAAATGTTTTAAAGAGATGGGAATACCAGATCACCTTACCTGCCTCCTGAGATATCTGTATGCAGGTCAAGAAGCAACAGTTAGAACCAGACATGAACTGGTTCCAAATTGGGAAAGGAGTATGTCAAGGCTGTACATTGTCATCCTGCTTATTTAACTTATATGCAGAGTACATCATGTGAAATGCTGGGCTGGATGAAGCACAAGCTGGAATCAAGATTGCTGGGAGAAGTATCAATAACTTCAGGTATGCAGATGACACCACCCTTATGGCAGAAAACAAAAAGGAATGAAAGCGCCTCTTGATGAAAGTGAAAGAGGAGAGTGAAAAACTGGCTTAAAACTCAACATTCAGAAAACTAAAATCATGGCATTGGTCCCATGACTTCATGGCAAATAGATGGAGGAACAATGGAAACAGTGAGAGATTTTATTTTGGGGCACACCAAAATCACTGCAGGTGGTGAGTGCAGCCATGAAATTAAAAGTCTCTTGCTCCTTGGAAAAAAGTTATGACCAACCTAGATAGCATATTAAAAAGCACAGACATTACTTTGCCAACAAAGGCCCGTTAGTCAAAGCTATGGTTTTTCCAGTAGTCATGTATGGATGGGAGACTGGACCATAAAGAAGGTGGAGTGCTGAAGAATTGATGCTTTTGAACTGTGGTGTTGGAGAAGACTCTTGAGAGTCCCTTGGATTGCAAGGAGATCCAACAGTCAATCCTAAAGGAAATCAGTCCTGAATATTCATTGGAGGGACTGATGGTGAAGCTGAAGCTCCAGTACTTTGGCCATCTGATGTGAAGAACTGAGTCTTTAGAAAAGACCCTGATGCTGGGAACAGTTGAAGGCAGGAGGAGAAGGGGACAACAGAGGATGAGGTGGTTGGATGGCATCACTGACTTCATGGACAAGAGTTTGAGAAAGCTCCTGGAGTTGGTGATGGACAGGGAAGCCTGGAGTGCTGCAGTCCATGGGGTCACAAAGAGTCAAACATGACTGAGTGAACTGAACTGACGTTCTGGGCATTAGGACATGTACATCTTTGGGGGCTATGATTCAATTTAGCATAGCATTTTCAATTGAATGCATCTCAGGAGTCTTTAAATTTTTGCTCCTCTTTAAAGAAACTGCATCCTACCACCAGCTCTGATGGTGTTTGCAAGAGGGTTTATACTGCAGTTGCAAGGAGCACAGTGCTAGTGAATTAGAAGCAATTGTGTATAAGCCTCCAAGCATGATCTGGACAGCTTGGATGATTCCCCTTCTTTCTCATATCCTACATTGTAGACCTTTTACGGTAATAAAAACCATCCCTCTTCTTCATCATCAATATCACTCTCCTCTTCTCTTGTTGGGACAAATTGCTTCTTTGTTTTCATTCTTAACTTGACCACTGGGAAGACTCAAGGATGATCTTCCTAAAACACAGCTCTGGAGATAACCCTGTGATAAAGCTCTTTAGTGCCATGTGCTCCCAAGATACATTCCAAAGTCCTCTCCCAGGCTCACACAAGGCCCCCTCCCACCTGCTCAATCTCCTGTCCCTCAGTCCAGCTTTTGCCCTTAAACTCTAGCCACACCCATCTATTTGCTGACAGGCATTCCATGTTTGGGCTTCCCAGGTGGCTCAGACAGTAAAAAATCTGCTTGAAGTTGGGGAGACCCGGGTTGGATCCCTGGGTTGCAACGATCCCCTGGTGAAAGGGAACGGCAACCTGCTCCAGTATTCTTGCTTGGAGAATCCGAGGGACAGAGGAGCCTTGAGGGCTATAGTTCATAAGGTTGCAAAGAGTCACACACGACTTAGTAACTAACACACACACACAAATCCCGTGTTTGGTTCTTGCTCCTGTAGGAACATGATGGACAGGTAGTTTTTCTTATCCTCCTATTCTATGTTGCGGCATCTTCATCCTCTGCTACACTGCGATGCTTAAAGCAGGTACCAGGTCTCACCAGCCTTGGAGACTTGGGTGCTCAGTGTGAGATCAGTTCGTGGTTGGTGCTCAGTTAGTGGTGGGTTGATGAACGAATCAAATGATGGGTAAAGAAATAAATCAGTGAGTAAAGAGAGGGGAGAGAGGGAAATACAAGAAGGTGTGTCTGCACTTGGGCGCCAGGGTAGGCTTGCCATTGAACCACAGAGAGCACTCCATTGGATGGCAGCTCGTGAGAACTGCAGAACATACCACACAATGTCAAGACCTCCAGTTAAGGTTTGAGGCGCAGCAATGACTGGACATGAACTCAGGCAGCAGAATAACAACCCAAGGGAACAAAGGGGCATTTCCATATGTGGGAAATTGACTTCTGTGACTTATTTTGTTCATTTGGCTTTTACTGATCACTGGCGATTCAGAACAGTAAAGAATCTGCCTACAGTGGGGGAGACCTGGGTTTAATCCCTGGGTTGAGAAGATCCCCTGGAAAAGGAAATGACTACCTACACCAGTCTTCTTGCCTGGAGAATTCCATGGACAGAGGAACCTGGCGGGCTACAGGCTCCACACAGAGTCTGAAACGACTGAGCAACTAACACAACACCATGTGCTGAGCACTGTTCCAGGTCCGGGGGATATGCTTGTCAAGAAGACAATGCTGCTCCCTCCCTGGTGAAGCTGAGTAAAGGTTGGAGGGAGAGAGAGGTGGTCAGTAACACGGAGCAGCAGAATCGAACACCTGGTGGTGATCGATGCAGGGATGAGAAACAGGACAAGGCGCCAGAACACAGAGTGATTGACTTGGGAAATCAGGGAGGACTTCCTGAGTGAGGGGATGGTTGAATAGAGACTGGAGGAGAAGGCTATTAAGAATATAACAATGATGATAACGAGCATTTCTGAATGCTTTCTGGGTGCCAAGTACTATCTTGAGTGTGTGGCATAGATTAACTAATAAAATTCTCATCAAATATCTGTGAGGACGGTGTAATTATTATCTGAATGTACAAATAAGAAAACTGAGCCCAGAGAAGTCAAGGAACTTGTCCAAGGTCACACAGCCAGCAGTGAGTGATGGTCTGACTCTCGAGTCAAAGCCCACAATTTATTTGATGATAATAGTAATAACAATAACCACAGTGCACGTTGCTTGAGAAAGGCAGTGCTCTAGGTGCTTCACGTGGGTTAACTCATTAGTTCTCAGAAGAGCCCTGGGTAGATAGTATGATTATCTTCACCATTTACTAAGTGAAGAAACAGGCACAAAAGAGGTTAAGAAACCTGCACAAGGTCACGCAGGGGCAGTGGTGGACACAGTGCCCTCCTGGAGCCTGAGTTCTTAACCTCCACCCTCCGCATCCTCAAAGCAGCCACGTGCTGGAAGACCTGGGGAAGATGGGAAACACCAGGAGCTGGATGAGGACAAGGGGCACAGGTTTTATCTCGACTTGAGTGGGAGGCCACCGGAAGAGTGTAAAGAGGGGGCTGATACAGTCTGATGAAGTCTTAGACGAGATGGCTTTGGAGAAGTGGGAGAGTGGATCGTGGGAGCAAAGCTGGCAGATCAGCTTCCAGGAGAGAGGTGGTGGAGCCTGATCGGGAGGAGCGAGCGGCAGGAATCAGAGAGGTGGCGGGCTTGGGGTTTGCAGGACTGGAACTGGAGGCAGAGACAACAGGGATTATGGGTGGGTTGGGTCACAGGGGAAAGAGAAGAATCGGGAATGACTCCGGGGTGGAGGATGACTCCAGGGGCCTGTGAGCTGCCCTGGGGAGGGTGCAGGTTAAGGGAGGGAGGAGACGGCTGGGACTCAGACACCGTGGATGGGACCTACTGAGGCTGGGATGTGCATATTGGACACATCAGTGAAGACGTCAAGGGCAGTCCTTGGAAATCCCTGAAAACATAACTTGTCTCACAATAGGAAGGCTGGACAGGACAGCTGAAACAGCCCTGACCTTTCTCTGCTTTGGATTTGGGCCACCTTGCCTCCCCGTGCCTCTGAGCTGAGTAACTCTGAGTGGATGTGTGTGTGGGGGTATGTGTTTGTGTGTGTGCATGTATCTGTGTGTGTGGATATGTGTCTGTGTCTGTGCATGTATCTATGAGTGTGTAGGTACATGTTTGTGTGTGTGCAGGAGCTGAGTAACCCTGAGTGTATGTGTGGGTACGTGTTTGTGTGCGTGCATGTGTCTATGTGTGTGTAGATACGTGTTTGTGTGTGTGCATGGATCTATGATGAGTGTGCATGCATGTATCTATGTGTGTGTAGGCATGTGTTTGTGCATGCATCTCTCTGTGTGGGCACATGTTTGTGTGTATCTGTGTCTAAGCATGTATTTGTGTGTATACATGTACCCACGTGTGTGTAGACATGTGTTTGTGTGTACTCATCTGCACACGTGCCTGTAACAGAGAGGTCAGACAGAGGGATCTGGAACCACCAGTCTGGATTACAAAGCCGGTTCTGGCACTTGTTCATAATGTAACTTTTGGCAAGTTGTCTAAGCTGTCTGTGCCTCAGTTGCATTATCTGTAAAATGGGGTTGGTGGTAGTGGTGGTGCCTCCCCACTCCAGGTTTTCTGGGAGGTTCCATGACTTGGCATGCATCAAGAACCAAGAAGTGTGCCTGATGCAGAACAGGTTCTCCATAAATATTAGCTGTTGTCACAGGTGTACACATGCACATAGTTGCAGAGCGAGTTTGTGATGGTAAATTTCAGAATTTAAATTTCTGGTAAAATCAGAAATTCCTTACTGAGTGACCGGTCCCATGCTTTCCTACCTGAGATGCCATTGTTACAGAGTGGATCTAAGGAGGAAAGCTTAACCGAAAGCCTGTCCTCGGCTGTTGGATGGACTGCCTCACTGAAACTGACCAGAATCCCGACTCAGGCACCAGTTTCTCCTGCAAGATTCTTCTTACTGGACTGAATTCATCATGTCCAGTCTTTTCCTTCAATATGCTTGAATTTGCAGCCCCTAGCCTGGATCCTGGGCTTCCTGGTGCCTCAGCTGGTAAAGAATCGCCTGTAATGTAGAAGACCTGGGTTCGATCCCTGGGTTGGGAAGATCCCCTGAAGAAGGGAAAGGCTACCCACTCCAGAATTCTGGCCTGGAGAATTCCATGGACTGTGTAGTCCATGGGGTCGCAAATAGTCTGACTCGACTGAGCGACTTTCACTTTCACTTTTCAGCCGAGATCCTGGAAGCCAGTCAATGCTAGTTGGATGGATGGGACTTCTAGGGATCAGCAAACTGTAGTGGTTGCTCTCACCTTGGAAAACATCTTTCCCGTCAGGTTACTTTGGGGACAAATATTTAGTTATCATTTGGGGTAGCTTGGCTATTTTTGATTCTGACTCTTGAACCCTTTTCCACTTAGGGACCACTCTGTGGAATGGTAATACTTCTAACAATCCTAATTGTCCACTGTTTGCATGTTCTATTTTCCATTACACTTCAACACCCATAGCCATCATGCTTTTAAATAGCATTCAACCATCCTTTCTGTCTTTGGATGGGTTTCCCCTCCCCCAAAGGAGAAAGAAGACGAAGCAGTTCCGCTAATCCAAGTGGGCCTGGAATGCGTTTTTCTTCTCGCACCATTACCACATAAAAGTGGTCAGAAATCACTCAGAGAGTCTTTTGTCTTCTCGAGCAAAGTTTCAGTAATTTGGGTAAAAGGGAAGAAATGGGTTCTTATTGCCTAAAGCGCTAAAATGGGATGGAGAAAGGTCATATAGGCCAAATGGACCACTGTGCGTATTTTCAATATTCAAAGAGTTTCGTTTCTTCTCACACTTGGGAGCTGGAGCACACTCAGGCTGGAGGCAGGCCAAAAACATTTCCTCAAAAGACACTCTTCCATCTCACCACCCCATTTGCTTCGTCTATCGGAATTGCAGATTTCAAAGTGCACTTTCCTCCATGGCTCTTTGAAAGAATCTACTTGAAGTCTCATAACCCACTTTCTGAGTTCTGTCCATCAGCGTCACGGACAAGCTCGTCTGACAGTCACAGAGTGTTTGTACATTGTTGTCAGCACACACTGCGGTGTGTAAGGGGCTTAATTCTCTCAGCATTGCTGGATGTTCACTGATTCTTTACCCTGTATCATGACCCCTGAGCTGAGAACTTTACAGGGGGTGCTGGAGGGGGAGACGCTGAGTCAGGGAGGTCAGGGACCTTGACCAAGGTTGTCTGGGAGCCTGGGCTTGAATCCAGGCCTGTCTTCCAGAGGTGGAGTGCTTGATGCTACAGTATTCTGTCTTATTCTGAGCGTTCTTATAAAAGCCTCAGGAACATTATCACAGTTTACATTTATGTTAGTGAATATTAAATACTTGCTCTCTGAGTCTGAATTGTTCTTGGTCCATTTCATTTTGGTACCTCTCTCATCTTCATCTCCCTCTCTCTCATCTCCATCTCTGTCTCTCTCAATCTTCATCCACATCTTCATTCTCATCTTCTCCATCTCTTTAACCTGTCTCTGTCTCTATTTTTACCTCCATTTCTATTTGTCTATAAAAACTCCTGTTCATTCTTGCATCTGGTCCCAGTGTTGCTTCTGACATGAAAAGTGACGTGGCTGACATAGCAAAAGCATTGGAGAGCTTCATCTAGTCTCTCAGATCTGGTGTAATGGAGGAGGGCTAGCCATGAGTGTAAGAGAGTTTTAAGCTCCTGCTTCTTATCAAATCACTCAGGAAAACTGATCTCTAAAGAGGTGTCAAGCCACACAGTTCCCTTGTCAGATCACCTACAATAGAAGTGGGAAGCAGTGAAATTTAAGTGGCCCAGGGCAAGTCAGGCTGAGGCTGGCCAGTGCTCAGACACCTTGAACTCATGGCTAGAACAGGAGCCCCCCACTGGAGACCAGAGGAGCAACTGGTGTCTTAGTGGGGTGGCTACTTCTGATTCTGTCAGGGGAGCAGAATTTGGGGGGCTCGGGAGATGACTGAGGAGCACAAAATCCAGAGGGACCCCTTCTCCCCTAGGCAGAGATGGTTCCTGGGTTCACCTGAAGGACCGTTTTCAGGTGGGCGGCACTTTATCCTGACCACTTTGCTGGTTCCTACCTTTCTCATGGCTGCTGGTCTTGGAGCTGACTGTGGTCCTGGCAGAAATCTGGTTCTTTCTGTTAAAGACGTAGCATCCTTGATCCTGACTTCTATCTGCTGAACCAGGATCTGCCGTTAACAAGATCCTCAGGTGACTCACGTGCACATCAGGGACTAGTTCAAGCAGATGGTCAGGGAAGGATGGTCTCATGAACTCATGGGAACTTGCAAGTGCAGCCTCGCCCTGAAGGGTGGACTCCTCACGTAATGCTCACACGGATCCTCCTGTCCTGGGGCAGAGGCTGAGTCCTTGCAACCAGCTCCAGTGGAGCAAACTCAGTCAGAGGGCGAGGCTGCCACGCACAGCTGTGCCCAGTCTTTGGGGAAAAGGATGCAGGAGAGCTGGCCCAAGTGCCTGGAGAGGAGGCGGCCCCAGTGGACCTGGAAGTTGCGAGTTTAGAGAGGAAGCAGCTTGGGGAGATGGAAGGGAGCCAGGACAGGGCCCTTGCACACCTGCTAATGTCTGGGCTGTGTTTCGTGGCCTCTGTTCATCTCCTATAGGAAGCCTCTGTACCAGCGGTGGGGAGTGCGGAGGAGGGCAGGACAGCCCTGCTTTGAAGATGGGTTCTTTTGGGGACACAACTGGCCGAGACATCTCTCCCATGACCCGTGGGGTCTGCAGTAGCTCAGAGTCAGTATATAGCACATATTGTGTATATACTGCACATAGTACGTGCGGCCATTTACTATATTATACTGTATATATGGGCTTCCTTGAGAGCTCAGCTGGTAAAGAATCTGCCTGCAATGTAGGAGACCCTGGTTCGATTCCTGGGTTGGGAAGATCCCCTGGAGAAGGGATAGGCTACCCACTCCAATATTCTTGGGCTTCCCTTGTGGCTCAGCTGATAAAGAATCTGCCCTCAATGTGGGAGACCTGGGTTTCATCCCTCTGTCGGGAAGATCCCCTGGAGAAGGGAAAGGCTACCCACTCCAGTATTCTGGCCTGGAGAATTCCATGGACTAGTTCATGGGGTCGCAAACAGTTGGACACGACAGAGCGACTTTCACTCACTCACTTACTCATACTATATATATAGTATTTATGTATGGTAGATACATATAGCATATAGTAAGGAGACAGCCGGTATAGCAGAAAGAACCCTAGCTCTGGGTGAAAAGTGCGTATGTTGACCTTTTTCTACCCTTGTAGACAAGGAGCCTTGGGGGTGACGTTGGGGGTCCCCCAGGGAGTGTGACCGCTCCTCTGTGTGGTGGCCCAGCTCCCTGTCCCCGGACAGCACTTTCCCCGACACCCACTGGCAGTGCTTGGCCTTGTTCAGCTGACTGCTTTTCAACTGCTGGCGCTTGTTTCTTCAGAGCTGTGGTGGTCAAACTCCGTCACACCTGAGAAACATCAGATTCCTGGTTCAGCAGGTCTTGGGAGGGGCATGGATGTCGTTTCCAAGCTGAGGCCCTGAAAGGCTGATGCAGGAGGTCATGGGTCACAAAGAGAAACATGGGCGGAATCACGCTGGGGCTCGCCTTCCTGCCTCTGTGGGCGCTGGGAGACAGAAAAAGGCGCCTGCCCTGTCTGTAAAGAGCTGCAGAGCTGAGAGGACAAAAGAAGTCAGAGGAGGAAAGGATGCTAACATGGTTAGTGACTCCATCGTGGCCATCCTTCCAAAATTCCCCCCAAATCCTGGCACAGCCTGAGATGCAAGTGTTAGGATCCCCCATGGCGGAGAAGGAGCTGGGAGTCAGGGGTTAAGCTGCTTTCTCGAGCTCCCACAGTTAGCAAAAGCTCAGAGTCAATTTCATTCAATATTTTTTTGTGTGTGTGTATTCACCTGAATAGTCAGGGAACTTTCACCTTTTTTATTTAGGTTTTCATTTATTCAAATTCCAACCAGAAGCTAAATACAATTGGAAACGGGTAAGCACTAAGTTTTACTCCAAAGGTGTAGGATCGTTCAGATTTACTACAATAAAAGTAGGCAAGCCTTAAGCAAAGCTTTTCTTCATTTAAAAGAAAAATAAAGAAAAACCAAAACAAAAACCATACAGTAGTCTTTCCTTATGTTCATTGCGCAAAATGAGTTCTGCTTTTAGAACTTTGACACTCAATGGTGTTTTTTTCCCTCCCCGCACAATTTAAGATCCCAACTTTAATAACTTTTGTACGTAAAAAAAAAAACCCCTAAGTTTTCCTTTAGGATGGTGTAAAAACCAGTATTTCTGCACAATTTGCTGGAATTGTTTTTCTTTATAATAAAAATCTCTTCTTTTCAAAACCAAAAAGCAAAAACCAGGAAAGTCCTCTGCCTATTATGGTTCCTGCAGATATGAATATATTGCTCAGTTTCATAACCACTTAGCTACTTCAGACTCCAGATCTGCTTTAACATGTGTAATTGTATCCATATTTGGCAGAATACTCTTTTGTAACAGCAACTTGGGGGAAAAGATCTGGAAATAAAATACATACATTTATGAGTACCAGGAAACAAACATGATCCAGTAAGTAATATATGAAGCAAGACTGCCTACAATGAGATACTTTTTCATTCAACATTTTAAAAAATTATTTTTCATTGACATAAGAAATCATTTCATTCAGTTCAGTTCAGTTCAGTCACTCAGTCATGTCCGACTGTGACCCCACGGATTGCAGCATGCCAGGCCTCCCTGTCCATCACCAACTCCCCGAGCTTACTCAAACTCATGTCCATTTAGTTGGTGATGCCATCCAACTGTCTCATCCTCTGTCATCCCCTTCTCCTGCCTTCAATCTTTCTCCCTAGGTATATTTTATTTATTTATTTATTTTTTAAATTTTTTATTTTTCAGTGGATTTTGTCATACATTGATATGAATCAGCCATAGAGTTACACATATTCCCCATCCCGGTCCCCCATCCCACCTCCCTCTCCACCCGATTCCCCTAGGTATATTTTAAACCCCAGATGTAATTGTACACTCTGTTTTGTAACTCACACCAATTACTTGGCAGCATGCATATATATATATATATATGTGTGTGTGTATATATATATATATATATATTTAGAGATTTTTATTATGTGGACCATTTTAAAAGTCTTTATTGAATTTGCTACAATATTGCTTCTGTTATATGTTTTGGTTTTTTAGCCTCAAGGCATGTGGGATCTTAGCTCTCCAACCAGGGATCCAACCAGCACTCCCTGTGTTGGGAGGTGAAGTCTTAACTGGACCATCAGGGAAGTGCTGGTAACACGTATTTTGAAACTTTCCCTGCAAACACAGCTCTAAATCCCCATGTGCAATGGTACTATGATGGTTCACCTGAGGAGTGCCTCCTCCTTCCCCCCGTCTCTCCACCTCCCCCAACTCAGTGCTCACCCCCCTCTGCTCTCAGCTTTCCTTCTGCAGCCTGGGGTCACTGCTCCGCCACATTTGACAAGGATTATTCCTCCACAGCAGAGCAGTATGCAGTTGGTACTTCAGTCTCTGTAATTTCCTAGCTTTCTAGCCTTTTTCAGTTCACAGCTTGGTTTTCAAACTAAATGTTAGTCTCTGCTTTCCAATTCCTTTGCATCTCTAAAAATACCTGGAAAGATGCTGTGCAGATTGCAGAGAGGACCAGATCCATGGTCTTGCCTATATGTGCGTGTACATGGGTCGTGTGTTGGGAAGGAAATTGTGGGGGTTAAGGGTGTGAGAGTTTTTAGTCCTAGGGTTCACATTTGTGGCAATTTTGAGATTTCTCTGATTCTCTCTCTGCTTCTGACTAGATCTTTTCTTACATGGGTCCTCATTCAGATGCGACCCCAATGTTCCCAGTTTTCTACAGTCCTCAACCTTCCCTATTGTTTCACACTAGGTCACATTATTCATTTTCAGTACCTGTCTGACCCTTGGAGTATTTGTGGCCTTATCTTAAGCTTTTTCTTAAAGATTTTCTTTGTCAACAGGGTTTCCTCCCTGAATTGAATAAGCTTTCTCTAGGAGTTACCACTATAATTAATTATGTCATATCTCTCCTTTCACATCTTGATCAAACCCTTCTGTCTTTACAAAATTGCCCCTTGACTTCCATTATATTTAATCTCTAGCCTCTTGGCATTCATTTGACCCTTTAATCAAATTTTAAATTATACCATCCTATTTCTATTTACCTGAAATGTATACTTCATATATGACTACATAACAGAATCACTCAGTTGGTAAAGAATCCACCTGCAATGTGGGAGACCTGGGTTCAATCCCTTGGTTGGGAAGATCCCCTGGAGAAGAGAAAGACAACCCACTCCTGTATTCTGGCCTGGAGAATGCCATGGACTGTAGTCTATGGGGTCGCAAAGAGTTGGACTTGACTGAGCGGCTTTCACGTCACTTTTCAAGCAACATTAACTATAACAAAACAGTTTAAGTGATGTTTGTGGTATATCATTTAAATAAAATGGCTGAAAATTGTCCACCACTGATTATTATTTTATCTCTCCTAGTTTAGTTTTCACAAAGACAAAGTATAGTTTAAAGGGGGCATGGAAATAACAATAAATTAATAAAGCCAACCTTGCTGAGTTTTGAAAAAAAATTTATTTATTTATTTGACTGTTGTGGCATGCAAGTGTGGCATGTGGGATCTAGTTCTGTGACCAGAGACTGAACCCAGGCCCCCTGCGTTGAGAGCAGGGAGTCTTAACCACTGGGCTGGCTGGGAAGCCCCCGGCCTTGCTGAGATCTCTTGTGACTTGCACCTCAGCCCTGCCAGCCATCC